>NW_016806571.1:8767955-8781178 GCF_001698545.2 Rhinopithecus bieti
TATATATATATTTTTTTTTTTTTTCCAAATACCGCTCAGTAAACTATTTCCATACTGTTCCCAGCAAGCAGGGAAAAGCATATGGAAGGAGAGAGAGAGATCATACATAACTTCTTCAGAATTGAGGGAGGAAAATACTCAGGAAAATACTCAAAGAAATAAACTGTGAAAAGGAATACAATAACTAATCCTAACAGCGTCTGAAACCTCACTTAAGGCATAGATGGTGCCTGGAAACCAAAGTTTCCACTCAGTCAGCAATAGCATTCAAACACATCATCATTTAGGGAGTTGCTTTTTCTCATCATCTGTTTATCCTCAACTGCCCTCATTGTTCAGCACAGTAAGTGCTCAGTAATTACCTTTTGAATGTATAGGAAATCACCTCATTGAGCATCTACCATATACATAGGATTCTTTTTAATAATTATCAAGTTTCAGATATGTTAAAGTTAGGGAAAGAAAATTTGGTTTGGGTCAGCAAGTTCAGTAAATCGGTCTCATAAAAGAAGTGTGAGGAGAGCATTTTCCATTGACCTTTTCTCCACATTTAAAGTGTCTCTGAATTTGACAGTAGATATCAAGAGATTTGGAAAAGGTCATGCCTCTTGCCCAAGTAGCTCAACTTCCAGTTATCTGCCCCCAAGGAACTCATAAGAGGTATGAACAAGGATTTATGGTGGAGATGTTCATCACAGCACTATTTAGAATATCAATATCCATGGATACACATGCCCAGGCACAGGGTCAAGTTTAAATTAAACTGGGATCAAAGTCAAGTCATGCAATGGCCTCCCAGTGACCATTACATGTGATATTTTTTAAAGTTTCTTTAATGGCATGGAAGATATTTGATGATACAATGATAAATGAAAAAAAGCAGGATGCAGTGCACTTGACACAGGATGATCAAAATCTACATCAGAGAAAGAGCTACAGGAAGAGAGACACACACATAAAGAGAAAATCAAAAGTTAACATTCCAAGTCACGACGAGGGGTTACCCCTTAGTTATGAAGGTTATGAGGTTACAAATGATTTCTTTCATCTTTTAAATTTTCCTGTTATTATATATTCCCAGCTTGTTTTTATAGTCAGAAAAAAATAAATTTTTTGTCACAGAATTGTTACCTGTTTAAACCAGGTTAGGAAGTCTAATCATAGGGAAAACAGGAGATATTCTAAATTCTGGCAGCTTCAACTGCCAGAATTCAATTGCCATAAGTTTTCTGTGTGTTTGTTGTTGTTGTTGTTGTTGTTGTTTGTTTGTTTTTTTAGACAGGGTCTCATGCTGTCACCCAAACTGGAGTGCAGCGGTACAAACATGGCTCACTGCAGCCTCCCCATTCTGGGCTCAGGCGGTCCTCCTGCTTCAGCCTTCTGCTACCAGATGATCTCTACAGTTTTCCTATGGTTTCTTGAAGACTTCTGTGCATTTTCCCTAATAGCCAACTACTTATGATCTGTAAGTCTGCAGGAGCTAATAATTACAAGAATTTTCTCAGGAAAGGAAGATGGAAAGGGGAGGTCAGGAGAGTCCAACTCAAGCCATAGGTTGCCATTGGCTTGCTGGCAAGTCACTTAACCTCTTGAGGTCTCCTTTGTGTCATACACTAGGTAATTTTTAAGTTCCCTTGTAGTTTTAAGTCCAAAAAATAATTATCTTTTCCATGCTGTCCTAGGAGGTCACCACCAAATAATTTGCATTTGGAGCATGTAGACTTCAACTGATCTTCAGTGAAAGAATGGCCTTCCAGTCACTCTGGAGGATGACAGAGGCCAGTCACTCACACTTGGGCCATTGAATAGCCTTCCTCTCACATCATCTCCTGGTTTCTAGGCCTCACCACCAGGATCCTCTTAGAGTTCTGCTCGTCCCACAAGGTGTGATTTTTAACATGTCAAATGCACTTTTACCATCAACAAAGCGTACTGTGCTGAGAAAACAGTGGCCCTCAGCCTTTTCTGAGACACAGCTGCCTTTGAGAAACTGGGAAACATTGACCTCTCCTCAGAAAAATGGTCTTTCACATCAAAATTTGACTGACCACTTCATGGAGTCACAGACTTGCAGCCCAAAGTCCTTGGATGCTAGGTTAAAAATCCCTGGTGAGGAAAGTATTTACCCATTCAACAGGGCCCCAGATGATTTTAAAGCATGCTTCTTTTTCACGAGTAAGATGATCATGATGACTACAAATCACCTAATGAAGGGGCCTGCCCAGGCCCTGTGAGTCAGGAAGAAGGGAACCCAGAGCTGTATCCTTCAGTGCAACCCAGGAACAGCAAGCCTCAGGACAGTGGTGAGGACCACAGGAAAGGGGGCACATCTCAGAAACCGCTCCCTGCTCCAGAGCCCATCTACAAGTGACAGAGCTGCAACCACCACCAGGGCAGTCTTCTCGCCGATGAGAATCAGGTTTACAATGCCCCAGGCATTATCTCACTGGTCCTCACCACAACTCGCTGTGCTACTATTGAGCTTGATCGTACATGGTACCCAATATCTCCATTTTGTAGATGAGGAAACTAAGTATCAGGGAGGATAAGAAGTTTTTCCAAAGTCACAGAGCCAGCAAATGTCAGGGGCATGATTCAGGCTCTGCCTGGCTCTATTCCACCCAAGTCAGGCTAACTATTACCTGGCAAGCCCCCATGCTCAGCTCAGTCACAGGGTTGTGTTTCTCAGAAAACATTGCCATAAGTTGAACACAAGTGACACAAAGGAGACTCACGGAAAATTAGCAGCAAGTGGTAGCTGAATAGCAGTAAATTTTTTTTTGAGACAGGATTTCACTGTCCCCCAGGGTAGAGTGCAGTGGCATGATCATGACTCCCTGCAGCCTCCACTTCCTGGCCTCAGGCAATCCTCCTGCCTCAGCATCCCAAGTAGCTGAGACTATAGGCATGGGCCACCATGCCTGGCTAATTTTTTCAATTTTTTGTAGAGATGGAGTCTCATTATGTTGCCCAGACTGGTCTTGAACTCTTGGCGTCAAGCAATCTGCATTGTCCTCGCAATGTGCTGGGATTACAGGTGTGAGCCACCATGCCTGGCTGGCAGTAATGTCTTAATGCCTGATGCTCTCAAAGTTCTGTTTGAGGGAGGAAGTAAGAAGGAAGATAGCCTAGGAGCTTCTAAAAAAAAAAAAAGCATCTTTGTTTTTATTCATTTGCAGAGTCATCATTTCTCTGTGCACCCAATGCTGTGAGTGACCAACTACAGCCAGGGTACTCTGTAGCTCCAGAACATGGCCAGAAATCCCAGAGCCAGGGAATCACACAGAAGTGCATGGTAAGGCTGGTTCTATGTTCCAGGGGGCTGGCTACTTCTCTTAATAAAACAGACTCCCTCTGTCCCCTCAACTAAAAATCATAGAACTTTAAAAATGGAAAGAACCTCAAATATTACTTGGTTTAATGGCTTCCTCTTTTCCATCACTCCCACCCTTCCTTCCCACCTTTACCATAGACCTTATTTTGTCAAGGAAGAAATTCAAAACCAGAGAAAAGAAGTTGCTTGAGACTCTACAGATCATTGTTAGAGGGTAGAAGTTGAACATAGGTCTATTATGGACCAGGAAGTATATCATGTAATTTAGAAATAGCATCTCATTTAAACTTACAGTTATTCACTGAAGTAGATCTTATTACACTCATTTTATAGATGGAGAAACTAATGTTCAAGAAGATAAATAATTCACCATGGTCAAACAAACAAACAAAAAAATCATTTGAACATAAATAGCCCTAACCCATAAAGCCAATGCCTTTTTCGAAAAACTCTATAGACCATTAGGGATGAGCCAGAAGTTACCCTGATGATGCTCCTGTGAAGTGCTGGTCACGGTGTTTAGGTTCCCCTGCACTCCTTTCACCTCTTCCTCTCAGTCTGGAGAACGAACAGCAGACATGGTGATGGATACAAAAAGGAGACCCCTCTGATGGGTGTCGTGGTGACAGACAGCAAAGACCAGATCCAAGAAAGTGCCATCTTGGATGGGATATGTGCCAGAGTGGATGGATGACATGCCCAAGGGTCAAAAGGGATACGTGACATTTCAAAGGTAACAGAATAGTAACAAAATGGATGAGTTAAAAATATATAAATAAACAAATAAAACTTTTTTTTTCTTTTTTTTTTTTAATATTTATTTAATTATTATTTAATTTATTAATTTATGTATTTATTTGTTTGAGACGTGAGTCTCGCTCGTGTTCGCCCAGGCTGGAGTGCAGTGGCCTGGATCTCAGATCACTGCAAGCTTCCGCCTCCGCGGGTTCACGCCATTCTTCCTGCTTCAGCCTCTCTGAGTAGCTGGGATCTACAGGCCCGCCTGCCACCTCCCCCGGCTAGTTTTTGGTATTTTTTTAGTAGCAGACGGGGTCTCACTGTGTTAGCAGGATGGGAAAACATTTTTTTTTCTAACAATCTCAGAGTGTCAGCTGCCCACATACAACTTATCGTCAATGTGCTGAGGAAAGAAGGCAATAAAAGAATGACAATCCAAGTTCGGTGATGAAGGAAAAAGGCAACAAGATTAAGCTTTCTGCATCAGGTGTAATATATAGAAGCTCAAAGTCAGGGTAAAGTGAGTTATAGAAAAATAAAGATTACTTTTTTCACAGCAATAATCAGTTTCACAGTTATCATTTGCATGAAACTGGTTATTCTATCATGCTACCAATTCAGAAATGCCCCATAAAAATTATGCAAATTATTTCATTTGAAATGAGCTTTAAGCCCATTTTAGGGGAAGGAAAAAAGAAGGACCCAAACCATGTACCCATTTCCTTTGTGAAACTCATCAACCCTCCTGCCACTACTTGTTATTACAGATTTGAGAAAAAGTGGAAGAGATAGAAGAGAAGAAAAAGAACCGTTTCAGAGTAATCCAATATGGGGGGAATTGGAGTAGTGGGGCGGGTAGTGAGAATAAAGCTGTCAAAAGAAAAGACAGATTATAGACCGGGCGCGGTGGCTCACAACTGTAATCCCAGCACTTTGGGAGGCCAAGGCGAACGGATCACGAGGTCAGGAGATCGAGACCATTCTGGCTAACACGGTGAAACTCCATCTCTACTAAAAACACAAAAAATTAGCTGGGCTTGGTGGCGGGTGCCTGTAGTCCCAGCTACTCAGGAGGCTGAGGCAGGAGAATCGCTTGAATCCTGGAGGCAGAGGTTGCAGTGGGCCAAGATGGCGCCACTGCTCTCCAGCCTGGGTAACAGAGCAAGACTCCGCCTCAAAAAAAAAGAAAAGACAGTTTATACTTCCCTGTGCCCTTCAAAAACTGATTCAGTTCAGAAATAAGGATTCTCAGAATTCTTGATCAAGAAGTCATCTAGCTTTTCTCTGTCATCTTCAGGAAAACCAATGGCTACAGAGACATGAGGCCAGTGAAATGAGAAGTTTCCCAGAAGAAGAGATTCTAAACTGCCCTCAGTCACAAGCCTGCATTAGGACTAAATAAAGCTGATCAGCATGTATCAATCTGTACCTGTGTGATAGATTCATTCATGTCAGTCTCCCTGTTGAAAAACAGTTTCCACAAGGGCAGACTGTGACAGTGTTACAACGTACCAACGTACTCTTCAAAACCAGCACAGTGCCTGACATAGAATCTATCCTACATTAATTTTGTTGAACAAATGAAATAAAAAAGTCTACATCCCAGGAATTGGAAATACTCTGTTATGATTAGATATCTGCACTACACATGAAGTGAGGTAGTGTTATTTGAAAATGGAATTAAATTAGTAAATAAGTTTATATTGCAAATACAGGGCAAGTGTAAAAACACACTTTTAAAAGTATCCTTGGTATGCAAAAGGGGAAAAAAATTATATAAAATTCTCAACTAAAATGAAAGAAAGCAAAAAATAGGGGAAAAGGAAAAGTGATGAAAAGAAAAGTCATAAATAAAGTAGATATTAATCCAATTGTGTCACTAATCACTTTAAATACAAATGATCTAAACATAATGAAAAGTCAGAGATTGTCAGATGGATACACAATAAGACACAACTATATGTCGTCTACAAAAACCCATTTTAAATATAAAAATACATTAAATACTACATCGCAGTCTTCCTTTTCTCCTATCTCTACCCTCATGCGCGTGTGCATATGTGCGCACACACGCACACGCACACTTTTAGTTAAAAAAAATTTTGGCTAAGTGCAGTGGCTCACACCTGTAATCCCAGCACTTTGGGAGGGCAAGGCGGGTGGATCACAAGGTCAGGTTTTCGAGACCAGCCTAGCCAATATGGTGAAACCCTGTCTCTACTAAAAATATAAAAATTAGCTGGGTGTGGTGGCATGCACCTGTAATCCCAGCTACTCGGGAGGCTGAGGCAGGAGAATTACTTGAACCCAGGAGGCAGAGGTTGCAGTGGGCCAAGATCATGCCACTGCACTCCAGCTTGGGCAACAGAGCAAGACTCCATCTAAAAAAAAAAAAAAAGAGATTATAGAGCTAAGAATGAGTTACTTCCTATTCTCAATATACTAGATCCTGTACAATGTATTAATCAAGACATTTACACGAAAGGATTGAGAGTTCTCATGGTTTCATACCTTCTGTAAACAGTTCCCACTATTCTGGAACAAAACTGAAGGACTGAAGGAGGCACTTAACAAACTTGCTAAAGTCTTGCTCTTACATAAACAGACAGGCTTTAACATATAGCTGAAAATCACTTACAGTTTATCAGGACAGTGATGAAAGAAAACATGCAAATGTAACCCATATGTTAACTTTGATATTTGTCCCCCAGCCCTGTCAGGTTAACATTTCACACTTGGAAAATGACAACCTCTCTTGTTATGTTGCTTAAAGAAAACCAAAGTTTTGCTTACCTAAATGAAAATAAGGTTGTTTCCACCTTATGATGTCCAAATGGGACTTAATCTCTTCCCTAAACCTATTACTTCTAATAATTTTCACTTTTTCCTGAAGAAGAAACTGAAATTCAACTTTCTGAACCAAATCAGTCACTAATTGAAATAAATGCTGGGAGGAGAGCATGTAAGCATTTTTAATTCAAACAACAAATACCACATGATTAATAAAGTGTCATTCAACTTTCTGCTAAACTAAGCCTTGATCTTTTCAGTTGTATGTTGATGATATGATTCCATTTCAAAAGGTCTGCATGAGAATAACTCTGCTTGCAGGAAAACTAGCAAACACAAAGTTCATATTTGGTCCATCTATGTTCTCTTGCCTCAACTGTTCTTTCAAAAAAAAATAGGTTAGTTGATAGCATATTCAAAATAAGAGATTTCACATATATACTCTGATTTCCAGACATGTCCTGAAAACTAGATTATTAAACTTAGGCTTATCCATTCATCTGGCAGCAATCAGCTTGCCTAATAACAATTGCTCCCTTTAGACAAGCCATGTGCTTTCCAGTTTGCCAGTTGCCACCATTCCATATTGATTCCCTGACACTGAGACCCAATGCCAGCTGCCATTTACCATCATGCTTCTGCTGCTGTTTTTCTTGTAATAGAGAACTATTCCTCTGTTATTTGTGTCACTATGAAAAGTGGGGATATAGACCAAGAGAATATCAAGTCTGTTATACTCACTGCATGCTTCCATCATGTACATTCACTGACCCATCATTTAAACATTTTGGTTTGAAACCTATGCCCTATATAACAGTGATGAAATAGTCATTCACTCTGAAAGTCAAGAGGTGCCAGCCAGCTACAAACTAGGGTTTGTAGAGGTTTGTTCATGTAATAAGTGTAATCAAGATGACACTATACATAGGAAGAATAAAAAGGAAGTCCAAGTCATCAAAAATTTTCTGAAAAATCAAGACTTTCCATGTGATGGTGAATACTGAGTGTCAATTTGATTGGATTGAAGGATGCAAAGCATTGTTCCTGGATGTGTCTGTGAAGGTGTTGCCAAAGGAGATTAACATTTGAGTCAGGACCAGGAAAGACAGACCCACCCTCAGTCTGGGTGGGCACCGTCTAATCAGCTGCCAGCATGGTCAGAATAAAAGCAGACAGAAGAACATGGAAAGACTAGACTGGCTTGGTCTTCTGACCTACATCTTTCTTCCATGTTGGATGCTTCCTGCCCTCGAACATCAGACTTCAAGTTATTCAGCTTTGGGTTGTTTTTTTTTTCCTCCTCCTCTTCCCTTTCTTCTTCTTCCTCCTTCTTCTTCCTTCTCCTTCTTCTCCTCCTCTTCCTTCTTCTTCCTTTTTCTCCTCCTTCTTTTTCCTCCTCCTCTTCCCCCTTCTTCTTGTTCTTTCTTCTTCTTCCCCTTCTTCCTCCTCTCTTATTCTTCCCCTTCCCCATTTATTTCACTTCTCCTCTTCCTCCTCTTCCTCCTCCTCCTTCTCTTCTTCTTCCTCCTCCTCCTTCTTCCTTCTCTTCCAGTTCTTCTTTTTCCTCTTTCTCCTCCTTCTTCCTTTTCCTCCTCCTCTCTCCATTCTAGAATTCCAGATATACATACGTTTAAATGTTTGATATTGTCACAGAATTCTTGAATAGTCTGTCCTGATGCTTTTGTTTTGTTTTCGTTTTTCTCTCTTCGTATTTTAGTCTGAATAATTTCTACAGATCTAGTTTTAAATTCACTGTTTTTGTTCCTCAGATGTATGAAGTCTATTGATGAGCCTGACAAAGGCATTCTTCATCTCTTTTATTGTGTTTTTCATTTCTAGTATTTCCATGTGATGATTTTTGTAGTTTTCATTTCCCTACTGAGATTATCTGTCTGCTTTTGCATGTTGTTTGCTTTTTCCATTAGATCCTTTGAAGTATTCGTTATACTTATTTTAAATCCCTGTCAGGTAATTCCAACATTTGTGCCATATTTTATTCTGATCTGATGATTGCTTTGTCTTTGAAGCTGTATTTTTTTTTCTTGCTTTTTCATATGCTTCCTAACTTTTTCTACATCCTGAGCATGAGTCTAACTTAACTTTGATATCAAAGTATAAAAGGACCATTCAAGGAAAGAGTACTGCATGCATTACTAAGCATAGTTTTGGAAAACAAAATAAAACAGTGTATAAAAAGAATAATACATCATGATTAAGTTTGGTTTAACACTAAAAATATTAGTTAACATAATCCAACACATTAAGAGAGTAAAAGAGAAAATCATGTGATTATCACAGTAACTGCATTAAAAGCAGTTGATAGCATTTTAATCCTTTAATAATTTAAAGTAAAACTATCAGGAAAATAGGAAAAGGGAACATTCTTAACAAATTTTAAAGTAATAATTTCAAAAATACATAAACAGAGAGAGAGATCATTATGGCAGATGGGAGGCAGGACTACATTGCAGCTCCAGACAGAACAGCTTTCGGAAGCTCGCAGTGTGAATTTTAGCTCCAGATCGACTGCAAGAACAAACCAGCAATCCTGAGACAACCCACAGACCCTCTGAAGGAAGCAGATGGCTCCTGCAGGACCCAGGAAACACCCCAAATACTGTGAGTGCCTCAAATGCAGAGGTGGGAAAGGGAGACCCTCCTCTCCCAAACACACACTCCCACCGGAGAAGTTGAAGGTCTGTTTGTGGGAGAAGTTTCCGACCTTACCTGAAGCTGAGCCAATTTAGAGTCGAGTGAAATACAGGGGTAGAGGAAGCAGCAGAAAGGCCCTGGGTGCTCGCTGGGTCACCTAGCTGGCTATTCCTGCCTAACACCACAGGGTTCCATTGAAAGAGGAGCAGGGGTTACAACTCCACAGGGAGAAGGAAATCTCTAACTGAACTCTCTAACAATTTGAATGGGGCAAGAAGCCTCATGGCCAGAACTCAGGGGAGGGTGCAAATCTGGCATGCAGACTCCACAGGCAGGGGAAGAACCAAGCCCTTTTCTCTGGCAGCTGGGAGGTGGAAAGCCTAGGGCAGGTTTTCAACCCCGTCACACCCTCCATCATGCCCTCTGCCTGGAAACAGACCGGGGCTGCTGGGGGAAGCACAGTGGGAGTGAGACCACTCCTTCATTTTGCATGTGAACTGGGTGAGGCCTGTGACTGCCAGCTTTCCCCCATTTTCCTGACAAATTGCCTGACTCAGCAGACAGCCATAACCCTCCTATGTACACAACTCCAGTGACCTGGGAACATCACTCCCATCCCCCACAGCAGACACAGCAAGATCTACCCAAAGTCCAAGGAGAATTTGAGTTCAATGCCTAGCCCTGCCCCAACCTGATGTTCCTTCCCTATCTACCCTGGTAGCAGAAGATAAAGGGCATATAATCTTCGGAGTTCTAGGACCCCAACCACCATCGATCCCTCTCTATACTACTAAAGCTGATGCTTTCTGGAAAGCTCCACCTACTGGCAGGAGGCCAACCAGCATAAAAATAGAGCATTAAACCACCAAAGCTAAGAACATTCATTGAGTCCATTGCACACCCCCTGCCACCTCCACCAGAACAGGCACTAGTATCCACAGCGGAGAGACCCATAGACGGTCCACATCACAGGACTCTGTGCAAACAACCCCCAGTACCAGTCCAGAGCTGGGTAGACTCACTAGGTGGTTAGACCCAGAAGACAGACAACAATCACCACAGTTCGGTTCACAGGAAGCCACATCCATAGGAAAAGGGGGAGAGTAATACATCAAGGGAATACCCCGTGGGACAAAAGAATCTGAACAGCAGCCTTCACCCTAGACCTTCCCTCTGACGGAGCCTACCCAAATGAGAAGGAAGCCAAGCCTAGTAATATGACAAAAAAAAGGCTCTTCAAATACATGGAAATTAAATAACCTGCTCCTGAATTAGCAATGGGTCAAAAACAAAATCAAGATAGAAATTAAAAAATTCTTCGAACTGAATGATGATAATGACACAACCTATCAAAACCTCTTTGATACAGCAAAGGTGATGCTAAGAGGAAAGTTCACAGCCCTAAGTACCTGCATCAAAAAGACATCACAAATTGACATTCTAAGGTCACACCTCAAGGAACCAGAGAAACAAGAACAAACCAAACCCAAGTGCAGCAGAAGGAAGGAAATTACTAAGATCAGGGCAGAACTAAATGAAATAAAAACAAACAAAAAAAAAAACCATATTTTAAAAAAGATAAATGAAACAAAAAGCTGGTTCTTTGAAAAGATAAATAAAATTGATAGACCACTAGAAGAATAACCAAGAAAAGAAGAGAGAAAATCCAAATAACCTCACTAAGAAATGAAACAGGAGTTATTACAACTGACAACACTGAAATACAAAAGATCATTCATGGCTACTATGAACACCTTTACACACATAAACTAGAAAACCTAGAAGAGGTGGAAAAATACAACCCTCCTAGCTTAAATCAGGAAGAATTAGACACCCCCCGCAGACCAATAACAAGCAGAGAGATTGAAATGAATTTTAAAATTACGAACAAAAAAAAGTCCAGGACCAGACAGATTCACAGCAGAATTCTACCAGACATTCAAAGAAGAATTGGTACTAATCCTTTTGACACTATTCCATAAGATAAAGAAAGAAGGAACCCTCTCTAATTCATTTTATGAAGCCAGCATCACCCTAATAACAAAACCCGGAAAGAACATAACCAAATAAGAAAACTATAGCTCAATATCTTTGATGAACATTGATGCTAAAATCCTTAACAAAATACTTGCCAACTGAATCCAACAACATATCAAAAAGATAATCCACCATGATCAAGTAGGTTTCATATCAGGGATACAGGGATGGTTTAACATATACAAGTCAGAAAATGTGATACACCACATAAACACAATTAAAAACAAAAATCACATGATCATCATCATATCAATAGATGCAGAAGAAACATTCAACAAAATACAGCATCCTTTTATGATTAAAACTCTCAGCAAAATCAGCATACAAGGGACATACCTTAATGTAATAAAAGTCATCAAAGACAAACCCACAGCCAACATAATACTGAATGAGGAAAAGTTGAAAGCATTCTCTCTGAGAATTGGGACAAGACAAGGATACCCCTTCTCACCACTCCTCTTCAATATAGTACTAGAAGTCCTAGCCAGAGCAATCAGACAAGAAAAAGAAATAAAGGGCATCCAAATCAGCAAACAGGAAGTCAAACTGTCACCGTTTGCTGATGATATGATCATTTACCTTGAAAACCCTAAGAAATCCTCCAGAAAGCTCCCAGAACTGATAAAACAATTCAGCAAATTTCCAATACAAGATTAATGTGTAACACTCAGTAGCTCTTCTATACACCAGCAGCAACCAAGCAGAGAATCAAATCAAGAACTCAACCCCTTTTACAATAGCTGCAAAAAACAAACAAACAAAAATACTTAGGAATATACCTAACCAAGGAGTCAAAAGACCTCTACAAGGAAAACTATAAAACACAGCTGAAAGGAATTATAGACAACACAAGCAAATGGAAACACATCCCATGCTCACGGATGGGTAGAATCAATACTGTGAAAATGACCATACTGCCAAAAGCTACCTACAAATTCAAGGCAATACCCATCAAAATACCATCATCATTCTTCACAGAATTAGAAAAAAACAATTCTAAAATTCATATGGAACCAAAAAAGAGCCTGCATAGCCAAAGCAAGACTAAGCAAAAAGAACAAATCTGGTGGCATCACACTACCTGATTTCAAACTATACTATAAGGCCATAGTCACCAAAACAGCATGGTACTGGTATAGAAATAGGCATATAGACTAAGAAAACAGAATAGAGAACCCAGAAATAAACCAAATAAACCAAAGCCAACTGATCTTCAATAAATCAAACAAAAACATAAAGTGGGGAAAGGACACCCTTTTCCACAGATGGTGCTGGGATAATTGGCTAGCCACATGTAGGAGAATGAAACTGGATCCTCGTCTCTTATCTTATACAAAAATCAGCTCCAGATGGATTAAGCACTTAAACTTAAGACCTAAAACTATAAAAATTCTAAAAGATAACATTGGAAAAACTTTTCTAAATATTGTTTTAGGCAAGGATTTCATGACCAATAACACAAAAGCAAATGAAACAAAAACCAAGAAAAATAGTTGGGACCTAATTAAACTAAAGAGCTTTTAAACAGCAAAAGGAACAGTCAACAGAGTAAACAGACAACCCACAGAGTGGGAGAAAATCTCCACAATCTACACATCTGACCAAGGACTAATACCCAGAATCTACAACAAACTCAAATGAGCAAAAAAAAAAAAAAAAAAAAAAACAAAAA
>NW_016806571.1:8781677-8809127 GCF_001698545.2 Rhinopithecus bieti
ACACACACACACACACACACACACATACATACATACATAATGGAATACTATGTGGCCATAAAAAGGAATGTATTAACAGCATTTGCAGTGACCTGGATGAAACTGCAGACTATTATTCTAAGTGAAGTAACTCACGAATGAAAAACCAAGTATCATATGTTCTCACTGATATGTGGGAGCTAAGCTATGAGGATGCGAAGGCATAAGAATGATACAATGGGCTTTGGGGACTTGGGGGGAAGCGTGAGGGGGGATGAGGGATAAAAGACTACAAATGTGGTGTAGTGCATACTGCTCAGGTGATAGGTGCACCAAAATCTCACAAATTACTGCAAAGCATTTATTCATGTAACCAAATACTACCTGTACCCCAATAACTTATGGGGAAAATAAATAAATATTTTTTTTAAATACATAATCATATATATATATAATATATATTAAGACCCATTTTTAAGAGTAAAATATTAAAAGTATTCCCTTTGTGATTACAAATAAGACAAAAATATCCATTATCACTAATTTTATTCAACAATATACTGGAGATCCTAGACAATACTGCAAAGAAATAAAAAGGATAAAGATTTGGAAAAAATAAAACTGTTGTTCAGATACATAATAGGAATCAAGTTTACCAAGAACATTTGATATAAAATTACATATAAAAACTATTACATTTTTATATACTAGCAACAGTTACCTAGAAGGTGACATTTTTAAAACATCATTTATAAAATATGGATTTTCTAGGAAAAAATTTAATAAAATAATAAAAAAAACTCTACGGAAAAAATAACACTGCTTTTAAAGATTTTTAATGTAAATAAATACAAAGACTATATGGGATCAAAAGACTCCAGTAATAAAGATGTCCATTCTCCCTAAATTGATCTATATATTCAACAGAATAAATACCAAAATCTCAACAGTTTGTTGCATGTGAATAGCACAGGGAGGGTGAAGAGAGAAGTGAGGAAAGAAATGTGCATGTACGTGTATGTTGGAGTGCTTTAAAATTGAAAGCTGATTCTAAAATTCATGTGAAACTATTAAAGTGTTGGCTATTCTTGACCAGGATAAGCATGAAGAAGAAAACTGGGGGGGAGGGGACTTTGTTCTACCAATTATTAAAAATTATTATAAAGCTACTATTATTAAAACAGCCTGGTATAGGCTAAAAGGTAGAAACAGAGAAAATCAAACAAAACAGAGAACCCAGAACCTCAACAATACATACCAGGACAACTGATATATAATTGAGTTAGCATTGTAGTTCAGTGGAAAAATAACAAAATTTCAAAAGAAAATTGTGCTGTCAGAATCAGGTATTCTTTAGAGAAAAATTAAAATTTACCTTTATCTACATATACATATACAGGTAATCAATCCAGTTATTTAATCCTAAACACCTATATATGAAAAGTAAAGATATAATATTTTAGGTAACATCTTCTTGGTATATAAGAGTTTTAAATAAGACACAAAAGTAAACTTTGTAATAAATAAAATGAAAAATTAGACTATACTAAAATTAAGAAGTTTTGTTCATCAAAAGACACCATGAAGATAGTGGGAAGATAACCTCCAACTGGTAGAAAATATTTGCAACTCAAGTAATTAAAGAAGAATGACAATCCAGATTATAGTATAATTTATGCAAATTGCTAAAAAAAAAAAAAAAGAAAAGAAGATGAAGAAGAAAAGAGGAGGAAAGAAGAAGGAGAAGCAAGAAAAACAAATGAACAAAAGACTCGACTTTAAAAAACAAAATTTGAGGCCCAGCACGGTGGCTCACACCTGCTATCCCAGAATTTTGGAAGGCCAAAGAGCAGGTGGATCACAAGGTCAGGAGTTCAAGACTAGCCTGGCCACCAAAGTGAAATCCCATTTCTACCAAAAATACAAAAGTTAGCTGGGCATGGTGGCATGCACCTGTAGTCCCAGCTACTTGAGAGGCTGAGGCAGGATAATCACTTGAACCTGGGAGGCAGAGGTTGCAGTGAGCCAAGATAGCGCCACTGCACTCCAGCACTCCAGCCTGGGCGACAGAGCAAGACTCCATCTCAAAAAATAAAAATTAATTAATTAATTAATTATAAAAAGGAAATTTGAATAGTCAACAAACATGAAAAGGTTCTTGACCTTACTAATAATCAAAGAAATACAAATTAAAAGAACAATTAGCAATTACTACACTGGCATGAGATTTGAAAAAATTATGTTCGCCGGGTGCGGTGGCTCACGCCTGTAGTCTCAGCACTTTGAGAGGCCAAGGCGGGCGGATCACGAGGTCAGGAGATCGAGACCATCCTGGCCAACATGGGGAAACCCTGCCTCTACTAAAACAAATACAAAAAATTAGCCGGGCATGGTGGCGGATGCCTGTAATCCCAGCTACTCGGGAGGCTGAGGCAGGAGAATGGTGTGAATCCAGGAGGTGGAACTTGCAATGAGCCGAGATCGCTCCACTGCACTCCAGCCTAGATGACAAAGTGAGACTCCGTCTCAAAAAAAAAAAAAAAAAAAAAATTATGTTTTACAATACCAAGTGCTGGTGAGGATGTGGATGCAATGTCAAAGTTCAAACACTGTTTGTGGAGGTATATATTTGCAAAACTCCTTTGGAAAAAATTTGACCATGCCTAAAAATGTAGCACCCATGCATGCATTATGACCAAGCAATTCTAGATATATACACCAGAGAAACTCATGCCTTGGAAGGTTTGTACCAGTTGTTCATAGGAACATTGCCTAAAATTGGACACATCCCAAATGTATATCAACAGTAGAATGGAAAAAATAAAGTGTAACATATTTAAAGTAGAATAATATACCACAATAAAATTAAGTACACATCAATAATACGTGTCAATGAATTTCACAAACAGAAATGAGGAAAATAAGCAAGTGACAAAACAATATTTACAGTGTCATTCCATTTGTATTAAGTTCAAAAAGAAAAGGAAATGCAATGCAATTTACTGACGTGCATTAGTGGTAACAGTATAAAGTAAACAAGAGAAATGATTACCACAGAAGAGTAGTGTGTAGTTATGTTTGAAGGGTAGAGGGAATTATGTCAGAAAGAAACAAAGAAAATTTCTAAAAAACTAGCAATGTTCCATTTTATAACCTGGGGGCAGGGATTATTTGCTTTAATATTATGTTATTTCAGTTGACATATTAGCAACCACTCTGAATGATTAATATTGGTTACAATTTGTTTTTTTTAATCAAATATTCAGTAGTCCATAACTACTTATTGGTCAGAAAGGTAAGAAGTCTAAAGACAGGAAGTTGTTAAATGAATTAAAACATATTCATATGGATAAACTAGATACTATATAGTATATCCATATGTCCATATTCATATTAATATACTATGCAGCAGTTTAAAAGAATAAGGTATATTTATTTAAACTCATATGGCAATATATCACAGACGTACACTAAGTGAAAATGACAAGTTGTACAAATTTCATGTATACGAAAATGGTCAAATCTCAAAAAACATAAAACCATAGCATATTCCCATTTAAACAAATATAAATTTGTAAATGTATTGAATGAGCTCAGAAAAAAAATAGAAAAAATAAACACCAAACTGGTAATGGTAGTTACCTCTACAGAAAGGACTGATGTAGGGTAGAGGTGACATTGGATGGGGACAGGTGAAGAAATCTAGAGGGAATTGCATTTAACCAGTATTATTTGCCCTTTTTTAAAAAATATAAGGAATGTATTTGTGCATCAATTGCTTCCTTTGTTAAAAGTCTAGGACTTTCACTTCTGCCAATGAAGAATTAACTGCTATGGGAAATGTCTCTGTAAACAACTGAAAATCAGACAAAAAGTATGAAATAGTATTCAGACATGTGCAGCAGATAGCATGGGACTATGATCTGTGAGAGAAAGGAAACAAATGAGATGAGCAGTAAAATTAACCCAAATCACTGCCTAGAGAGAGTTTCCAGGCCTCAGTACAGGAGGGAGAACTCAAACAGGAAGAGAATTCAGTTGACTTTTTCTCACAAAGTTTAGGAAACAAAGATAGGGAGGCCAACGTGTCTAGAATTTGCAGACAAGAGTAAGTAGGGCTGCACAGAGGGTTCCGGATAACTACAGAGGGATGCCCTCAAGTCTTTGAGAAATAATCTGTACATAATATGGCGTGAAACTTTAGAAAGTAATAGATCAAATAATTTTCATAGTTCACATATGGCTAGGAAGAGTTTATGTTCAAATTCCGAACCACCACAGACGAGGGATCTCATGATACACAGGAAACTGAATAGAGTCCTCAGAATGGGGGTGGTTTCATAGTGAAGCTAAATGATCAGTAGAATAAAGGCTGCTCTGGACATGCCCTAACAAAACTTAAAAGTATGCCTGGAAATGATAAGACTGACATGAAAGTAACATAACTATATGCAGAACAAATTTGACATGCTTTAAAGAATACAGCAAAACGAGACGGGCGGATCACGAGGTGAGGAGATCGAGACCATCCTGGCGAACACGGTGAAACCCCGTCTCTACTAAAAAAAAATACAAAAAACTAGCCGGGCGAGGTGGCGGGCGCCTGTAGTCCCAGCTACTTGGGAGGCTGAGGCAGGAGAATGGCGTAAACCCGAGAGGCAGAGCTTGCAGTAAGCTGAGATCCGGCCACTGCACTCCAGCCTGGGCGACAGAGCGAGACTCCGTCTCAAAAAAAAAAAAAAAAAAAAAAAAAAAAAAAAAAAAAAAACCCAACATGAAAAAAAAAAAAAAAAAAAAGAATACAGCAAAACCCAGCATGAATGAACATAAAATTCATAATGACTAGAGTCCAATAAAAGTTATAAGCATGTTTTAAAAGCAGAAAATATGATCTATAACTAGGGGAAAATTCAACCAGTCGAAACTGACCCAGAAACAACAACAGAAATAATTAAATTAATAGAGAAGACTTAAAACACTATCAAAAATATATTCCATATATTCAAGGATATTTTTCAAAACATAAATGTGACGAGAAAAAAAGTGGAAGATATAAAAAAGAAACATATGAACTTCTAGGGATATGTATTGATAAATACACTGGATAAGATTAACAGCATATTAAACATTGCAAAAACAAAAAGTGAATTTGAAAGCGTAGCAATAAAAAAAATTCTATGTAAAGCACAGAGAGAAAAAAAAGAATTTAAAAAATGAACAGAGCTAAACAAGACGTCAGTGAATTTGGGGAAATATCAGCCAGTCTAACATACATTTAATTAAAGTTTTGAAAGGAAAAAAGGACTAGGGATTGAGACAGAAAGAAAAAAAAATTTGAAGAAATGATGGCCAAAAAACTTTAAATTTGATGAAAACTGTAAATCCACAAATCCAAGAAACTCAACAAACTTCAGGCAAAATAGACATAGAAAATCACACCAAGGCAAATTATCATAAAAGTGCCAAAAAAAGAAAATCTTAAAAGCAGTCAAATAAAAAATGACACATTTAATACAAATAAACAAAAATAAGAATGTCAGCAGACTTCTCCAAAAATATGCATGACAGAAGACAATGGAGAGACATGTTTAAAATACTAAAAGAAAACACTGTCAATGTAGAGTTTTATACTCAGCATACTTACCTTTCAAAACTGAAGACAAGATAAAGATGTTTTGGGAAAAACAAATGCCTAAATAATTCTTTGTCAGCAAACATGCATTACAAAAAAAGGTTAAAATTCCTCGGGCAGAAGGAAAATATCAGATGGAAATTTAGATCTTCACAAAGGGATGAAGAGCAATGGAAATGGCAAGTATAAAAGACTTTAATCTGATTTTTTAATGTCTTTAAAAGATAGTTGACTATCTAAAAAAATAAGAAAATGGTATTCTGGAATTTTAACATATGTGGAGATAAGACTGAACGCTTTCTCCCTAAAATCAGGAACAAGGTCAGGATCTCTGCTCACACCACTTCTATTTAACATTGTACTGATATTCCACCAGTGCAATAAGGGAAGAAAAAAAATTAAAATCATAGAGAGTTAAAATAATGAAGTAAAACTGTCTCTATTTGCAGATGGCCCAATTGTCCACATGAAAAATCCCAAGGAATATACAAATAGCTACCAGAACTAAAAAGTGAGGTTAGCAAGATCACAGAATACAAGATGAATATATAAAAATCAATTGCATTTATATATACTAGCAACAAATAATTGGATGTTTACTTTTAAAATATAAATATACCATTTACAATTGTGTCAAAAATATGAAGAGTTAGAGATTTGTCTAAATATGTGTAATACTGACATACTAAAAACTACAAAATAAAGTATTGCTAAAAGAAATTAAAGAAGATCTGAATAAATAGACATACTATGTTCATGAATGAAAGACTCAAAATTATTAATGCACCAACTTTCCCATATTGATCTAAGGGTTTAATACAATCCCAATCAAAATCACAGCAGTCTTTTTGTAGAAACTGGTAAGCTGATTCTAAATTTTATAGGGAAATAAAATGACCTGAAATTGCTAAAATAAATTTGAAAAAGAAAAAGTTAGAAAGTGTTCACTACCTGATTCAAGACTTACTGTAAAGCTATAATAATTAAGTCAGTATAGTATTTATATAAGGATAGACATACAGATCAGTGGAACAAAAAGGAGTCCAATAATAGATCTACTCAAAGATGTCAAGGTTATTCAATGGGGAAAGATAGTTTTCTCCAACAAATAGTGCTGGAACAATTGGATATCCATCTGGAGAAATAACAAGCCTAGACACTAACCTTTCACAATACATAAAAATTAACTCAAGAAGCATCACATGTCTAAATATAAGAGCTAAAACTATAAAACTTCAAAAAAATCCATAAGAAAAAATATTTGTGATCTTGGATTAGGAAAATATTTCAAAAATAGGACACAGAAAATACAAAGAAAAGCATGACAAATTAGACTTTGTCAAATTAAAAACTTTTGATCTTTAAAATTGACTATTAATAAGAATACAAGCCACAAAATGGGTGGGAGAAAATGTCTGCAAAATTTGTATCTGATGAAAGACTTGAATCCAGAACATATTAAAAAACATAATTCAATAATAATAAGACAACTCGATTTTTTAGATGAGCAAAAGATTTGAACAAAGAAAATATGAATGGCAAATAAGCACGTAAAAAGATGTTCAACGTCATTAGTCATTAGAGAAATGCAAATTAAAACCACAATGAAATACCACTATACTCTCTCTGAAATAGCTAGAATTAAAAAGACTGACAATACCTAGGACTGATGAGAATATGGAGCAACTGAAACTCATACATTGCTGGTGGGAATATACAATTATACAGCCATTTTGGAAACCATTTTGGCATACGCTTATCATATCACTCTGCAATTCTACTCATAGTATTTACCTGAGAAATGGAAGCATATTTCTACATAATGTTTTGTGTACAAATGTTCATAGTCACTTTATTAATAATAGTCAACAACTGCAAATAACCCAAATGTCTATCAACTATGAATAAACAAGCATATTCTGGTATATCTATACATTGGGATACTACTCAGCAATATAAAGGAAATAGGTCATGCTACATAAAACAACATGGATGACTCTTAAAAGCAGTTTGCTAAGTGAAAGAAACCCAAGACATACAACTACCTAACTGTATGATTCAATTTATAAGAAATACAGGGAAAGGCAAAACTAAAATGATAGAAAGCCCAACAGTGATTGCCAGGGACTGGAAGGAGGCAGAGGTGATTAAAGGGAAAGAAGCATGCAGTAGATTCTGGGGTGATGGGAATATTCTTTATCGTGAGTATAATGAGGCAGCGATGATAAATATTTGCCAAAACTTAATGAACTGAACACTTAAAAGGGTGAATATAACTGTATGTAAATCACACCTGGGGGAAAAAGCTGATTAAAAAAAAGTTTAAGGAGATAAACAGGAAAATGAGGCCAGTGATTATAATGTAAATGTCTAATGCAGCAGGAGTAGGCAGCTTCTAGAATCTTTCAACTCTTCTATCTGCTGCAGCTGCTGGATTGGATCATTGGATCTGTTACCAATTAAAGAAGCTTACAAATGCTGAGAAGATATTCTGTAGCTGAAAGCACCACCTTTCCCTATGTAAGGCTACTGGGGAACCTTTAGAAATCTTCTACTCTTGCTAATTGGCCAGGTATGGATTTGCTGAGGTAGGGAGGGGGTAAACTTGCAGGTGATACTGTGCTTTTATGTCTTTCATCTTATTAAACTCTCCCAACAATCTGAAGGTAAGTAGTTATCCCCACTTTGCAGATAAAAAGTGGAAAAGGCCTAGAGAGAAGAATTTGGGTTTTTAACTTTGAAAGGGATCACATCCATATCCAGATACATTCTCATGAATTTTTGGAACAGCAAATCACAGAAAAAAAATCCCAAAAGCATCTAGAAGAAAGAAAAAAAAAAAATTAGCTACCTCCAAGGAACAACATTCTGCCAATAAATGCTCAAGGAGTTTGTAAGAAGAGTCTTTTGTGCATTTCCCAAAGCTGCATCAGGTAGGATTGAGAGGAAATGGATAGCATCCCCTTTAGGACTGGTAAAGGAAACCAGAGACTTCATAAACAATAGCATGACAAAGAAGCCAAGGAACGTCAAGGGAAGGCCCAGAAGCCAGGGTGACTACAGCAGGACTGAGAAATAGGCCTGGAAGGCCAACCTGATGTCACACTGCAGAAAACTTTATGGTTGAGAAGAAAGAGTAATGATTCTCCCTGCAGCTCTCTGTCCCATGCCTCATCTTTCTATGACCTTTGAATTTCCTACTCTATCCCCAGAGACCCACTGATCCTCCTAACTAGAGAGTCTAGCACTGGGAAAAGGAAGAGTCCCAAGTATATCCACAACCACTAGTCTGGTAGAAAAGAACAAAGAATCCTCATAAAGATAATGTTGCAAAGGAGAAAAGACGAGGTGTATACAGAGAAAGCACAGGAATTTGTGAAGAATAACGAACAGAGCTAATATCTGCTGGCCTCTGTTTGACTGTCCTGTGCTAATGTCTACGATGTTTCAGGATTTACAGATGATGGTACACTTCTTCCACTCTCCCCTAAACCCTCCTACCCTAGTTGGATTAGAAACTCTTTCTTGTTTTGATCTTCAAGTACACCCTGAGAATATCACCAGCACTACAAGTATAAACAAGTAAAGGCTAGTTGAACTCCCCAAATTTTCTGACGTTCTTTCTTCTAGTTTCTTTGCTCCAGAAGTCCCAGACTTTTCCATTCCTGAAATTAATTCTCTTCCTTTAGCTTTGGTGCATCCCTGATCTTGCAAGGTTCAAAGCCTGCCACGTGTTGTAGTCTAAGCTATTCTCTCCCTCTTTTGCTTCTAGAGGAAAGACAAGGGGAGCTTTGGACCCCAGGAGTTGAGGGAGCGGAGGTGGCCCACTCTCTGGCTCAGCTTCCTCTTTTATTTCTTTTGGTCTCCTCAAGTATCTAAAAACAATTTCAGATGCATCTCCCACTGGCATGGGAGAACAATCTCCTGCCAATAACTGCCCATTAGGTCTAGATAAGTGATTCATGCCCAGCTGCACCCTTGGCTAGCGTCTGATATAATTTTACTTTATAATCCTAAAGGAAAATTTGCCCCTTCCCAACCTTAAGTCACATTACAAACTCTCTCTCTACCTTGACATTACAATTAGCCCCATTATCCTCTCCCAATTCCTGGAGTTCCATGTGTAAACAAAGAGATAGGAAAAGGAAATTCTGCCACACATCTAACACTTCACCAACTTCTGATTTATTTTAATGCATTCCCAGAAAGCCTCTAGAGGGCAAGCACCAAGCCTTGTTTGTTGTTGTACTCTGCATGTCTGACAAGTACGTGCTACATGGTAGATGCTGAATAAATGAAAAAACGAATACCTCAGAGTTTGCTTAAACCGGAAGAATTATACAAGATTCCTTCATGCACAGACCTGCAGGCAAGCCCATGAAAAGATGGCTCTCTGTCTGGCTTTCAGTATTCCATCCACTTCAAACATGGCTCCGGGTACCAAAAATGCCCTCATATTTTGGTGCAATGCAGAGTCCATACTGGAGGGATGGGCTTTGGTTTTCATGGTAGGATTTAATATGCGGGTTAGACTGTCAAAAAAGGAAAGGAAGGCCAGGCGTGGTGTCTCATGCCTGTAATCCCAGCACTTTGGGAGGCCAACGAGGGCAGATCACCTGAGGTCGGGAGTTCGAGACCAGCCTCACCAACATGGAGAAACCCTGTATCTACTAAAAATACAAAATTAGCCGGACGTGGTGGTGCATGCCTATAACCCCAGCTACTCGGGAGGCTGAGGCAGGAGAATCGCTTGAACCTGGGAAGCGGAGGTTGCAGTGAGCCGAGATTGCACCATTGTACTCCAGCCTGGGTAACAAAAGCGAAATTCTGTTAAAAAAAAAAAAAAAAAAAGGAAGAGAAGAGAAGAGGCAGCAATGAGAAATGTTACCTACAAGATGGCGGAAGACCAGAGGGGATGGTAAAGAGCCACAGGAATGAGAAAAAGAACTAATAATCTGCGCTCTCCATGTCCCCCACTCTCACAGCTATCTAGACTTTGAATCCACTGGAGAAGCAGCTTGGTTTCTGCCCTTCCTGAGTTCACGGGCTCAGTCTCCTTGTGCTCCTACCTTTTCAAGTGTTCAGTTCCCTGGCAGACAAACCAGCAAAGTTCTACCATAGTTCTATTTCTGTCGCTCCTACGCCATATGAATTAAAAGCACATCAACGAGAAAATTAACTGGAAGGAATAAAATTTCATGGCCATTTGGCAGCCTCATGGTTCAGTGCTACCAGCAGCCCCTCACCTTTGGCTTTGGGCGCCATGCACAAGCCAGCTCCCGCGAGCCACCAGCCATCACCCACAGTGCTCTTCACAGTCATGGCCTTGATAGAATGATCAGACCACTACATCTGCAAGGAGG
The DNA here is from genome assembly GCF_001698545.2 of Rhinopithecus bieti. Taxonomy (NCBI): domain Eukaryota; kingdom Metazoa; phylum Chordata; class Mammalia; order Primates; family Cercopithecidae; genus Rhinopithecus; species Rhinopithecus bieti. Next base: position 8,792,652 of record NW_016806571.1, read on the forward strand.
GAAATCCAGGTCACCGAATGCCTTCTCTCTCCTCTCCAATCTTCTAGCCTATTTCCTTCTACTCAAAATCTCCAGCTATCAGTGCAATCTCATCCCGCAGATCTTTTCTCAAGGAAGATGAGAGGAAGGCACCCTCCCCGCCCATCTCCACTTTTGAAATGACTCCAGGAGTGCCAGCTGTACAGACTTTTCCAGAAGGGTGTTGGAGGAGAGTGTGGCGCATTCAGAGCACCAAGCCTCCCTGATTATGCAAGGCACACAAGAGCGCCTCTATTCATCACCTCGAGGTAGACTATTAAATCTCTGGAAGCCTTCCACACGGTTTAGTAACGGAGATCCATTATGCCCTCCCTCAGGTTCCATTGAACACCAGCAGACAAACATATGGTGAGTAAGTTCTAATGGAATTCCACACCACATGCAGGCTCTGCGCAGAGCTCTGTGCTGGAAGGAAGCTGGCCCCAAGCAGCCTGTGATGGCAGCTCCTCCAAGTGGCTTCTGCAACAGGATTTTCCTGCTTTCACCATGTAAGGATATGAGGCATGGAGAATTTATTTCTGTTTTCTAGTAGAGCGTTTGGTGACGAGTGTGGACATCTTCTTCTGTCCCCACCTTGTAGATGAGCTTATTAGCTGACTTTGGGTAGGTCACTTGCCCCCCCCAAACCTTTGGTACCTGTCTGTGTAAAACTGCCACAAACAATACCTGTTGTCTATTTCACAGGTGTTGTAATAATGAAACAGCTCAATGGACATATGATGCTTTGGAAAGCATTTCAGATTTGTATCATTATCACAACCCGCCCCCGGATTTCCCGCCTCCAGCCCATGTCTATAGGCTTCATTCCATACAAAAGCCAACTGCATTATCCTTAGGAGAGTTAAAAATAAAACAACAAATCTAGAGTATTGATGACATTGATAACAAGAAAATGAATTTTCTGCAACTCAGTAGTTTTACAGTTCCTTTTGGAAGCTATACCTTTTAAAATAAAACCTATCTTCTCTCTTTGTCCTCCCCGTCTCTCATCTCCCCTCCCCTCCCCTCCCCACCAAAAGTGATTATGGAGTGAGAGCCATACTGATTATTTTGACTGATCAACTGGAGAAATTTAGATAAATTTGGCTTTTCATTAACTGCAGCTGTTGTTTCTTTCAGTGCTTAAATGTAATTTATCATTTGAATGTGCCGGCTGAGGAACGTTGCTTGAGTTTTCCTTTGCTTTCAATCATTAGTCCTAACAGTATGAATCCAATTTCTTTAGTTAGCCTTTAAAAAGTGTCCCATTTTCTGTCCTTTATGATTGTTCTTATTGAAATATTAAGGTTTAGGATCAGTTCTCTATCACACACACCACTATCAACATACTACTATTCAAATCCAAATCCAGCTTCCATGCCCTGAAATCACAAGCGCGAAAGCCCAGAATCTCTCAAGGCAGCTCTCTGTCTCCCCACCTCAGTCCCAGCCCATCACCATCCCCACCCACCCGCTTACTTAGAACAATGTTTAATTTGGTCACCAGATTCAAATATGCAGAAGTAAGGCCTCACAAACTCAACAAGATTTCCAGCTCCAGTGCACAAAAAGAAAGTTGTGTAGTTCCACATGACTTGACTGTGAATGAGAGCCGTGAAGTGATAAACGACCTCCAAACAATATTGGCTTCTTTAAATTAAACTATTATTCATTTATACAGGATGATGACTCATGATTATCTGGACAGGAAGAGAAAAAAAAAAATGAAGTAGGAGGAGATAGCCTCAGAACTTGTTTCCTGTTAATGTTCTAAGAGTAACATCATGCTAGTCTTATGTGGTTTCTCATTATTCTTAGCACTTTAGTTACCAATTTAATTATTCTATTGTTTCTCTTGGAAGAGTAGGAGGAGTAGACAGGCTACGTTTTCTTTTTTTTTTCACACCATGATGGATTAAACGTCAAGAATAATTAAATGCCACAGGTTGCTAGCCAACAATTGAACGTTGACATCTTTTAGGAGAACCTACCCAGGAAAGAAGAAAATAGAAATATCCTAACATCTCAGTGTGTTTCCTGACTTCATTTACATAGGCAGGGATCCTAACATCTTAAACTAAAATGAAAAAAAAATAATAATAACAGAGCCTCTCCAAGCTAATAATTATTCTGTGCTTGGAATGAGAGTGTTCAGAAGAACCAGACATTTATGTCGAAATGTTTTACAAAGTAGAAGTGGGGGTTTGCTCCTATGCATTCTGGCATATGAGAACAACAAAGAATGTGGATCATCCCAAAGACTTATGGGGCCATTTTCAAAGGTTCTGTTTCTGAGATTTTGTGGGCAAGGAAACAAAGGAAATGTTATTGGTTGATTTATCAATAATTGATAGACTAGGCTGTACTTCCAGTTCCATTTAAGAACCAACTACAAATAAAATTGCTAGCGCATGGTTGAGTAAGAACTATCTGGGGTGGATGAAATTGAGAAATATTCACTGAAACACTAATATTTCATGAAGACCAGAAGACCAAGGTCAGTTTTGTTATGAAAGACCCTGAGGTTCCAGTTCACTTTGAAATGCTGAAGCCAGGCACTTTCAGGGTGTTCTATTCATTCTGGCAAGTAAAGACATCTTCCAAACACACAGCAGTGACTTTATTCGAGCACAAAAGTTGGCCACTCTGGGAGTAGCAAAATCTAGACAAATGATAACCTAGATAATGTGTTCTTCTCTATAAGCACCCAAGTTTTTGTGAGGAACAGCTTAACTTTTGTGTGTTTACCACAAGAAGACTCTCAACTCTCCACATGGCTTGAGTGATACCTGATATCTCTACAATATTACGGCCACACATGTCCCCTCTCTTGTTTGATTTTTTTGGATCTCCTCTTTCCCCAAAGCCCAGTCTTCCTTAATATAAAGAGGTTGGTCTTGAATCTGCATTCTCTGCTTCCTATCCCTTTAGCATCACTCATTTTGAGTGGCCAGTCACTCACTTATGGGGCACGGACAAAGTAACAGACAAACCAAAAGCCCTTGCAAACCAAACAACGAGGGCCAGGCCAGAAACTATCAGCTCTTTCTGGGAAGCTGAGACGCAGTGCCCTGAGCGATGATGGAACCTGACAGGAACAGAGAGCACAGCCCACTCATCCTAGTTACAAAATATCAAATTCTTAAACACCAACAGATCTTCCTTTTCTTTCTCTATCAAGAGCCACTGGTTAAACACTTGACCACATGATGTGCCCTGACTACACTAAAATCTCAGAATTTAACACTGTATAATTCATCCATGTAACTAAAAACCACTCTTGCCCTTAAAGTTATTGAAATTTTTAAAATAACAAATAAATTTAAATATAAAAAAAATTAAAATTAAAAAAGATGTGCCCTGAATGCCTAGAGCTCTACAACACCCCTGAAATATAACACTTCTGCAGGATCTCAGGAATGTCAAAAAAGGAGAGCTAGAACATAGCTGTATTAGTCCATTTTCACACTGCTGATAAAGACATACCCAAGACTAGGCAATTTACAAAAGAAAGAAATTTAATGGACTTACAGTTCCACATGCCTGTGGAGGCCTCACAATCATGGCGGAAGGCAAGGAAGAGCAAGTCACTTCTTACATGGAGGGCAGCAGGCAAAGAGAAAAGCAGAGCTTCTGCATGGAAACTCCCATTTTTAAAACTATCAGATCTCATGAGACTTATCCACTATCATAAGAACAGCACAGGAAAGACCCGCCCCTTTGATTCAATTACCTCCCACCAGGTTCCTCCCATGACACATGGGAATTGTGGGAGTTACAATTCAAGATGAGATTTGGGTGGGAACACAGCCAAACCATATTAAATGGCCATCTCTCACTTATCTCTTAGACCAAGATCCTTGATCTTGACATGAAAATACCTTGGGAAGCTTTCAGAAGCATCATGCCCAGACTCTACCCAGAGACTCTGATTCATTTACTCTGTTGAGGCCCAGCATTCATGCTTTTTTTTTCTTATTTTTTCTTTGAGATGGATTTTTGCTCTTGTTACCCAGGCTGGAGCAATGGTGCCATCTGGACTCACTCCAACCTCTGCCTCCCGGGTTCAAGCAATTCTCCTGCCTCAGCCTCCCAAGTAGCTGGGATTACAAGCATGCACCACCACACCCAGTTAATGTTGTATTTTAATAGAGATGGGGTTTCGCCATGTTGGTCAGGCTGGTCTTGAACTCCTGACCTCAAGTAATCCACCCGCCTTGGCTTCCCAAAGTGCTGGAATTACAGGCATGAGCCACCATGCCCAGCCATTCATGCTTTTAAAAGCTCCCCGGTGATTCAATGTTGAGAACCACTGCTCTACCTAGATCATATTCCAACACACAATGACAGTTTCTCTTTTTCTCTTCCAAAGGCTAAGATGCTTACATTTCCAGTGAACTGACTCTCTGTGAATCTCAGAGTTGAGAGAAGCTCTGAAGCTTCTCAACACAGTAGGTGTCTCAGGATTCTGAGATCATTTACAACCAGCTAACACAAGGCACACTACGTCCAGCCCTCCTTCTCTTTTGCTTTATTCTTGCTAGTCCAGGTCTCTTGGCAAGAACTCCTGAGAAAGTGTGTCTGTGGGAGAAGCTCTGACTTAGGCTTGAATTCAGAGATGAAAATTTCCCTTCTTAGGAGTCTTCAGCAGAAATGAAATGAAAGTGAATGATTCTGGGGTCCCAGGATACTTGGAAAAGATCTGTGGTCCAAACAGGGGTTAGGAGAGCTGAAAACCAAGCTAACCTACATCACCCTCTCAACCAGCACCTAAGCCTTCAAAAAGAAAATGAAGAACTTGGGCAAAGAGCCAGTAGATCCCAAATATAACACCCGTCAGGAATGGTGTCCTTGTCTCTGGACAGGGACTCTGAGACACCCTTCTCTATTTTATTTTATTATTTTTTTATTTTTATTTCATTTTTCAGAGGCAGGGTCTCTACCTGTGGCCTAGGCTAGAGTATAGTGGGTGATCATAGCTCACTGCAGCCTCAAACTGCTGGGCTCAAGCACTCCTCCCACCCTTAGCCTCCCAAGTAGCTGGGATTACAGGAGTGTGCCACCATGCCAGGCTAATTTTGGTTTGGTTTTGTTTGTTGTTGTTTTTTTTGGTAGAGATGGGGTCTCACTGTTGCCTGGGCTGGTCTCAAACTCCAGGACTCAAGTGATCCTCCCACCTCAGCCTCTCAAGCATCTGGGAGTATAGATGCATACCATCATGCTCAGATAATTTTTTAACTTTTTTGTAGAGATGGGATCTTACTATGCTGCCAAGGCTGGTGTCAAACTTCTTGGCTCAAGCCATCCCCCTACCTGTCTCCCCAAATGCTCGGATTATAGGGGTGAGCCACTGTACCTGGCCTCTTCTCTGTTTCAAATAAAAACACCTAAATGAGCACTTTGGAAGGCCAAGGCGGGCAGATCACTTGAGGTCAGGAATTCGAGACCAGCGTGGCCAACGTGGTAAAACCCTGTCTCTACTAAAAATACAAAAATTAGCCAGGCGTGATGGCATGCGCGTGTAGTCCCAGCTACTCAGGAGTCTGAGGCATGAAAATCACTTGAACCCAGGAGGCAGAGGTCGCAGTGAGCTGAGATTGTGCCACTGCACTCCAGCCTAGGTGACAGAGCAAGACTCCGTCTCAAAACACACACACACACACCCCTAGATGACGTATTTAATGCATTTGGGATATTGGATTTAAGACATTTCTCAAGAAGAGGTAGTATAATTACACATTTCACATTTGTACAACATAGAAAGAAATATTATGGGGGGGATCAAACTGTGGGGGAATGGGCCTGTTCTGTGTTACCGTAATTTTAGGACTTAATATAATATCACATACTAAATATGTGTACAACATGAAAACAAGCAACCAGAGGTCACAGAGTAGCCATTAGCATAGAGTCTAGCCAACAGAGGAAATAAGGAAATCTTTCTGAGATGGATAGAGGATAGATGGATAGATGATTAGATGGATGGATGGATGGATGGATGGATGGATGGATGGAGTATCTTGTGAACATCCTTCAAGCTAGTGATCATGAGACTACTGATAAACAAGAAGGAGTGGCCCTCTCCATGGCATATTATTGATCTGGGCCCACCGCTACCTTCCATCTATCATTGCAGTTGAACCAGAAAGGTTTGCCTCAGCTCCAGGAGACCTTCTCTAAAGCATGTTTTCATTAGGGCTTTCTCAGTTGCAAATGACAGATCCCTACTTGTAATGGCTTAAGCCACAAACAACAATTGTTGAAAGGATATTGGAATATCTCAGGGAATACAAGGATAGATGCAATTCAGTCTCAGAAACCATTTAGAACAAAAACTAGAATCATGCAGGGAACCAGTTTTTTCTTCTTTCTGTGCATCTGTTTGATTTTTTCCAGTGTATCTGCTCCATTTTCCTCTGCCATATTGTAGAGTCATTCTTCCTATTTGCCAGAAAACATTTTTTATAGCAGAAAACGTTTTTTCAATGGTTCCTGAGTTCTGCATGATACAAATCCTGATACCAAGAAAGAGGCAAAATTGACTCTTAGGACCAATTCCAAATTCCTGGGAAAAGAGGACATTGGCCCAGTTTGGGTCAGCTCTCCACTGCTGGACCAATCAACTATGGCAAGGAGTTAGAATTATGCCATGTACTCTCTTGGCAACCATGAGAATGCGAGGGGAAAGGAAAACATTCTAGAAAGATAGGTGAGCTAGTCATCCAAATCCCTACAAATAGATTGGCACTACTGGCAAAATTCTTGAGCAACCCTGAAAAAATTGTGACATATGACTCTTCCTCATCTTCCATTATTTCTGCACCCACTCTCAGCCCACACACAAACCTCTGCCATCAAGCATCCAAGGCTTTCAAGCAATCCAAAGCCCCTTTACTTTGAGACCCAACCCATGTGTACATCCCCACCCAAACTCCAGCTTTTCCTTCACAACATAGAGTTTTCAGGATTCAACTAAAGCCCCAGTTACCTGATTGGCCCCCCAGGAACTTTGAAAATAATCTCAGCACACAGGCCTGATGGATAAAGAGGGAGTAGGGTCGGGCATGCATGGGGGAGACAGGAGCCAAAGATCTCTGTGTTCAAGATCTAGACATAACTCACACCGGCAGAAGACAGTCTTCACAGGGTCCTTCTCTAATGTTCTGTCATTAAAATGAGGCAGCTTCTCTGTGTATGTGTCTCTGTGTTTCTTTAGATTTTTTAACTTCTACTCCTAAACCACTGCCCACCTCTCCTGTTTAAATTCCTGATCGACCCAATATTCCTTTGTGATCGGAGGTCAGCTTACACACTGACTGGATTGGAGTCATGGGCTCGGCCCCTGCAGTCCAGTTAGCTATGTTCAAAAGAGAGAGTCATGTGCTATAAACTCTTTCTACTCCAGATGTGTTTGTGGACCAGCAGCATCCGCATCACCTGAAACCTTATTAGAAATGCAGATTCTCAGGTCCCATGCAGAACCTACTGATTCAGAAACTACATTTTAGAAGTTCCCCTAGGTCATTTGTAGATTCATCAAGGCTTGCAAAGTGCTGGTTTAGAATATGTCCCTTCAAGTTGGGAACTGCCTGAGCTGCTTCACAAGCATAGAACCAGGAACAGTGCTAGAATCTCTGCCTCTTGTCAAGGCCACTAATCCCATTGATAACAGTATTGTCTACTCCTCCTTTTAGAGCCATTTATATCTTTTTTTATAAACTCTAGAAAATCACAAAATCTGCAAAAAGGGAAGGATCTATTGGTGATATTTTAGGCACTGTTAATGGGGTAGTTAAAAAAGTGAGAACTGTTCATTTGTTTTGGAAAAGATTATGGGGGTGTTATGTTTTGTTTTAAAATACAGTCCTTTGCCAGCCTGGACAACATGGCTAAACCCCATCTCTACCCAAACTACAAATAATTAGCCAGGCATGATGGTGCATGCCTGTGGTCCCAGCTACTCAGGAGGCTGAGGTGGGAGGATCACTTGAGCCTGGGAGGCGGAGATTGCAGTGAGCCAAGATGGCAAGCCAGCACTCCAGACTGGGTGAGAGAGTGAGACCTTATTTAAAAATAATAATAATAATAATAATAATACAGTCCTTTGTCATCCATTAAAGCCTCAAGAGAGGCTACTTATTCTGCTTACTAATCTGTCTCTATGTAAAAACAGCCTTGCCCAAGGAAATAGTTCGGATTTCTGCTATAATCAGTTTCTTTTTTTGTTTGTTTGGTTTTTTGTTGTTGTTGTTGTTTTGAAATGGAGTCTCGCTCTGTCACCTGGGCTGGAGTGCAGTGGTGTGATCTCAGCTCACTGCAACCTCTGCCTCCCAGGTTCAAGCGATTCTCCTGCCTCAGCCTCCTGAGTAGCTGGGATTACAGACACATGCCATCAAGCCCAGCTAATTTTTATATTTTCAGTAGAGATGGGGTTTCACCATGTTGGTCAGGCTGGTCTCAAACTCCTGACCTCTTGATCTGCCCACCTTGGCCTCCCAAAGTGCTGGGATTACAGGGATGAGCCACCGTGCCCACCCCCTACAATCAGTTTCTTACCTTAAAACATCATTGTCAATTCCCTACAGAAAGAGTCTTCTAAGATCTTCTGTCCAACATCCTCATTTTACAGATGTGGGAAACTAAGGCTAGAAGAAAGAGATACTGACAAAAGGTCAAAGAGGTGATTTAAGCTTCGACTGATGCCAGATCCCAGGGTTCCTTGCTTCTACTTGAGGGTTTCCTTCACTAAACAGAGCTTCCAGAGGAGAGTCACTCCTGCATGTGGGCCTATTGGGCTGACACGGGAGGGCACAGGGCAAGTACTTCTGAGACAACATGTTGCTGGTGAGAAGTGGAGACAAATATTTGCCAAATTTTGGATGAGGGCCTGGAATCCAAGAGTCTGCCCCACACACCGTCTCTTATAATATGGATACCACAGGACCTTCCAGAACATTCTGAAAAAGCTTTTAAGGAAATAGCAACTACAAAACATGAAAATAACTGCCCCCAGCTGCTCCTGGGGTCACTGTATTCTGACTGCAGCTGTGGAGAATTGTTGAATTCCATTCTCCATGTTGCTCTAAAAGCATTTCAAAGAAGTTCAGGGAAAGCCAGGTGCACTTTGGTAAACTGAAAACTATTTGTGACAAACCATCCATCACCATCTCTCTGCATTTACCATCAGAAAGAGGCAGGGGCCACAGGGGCAGAAGGCCAGACCCAAGTCAGAGGGGGACACTCACATTTCCAGTTGCCCCTGTCTTTCTGGACCACCCTAGAATAAGGCATGTCCCTTTGTGCCCTTACCAAGGATATTTTGGAAAAGAAAGATGAAGAAGCTGCAAATATTTCTATTTGCCATATACCTGCTTCTCAAGAACTGTAAGAATCTGTGAAGTTAAAATAGAAAGTTCTTCCTGTGAACATTATTTCATAAATGCTAATTATGATGACACCGTATTTACTTTAATACCTGCCCACTATAATTACCTCCAAGCTGGAGACATTTGTTAAGAATCATTGTTATTTGACTAGTTTTTCTCATTATTCAGTCTTATAATGTAGAAATATTAACATTACTGCAATCCTTCCTCATATTTGTAGAATGCATTTCTTGGGAGAGGAGAGTAATGAGGAAGGAAGAAAGATGATAATGTTTAACAACAAAAAAAGCCAGAATTTATTACTCCATTAATATCAAGTTCAAAACTAGGCAAGACTAAAGTGTAATGTTTAGGGCTGACTGCTAAGGTGACAAACCAGGAAGTGACTGCCACAAAGCTTAGGACAGGGGTTAATTTTCCAGGGAGCTGGAGAAGAAAGTGACAGGTAGAAGCATGAGAAGGTAAAGGGAACTTTGAAGTACAGGTCATGTTCTATTTCTTGACCTGGGTGGGAATTATGTGAGCATTTATTTTGTGGTCCATTTTTGAATAATGAGATTTTGTTTTGTGCACCTTTTCATTTGTTAGTTTATGTCACAATAAATACCATTTAAAAAAAAAAAAATGGAAGGATGTATCTCAGCCACTAGCCCCTTCTCTTGTATGAAACCATATTTGATCATTTCCCCTGTCAAGTTCCCAGTGACAGAGACAACTCAAAGAAAGGCATTCTGATGCCCATTTGCACAAGTTAGTCTCATGAAGTGCCCCCCAGGTATTAACAAGACCCTTCAAAGGGACACTTATAAGGAGGTACCAGTATATAAAACACACAAGTGGGGCTATGCTGGTATAATCAATTGCAGGCCTGGGCCCACTCATCCTGGTTCCTCTTCCAACTCTACTGTATCCCCAAAGGCATTTTTGTGGGCTCTCTTGGGTTCTTTAGAATACAGTTTAAAGCCCGGGATCTAATGAATACCCAGTTGTTACCTACAAATAACCTAGAGGCCAGGAAAGCAGTCAGGGGAACTGGGACACGGGACAGATAAGTCTTAATGTGAGAATTAAGGTCAGGAACATTTGTGTGTCAGGTGGTGAGGGACTTGGCGTGGGACTCAGGGCAGCTGGAGAGCACTGGGTGCCAGCCACTGGGTGAGGGCTGGCGTGCTGAACAGAGACCAATGCCTGAGTCTAAGCTGTGCAAATGAGCGTGAAAATGTGTCCAGTCAGTTAAAGTGAACACAGCTCCCAGAGGTCCCTGGGGAGTCCTGCTAATGGTGGGCGTGGCAGGCACCACAGAAGGCCTGTATGGAAAACCTTGGGGTCACGCAGACCTTTTTGTAGCTTTCAAATAACAAGTAAACAATGTCTGTCCCATGTCCCAGTGAAACTGAAAAACACAAAATAGGTGTGATTTTTCAGCAGGGCACGTCCTAGAGAAGGTCTGCTGTTACAGGTGGACACCCTCCTTCCCTCCCCTCTCCTTTACTGAAATGAAACTAAGAGAGATTTTTTTAAATGTATTAAGTGGTCCTCTACCATTCTCCAAGCAGAAGAGAAGGAGGGATGTTTCACGTCGGCCTTTGTTTCAGTCTGTTCAGGCTGCTACAGCAAAACGCCATAGACTGAGTAGCTTCTGAACAGCAGAAATTTATCACAGCTTTGGAGGCTAGAAGTCCAAGATCAAGGCGCCAGCAGTTCTGGTGTCTACGAGGCCCATTTCCTGGTTCTCTCTGTGCCCTCACACAGCAGAAGGAATGAGCTAGCACTCTGGGGTCTCTTTTGTAAGGGGACTAATCCCATTCATGTGGGCTCTACCTTCAGGACCTAATTATCTCCCAACAGCCTCACCTCCTAATACCATTACATTGGGGGTTAAGATTTCAACAAAAGAATTTGAGAGAGACACAGACATTCACATCACAGCAACCTTTAAGCTAGAAGGCTTTTCAGACCAGATATCTCCACACTGAAAATTCTTTTTGCTTCAGGCTGGGCTCAGTTTTGTTTTGTTTGGCTTTTCTCAAATCAAGAAAGGGCAAGCAGGAAAAGGTGAGCACATCTGCTCAACTGTCCAGATCACAGGCAAGCATTTTTCCAGTCCATCCATCCCCAACCCCATACCACCCAACCAGTATACCTCTAATCAGCTCTGAGGGCAGGTGCTCTTCTCCACCTGCTAATAGCCTCTGGTGCCTAATATAGGGTAGGCCCATGTACAGTATTTGGAAAACATAAGTGCTCAATAAATATTATGTAGCAGTAGTAACAGTAGTAGGAGTAGTATTTGTAAGGAGCCATTGAACTGCTAAGCTTCCCTGGAGCCCTCCAGCCTGCCCCTATTAACAATGAGAATATGGGTAGGAAATGCTGCAATCCCTGGGAAACACAGTATCGACAGCAGAGGACTTACTAAATCTGTAACTAAATCACTTGGTATTTGAGGCTCCATCAAGTGTCAAAGCTGATAAATAAGTACTGTGCTGGCCTGTGTCTGATGTGAAGCCAGTTAAGAATCAGAACTCCCCAGCTGGGGGTGGTGGCTCACACCTGTAATTCCAGCAGTTTGGGAAGCCAAGGTAGGCGGATCACTTGAGGTTTGGAGCCCAAGACCAACCTGGACAACATGGCAAAACCCCATCTCTACTAAAAATATAAAAATTAGCCAGGCATGGGGGTGGGTGCCTGTAATCCCAGCTACTGGGGAGGCTGAGGCAGGAGAATCTCTTGAACCTGGGAGGTCAAGGTTGCTGTGAGCTGAGATCGTACCACTGCACTCCAGCCTGGGTGACAGGGTGAGCCTCTGTCTCAAAAAATAAAAAATAACCAATGTCCCCACATAACTTTTATTTATATAGGTTATATCCATCATCTTTCCCATATTAGAAATGAATAGGAAGAAATATTTTAAGTATTTATTTGAAAATAATAATAGACCCATTCATATTAGCATATATAGCATTTTTATAAAAATAACTACCTTTACCAAAATAAAATAAATTAGTGAGACTAGTAGGCCCATTCCTACCAGGAACCAGTGGCATGGAGTCTTTAACCAGAAACCTAAAGCTAGCCCTGGTTTTGCTATTTGCCTTTTAGCCTGAAGGTCATAAAGGTGTCTATCTTCTTACTTGATCATTTGTCTAGTTTATTTTTTCTTCTTTCTGTCACAATTCCCCAGATCACCCCCTTACCCCCAAGTAATACTATTAGCAAACCCTTAGTGAACCTTGCCTAAAATAGTACATGATTAAATAGATGGATGGATAGACGCTAGATAGATACATAGATAATAGATACATAGATGAGAGATGGAGAGAGATGATACACACATACATGCATACATATATGTGTACACAGATGATACAATGACAAACTTATTTTTACCTAAACGGGGGCATGCTGTGCATACTGGCCTGTCCCATTGCTTTTTATCCCTAATAATGTGTCTTGGAGATTATGTGATTATGTCACAAGAGCACATGTGTAAATCTACCTCTCCTTTTCTCCCCCTAATTTACTTTGTGACTCATTCCTCTCCTTAGCAGAACTTCTCTAGACGAATTTCACTCACATCTTTCTCTTTTACACTTCCCCTGCATCCTGATCCTCTTCCTTTTAAAGCTCACCCCACTCTGTGACGAGAAGCAGTCATGTAATGCTGACACTTGCTACCTGCCAGGCAACATTTTAAGATTTTGTATTCACTCATTTAACCTTTGCAGTGATCTCAGAAGGTAGATACCAGTAGGGTCTGTGGCCTTCCAAGGGCCACACAGCTAGAAGTAACAGACTGAATTCAAACCCAGGCACTGTGGCACCAGAGTCCATGCTCCTTGTCACTGTGCTATGCTTTCCTCAGAACTGCCCCGATGCAGCAAGTACTCGATGTCTTGCTCACCAGACCAGAGGGTAAGGGTCTTGTTGACATTGTTCACTATCAAATCCCCTAACAGGTGTTTCATAAATATTTGGGAATTGAATGCCAGTAATGATACCACATTCTAGAGGCTCCCTACTATGGGCCACTGTGCTAAGCATTCCACATATATTATCTCACTTAACCCAGCAACTCCAGGAAATCCTTTTCCCACAATCATCCAAACTTTACAGATGAGGAAAATGAAGAGGTATTATACCTAGTAAATCAGAGAGGCAGATTCGAACCCAGCTCCATTTGAATTTAAAGCATGTACTTAACCTCTACACCAGACCAGCCACTCTCTCTGAGGGCCACCAACCTCCTCCCCTCCTGGAATCCCACCTTCACAGAATGCTGAACACCCAGAACCGGCTCCAGAGCAAAACCTCCTGCAGCAAACTTGCTACAGTTGTTACTATTCTAGAAAAAAGGTGCCAAAGTTGTTGTTATTATTATTAAAGAAGTGTCTCTCCCTACCCAGAGCTGCATTAGCACCCAAGGCAGTTAAATTGTAATGCATCATAAGGCACTAAACATCACCTCAATTGTCACAACACATTCATGTCCTTGGAAAGTGAAAAGGGTACAAGCTTGCCACTCAGCCAGTCTTAGTACTTAATGTCTTGAAACTGGCGAAGAGAGGAAAATCCTAGAAAGACTTTCTTTGGGGTAAAGCAAACTGGCACACATTTACTGCAAATCCAATAGACTAGTTTCCCCATCTAACATAATTTATCTTGAAACACCACAGGTGGCCTACATTAAGAACAGCACTGGCCCTGCCACAGGGCTGGCAACGCCGTGGTCCCACACTGCCCTCTGCAGCCTGGCTGTGGTCTTCACACCGCTCCCTCAGCCTGCCCAACTGTCACAGCTTGGGATGTCCTGCACATAACTCCAGTCCTTCAGGTAGAACCACTACCTACCTTTATTCTGGAGACCAAAAATAAAATCCCACTTAACTTGGTGCCTACACAGGTGCATTTACAGCCATGATTCGTCCCTCTAGGGCTGGTGCATGTGAAAAGCACACCTTTGGGGGCTCATTCATAACACTCTTTTCCAATAAGAGGATTAAATTAGGAAGACATTTACCCAGATTGGTCTCATTTACTCACCCTAGTCTCTCCCCCCAAAGCCCTTCCTTTCTTTCTACAATACAGTATGCAACCCCTAAGGAGAAGGCAGGTGCCATCAAAGTCAAAAATACATTGCGTGAAGAGCAAAATAATCCAAAGGAAAGAAAGACAGTGCTCTGCAGACTAAACCTATTATCCAAGAAGAAAAATCTTTAACAGATGTATATGCTGAAAGACGACCAAATATCTGTCCTAAAACCCAAAATACATACATTCATGAAGATTGCTTTAAAACCTTTTATCTAGGATATATTTCAATATATTTGTATATATAAATGCATATGTATATGTATGTATATATTGTGTTTGTGTATATGTGTACGTGTATATGTATGTGTATGTGTAGGTTTATGTGTGTATACGTATATATTCTCCTAGAAAACTTCCTAGGTTGGTTGGAAAAGAACTATCATTGTATTTCCACATGCAAGAAAGGTAGTATAGGCTGGGTGTGGTGGCTCACACAGGTAATCCCAGCACTTTGGGAGGCTGAGGCAGGCAGATCACTTGAAGTCAGGAGTTTGAGACTAGCCCAGCCAACAGGGTGAAACCCCATCTCTACTAAAAATACAAAAATCAGCTCAGTGTGGTAGCAGACACCTGAAATTCCAGCTACTTGGGAGACTGAAGCAGGAGAATCGCTTGAACCCTGGAGCCAGAGGTTGCAGAATGACAAGATCATGCCACTGAGCTCCAGCCTAGGCAACAGAGTGAGACTCCATCTCAAAACAAACGAACACACACACACACACACAAAGATAGTATAAACCTTCTTGGCAAACTTACCACCAACCAGCCAGATATTCTTAGAAATGTCCTTTCCTCCATATCACCCCCACCCTCCACAGACACAGACACAGACACACACACACCCCTTGCACATGCGTGCATTGCATTCTGCAAGGCCCTCTGTGAGAGAGCTTTTCTGGGAAACCACCTTTAAACCACAGGCAAACAACCAGTTCCACACCATTCTATGTCGGCTTGTCAGGCACTTTCTTAACTGAGCTTTTAATCCAAAGTTGTTTTTTTTTTTCACTACAAAGTTAGAAGAAAAACGAGAGTCTGCTGGGAGTTGGGAGGAGATCTTCACCTGGAAGAAGAAAGAAGACAATGCCCAAATTTGCAACCTTCATTGATGGGGTCAAAAGGGGCCTATGAAAGGGTGGGAAATATTCCAGAGTTGCACCCTGTTGCCTTTAGGATCAAGGGAGGGCTCCTGACAGTATTCAAGGCTCTTCAATCTCTGTCCAAAACCAACGTCTCATCCTCTCAAACTTTCAAGCTCCAACCCAGGTCTCCCCAGCACAGTTACACTGTTTCCCGGACTCCTTTCCCTTCTCTAGCATCCACTTGTGCATTCCCCAGCCCTTCCTGTCCTTCAAGATGTAGCCAAAATCCCTCCTTAGTGAAGATTTGGGTGACCACTCCAGCAAGATCTGTTCTGCCTACGGGCAGTCCTTGTTTGCCTTTTGCTGCCTCTGTGGAGATGGCACTGTTCAGGGAGCTCCTCATAGGCATGCCCTTCATCTCACTAAGCAGACTGCATGTTGCCTGAGGCTGGGCATTGGGTACTTCACATGCGGACCGCTTGGTTCCCTGGCTCACACTGGCTGGGTCAGCCTGGGCTCCATGGAGCAGCCGCAGTTCTGCTCTAAGTAGCGATCGTCATGTCCAGCACGATTCCAGGCATTTTCTGGGCACTCGGTACACTTTAATTAAATGAATGAACACAACACTGGCAGGAAAAAAAATGGAGAGTGACTGCCTGAGGTCACATATGCTAGGAAATATGTCAGTCCACTGATAAACTCCAGCTAGTCAGCAAAGGGAAAAGATACTGAGAGGCCAATTTAAAATGATTTGATAGCTTTGCCCATTGCTCCTTATTGTATAATCACAGTCATAAAGGCTAGTCCAGTCATTTGTAATTTAAACGCACACACGCACACACAATCACTCCATTGGCAGAAACAGTCTGGAGTTTCCAAAATGTCAGTACCCCCCC
>NW_016806571.1:8809472-8902110 GCF_001698545.2 Rhinopithecus bieti
CCCCCACATTACCAGACTCTTCAAAGCTCCCAAGCGAGAGGCATTGGAGAAAGTATGTTTTTTCAGAGTCAGGTCTTTTAGTAGGACAATACCACCCAGTAGGCTGAGGGGGGCACGATTTACAATTTATTCCAAATAGTGAAGTCTGTGCCCTTTGTTTCCCAATACGAAAGTCTTCCTCTGATTTTAAGGAGGACATTCCACTCTCACCTTCCAATGTTCCCCTTTCTATTCCCTGATTTAAAAGCAAATAAACAAATAGAAGCAAAGAAAGGAAAAATAAAATACCACTAATAGCCCATGGTGTCCAGCCAGGTTTTCCAAACATCCTCTGGAGAGCATCCATTTTAGGGAGGAGATTCTAGTTTGCCTCAGCTCTTCAGCATTCATGCTACCTTAAGAGGGAAAGTCCCAGGACACAGGTGAGAAGGTGTGGGGCCTTTTAAGATTTTCTTGGATTTCTGTTTTAATGTTGTCAAAGAAGACCAAAGAGCCCTGAAATTTTTACACTCTGCCTCCCATTAACCACACATATTTATCCGGAGCTGCAGGAGGAGCCGTTCTATTCATTTTGCCCTTTGGGTCAATTGATGGATATGGTCACCCAAGGTCTTAGATTAAAGCATCGTGTCAGATCATCCAAACTGTCCAGCACTTGGAGCAGCTGCAATAAGCTACTTTTTACAGTGTCAATAATTTAAAGGGGAAAAAATGTTTTTTCACAGAGATTCCATTGCTTCAGAATCATAAATGGAATTATACCATGTTTCAACCTGACAGCCCCACATGTCAGCAGGAGAGAACAGCTAAAACTTTTGTCAACATCCAAATTCATTATTTTATTATTAAGCTACACGGATTTGCACATCACCAAGGGATATCTATTCCCAGTTCCATTTGTTGTAGGCTGTATTAGTAACCAAGTTAGCATACACAGAAAGAAAGAAAGAAAGAAAGAAAGAAAGAAAGAAAGAAAGAAAGAAAGAAAGAAAGAAAGAAAGAAAGAGAGAGAGAGAGAGAGAGAGAGAGAGAGAGAGAGAGAGAAAGAAAGAAAGAAAGAAAGAAAGAAAGAAAGAAAGAAAGAAAGAAAGAAAGAGAAAGAAAGAAAAGAGAAAGAGAGAGAAAGAAAGAAAGAGAGAGAGAGGGAGGGAGGGAGGGAGACTGAAAGAGACAGAGAGACTGAGAGAGGCTCAGAGAGACTGAGAGAGACTGAGAGAGACCGAGAAGGAGGGAAGGGGAGGGGAGGGGAGGGAAGGAGGGAAAGGAGAAAGGAGAGAAAGAAAGAGGGGAGAGAAATTTATTATAAGAATTCTTTTAGGGTAGGGTGTCTCTCCAAATTCAAAGCCAAAAATATGCAGCCAGAATTGAGAAATGACTGAATAACGGAAACTATGGGCAGGAAAATAATTAGAAATCCAGGAAACAATTTTTCTGCTGCATTCTCTCTTTCCCTCCCTCCCTTTCCCTCTTTCCCTCTGTCTCTCCCTTTCATTCTCTCTCATTTCTCTTTCTTGCCTCTCCTTTTCTCTCTCCTCTCTCCACCTTTGTCTCCTTCTCTCCCTTTCTCTTTCTCTCCTTTCCTCTCTCTCCCCCCTCTCTCTTCCTCTTCTCCACCTCCCCACTCTCCCACCTCTCTCCCTCTCTCTATCTCCATGACAACACATGGCTCAGTCTGTTCCAAGTGTCCACACACAGTCCCATCAGACATGGGCTGGAGAGTGGGGTCATAGTCATGTGGTCAAATACGGCCATTACTCTCACAGATTGAGAAGTTCTGACCATTGAACTGAGCAGACTTCTGAAAATATACCGACCACATTAACAATTTCAAGCTACTGGAGGATGAGGACATAGTATATAAATGAGAAATTACTCTAAAACTAAGTGTATCTTACCCATATCTAGACCATGACAATTAGGAATTTATTCAATATATTATACATTCAAACTTTATAATGGTGACTACAAGTTGCATTTAACATATGAATATATCCCAGAATCAGCCTTATAAGAAGGAACAGGTAATATTTGTGTGGGGATATTTGGGGGAGCCCATGAAGGGGAAAGGATTGTCCTCAACAAAAAAGAAGAGCTAGAGGGGAGTGAAAGTAGAGAAGAAACCACTGTAAAAAGGAGGTAACCGTCATAGTCTGAAAAGTAAACTACTTTATTTGAAAATCCTTCTGGGAAACTATAATGCTATTATGTGTCAAAAAGCCATAAGTAATCATAGCCTGCAGATTTGTCTCAATTATATGAATGCTAACATTAAATGTATATGAAATATGTTTCTGTGGAACAAATAAGAAATCCTTATAATTGAAAATATTTGTATGACAGTCTCTATTTTAGAGATTTTAATAAGCTTTAAGCACTCCCCAGCCGAGTCCCTTGTCATCCAAGTAAGTCATGTGTATCAAAAGTCCTTATATGTGAAAGTTTTAGAAACGTAGTATTTAGAAAATTATTTTCTAATTTACAAGCAGTGAGCACTGCTGGTTCCTCATCTTCAGCCTTCAGTCTTCACCTAGCATACATCTTTTGCTTAGAAATGTAACTTCCAGAAACAAGGTGAAGTTCCTGCTTCCCGGGAAAACCCACTGAAACCCAAACTCCCAGGCCAGCATCTCCTCCTCCACAACAAACCACCTGCCTCTATGTCCATCCTACCTGAAGACAACTTGGACCGTTCAGAAACCAAAATGGATGGATTCCTGGAAGCTCTAACACAACCAAGAAAGAAGCCAGACACCCCCAGCAGCCCAGCAGCAGATGGTTTAGTCTTACAGTTTGTATTTATTTTCTCTACACACCAGGAGAGGTTAGCTGATCAACTGGTGGGGAAGGGGGGGTGGGGGCTGGCCTTCTCTGCTTAAGAAAATGTCTGTTTGGCAGTGTGGCATTCACACGGGCGAAATGTCACATCTTTTATGCCATTGGCCCAGGGGAAGCCCTGCCAGGGAAGTTTTTATCAGTGTAATTAACACAAAGGCCCCTTCTGTCTTAAAACACAAGCCTTGGGGACACTGTAAGATGAACTAGTCATTGTTTCTGCACAGCACAAAACCTCTTTCCCCACTCCCACCCCTCCATCCCATTTATGGGGTTTCATTAAGGCCCACGGGTGTCCCTAACTTATTTATTTAGGAAACACTGTTATTGTCTTAATGTAAACAGAACTCAAGATCAGTTGACAGTTGGAATGGTCCAGCAGAAAGGTTTTCAAAGGCGCCTCCTTGGAAAGGGGTCTCTCCATTCAGCCCCCAGTTCCTGTATCATACTGCCAGCGCTGTTCACAAAATAAACAAATGTTTGTTTTACAACATGGCAAAGGGGGCTCCATTCAACACTGGCCAGATATGAAAACAAACTTTCACATATAAGGGCTTTTGATACACATGACTTACTTGGATGACAAGGGGCTCGGCTGGGGAGTGCTTAAAGCTTATTAATATTGCACAAAAGACTTTTGTTTATCATTTCGCCGGACTGCCTGGGAATCACAAGACTCAAGCCGCCACCCGGCTGGTGTCCTCGCATTTCAGCAGCCGTAACGTGTGGAGATTGCGAAAGCACTGCTGGTTTGAAGCCAAAAACAAACTCTCCACAGACCCAGGTGAACGAACTCCAAACTGCCGGCCTCTGAGAACCAGACTTAGAATTTATTAAGAGTGAAGGGCCAAGAGCTCCCCCTACAGGTAGAAAAAAAAATGGATGCCTTGAACCTGCCTGTTTGTAAGGGGGTAACTTCCTTCCAGAAAACATGGAACCCACAGCCTGACATTTCTTCTAGGGACATTTCTTCTTCTATTCAAAAAGCCTGGGTCTCCAGCAACTCTGGGGAGCAACTTTTCCTTTTTCTAGTTGACCAGCTCTATTCCCAGAATGTCTAATGAGACATTAGTACTCTAAACGCTCGTGATCAAAAATCAGTCCTTTAAAAAATAATAATCAGTTATTTAGGCACTGGTTTGTTAAACTGGGAAGGGAATAGAGTAAATCAGATACGATCTCTGTCCTCTAGACTTATTCTGTCCTATACAGGGATCACCAGTCACGAGTGGCTATTGGCCACTAAAATGTGGTTGTCCAAATTGGGATATTCTGTTTAAAAAAATGTGTAAAATATCTCATTGATTTTTCACATTGACCACATGTTGAAATGATAGTATTTGGGATAAATTGGGGTAAATTAAATATATTAAAGTCAATTTCACCTTTTTTAATGTGGCTGCTAAAAAATTTTAAATTACTTATGCATCATACACATTAAATGATATTTCTACTGTATAGTGCTGTCTAGACAGTTATATAACTATCAAGGCTTGTAAAAAAATAGTGGATCTTTAGCCCATGGTATTAGTGATTTGTGCCAGCTGAGTTGATTTTGTTCTTAAGTACATTTATTCATTTACCCAAATCTCCTGAAAAAAAGGGGAAAGTTTAAAAAAAACTACACACACACTATGGCAGGCTTCCCTGCAATTTTTAGTTTGTTTTATTTAAATCTCAGCAAAATGGAATTAAAGACTAGGGTTTGGGTTAAGGTCACATATGTTGGGGAAAAAAAGATTTCAAAAGGAAAGATGTATTTTATCTTTTCAAACCCCTTCCTTCTGGCTATACTCTTTGTGTATTTAACTACAAGTAATTCCAAGAGCAAAAAATCCCTTCTACCAGAACCATCTTGCAAATTTGTTTTCAGGTCATTAGACAGAAGACATTTTACTTATTCCCTCCTCTGACAACTTCACCTACCTACTCAATCCCAGTTTTAAGCAAATTTGGGATATGTGAGATAAACAGGATTATGTGAGTAATATGTAGCCCTGAATATAGTCGGACCACCAAACTTACCATAGCATTTAGACAATCCACTGAAAACTCACTAACGGTGGGCAGCGTTGCCATCCTAATTTCTGAATTCAGTTTAAATTGCACCAGCAACTGCCTTTGATAAACATACTCAGATCTGGCCCACGACCACCAAACCCACCCACCCATAAGAGGAAGACCAGCAGAGAATTTTCCTCTTCCCTGGGTCTGCTGTCTCAGATCTGTCCTGCTGATTTTGGTCCTAGGAATGTGCCAAGATACCACTGAAAGATTAACTACCTCTTTGAAGAGATGGCAATTCAAAGATTATAGGAATCTTTCTGAAATTTCTCCCTGAAATTTAGCCTTAAAATCATGTCAAAAGTGGGTATAGCTCTACAAGGCCTACAGGCAAATGGTCAAGAGGATGATCCTGTAATATAAAGACATAGTGAGCCAACAAGTGCCTGGTGCCCTCTAGGCCTCTTCCAGTGCAGGGTATTGCTAAGCCAAAGGTGGATGAGATTAGCACAGCAAATTGCAATGTTCGTCTTTGAGATTACAGATGAAACTGCTAGAGGAAAAAAAACACAAGCAAACAAGGATTTCGGTCACAAGCTGGAACAAATATGGGCTCCTGCTGAATAGCTACACAGAGAAAAATTTGGAGTAGTACCCAAGACCCTCATTATTCTCCCCACAGACAGAAATGATGACTCTGGGAAGGAGAGGCTGCAATCCCACCACATGAACTGTAGATCTGGGCTACGGTATTTGGAGGGCACTGGAGTGGGACAGGATATTCACTGAAGATATTTACTACTATGATTTTCCATCTGACCTTATTATTCTGGCATGGCTGCCAGCACCTTATAATCCCAGCATTGTATTCGCAAGCAATTCCTCTGCTCATTAGCAGGAGCTGAGTCCAACTTTGCTCCTGTAGGGGCTTGTGAATCAGCGTAGACCAACAGACAGTGTTTCCAGAAGCTAGCTCCAAAGAAACAAGGATGCTACTCATTGAGGGGAAGGCATCTGTATCAGTTAGGAATTGCATTTGACTGTTAGTAGCAGGGGCTGGATATAGCAGTGATTAAATAGATGTACTTCCTCCTCGTGTGAATGAAGCCCTGAGCGAGACAGTCCAGGAGGACATGGCAGTGCTGGAGTGTCAGGATCCTTCTCTCTTTATGCTCCATTACAGTTAGCACATGGTTTCCATCTGCAACATTGCCTCATGGTCTAAGATGGCTGTTGGCTGGGCCTCCAATAGTCACATTTATATCCAGTCATGGAGCAGAAAAAAATGGGAAGAACAAAAGGAAGTACATGTCAGCTATTGTTCCCTTCTCAAGCTTTCCTGAACCACTTCTTTATTTAATTTGCTAACTTCTAGCTACAAGGGAAGCTGAGTACATTGTCCCTCAAATGAAATCCAGTTCCTGTTATAAAAGAACAATAGGAAGAATAAGATGAATATCAGGTTGATCCCTGGGTTGCTTCAGAATCACACAAAGACATCTCTAAAGGAGAGTTACTTCCAGCTTAGAATGTTTATTTCAGCCTGGACAACCACATTAACAACAAGCATCATGACCACTGGGTCATAGTACACTCTCGGGACCTCTGCCTTGGGTTGGATGGAGGAATTCTTCGTTTAAGATTATTTGAAACTTGTGCTGTCTCTCCATACAGTTCCTCCACAGAAACGACATTGTTCCTGGGTCACAGCACTGTCAACATTTACAACAGTCATCATCTATGAAAGTGATAAAGAAAAATTAAGTCCCATTATTAAGATTCAACTGTCTCACTCTGTTGAACATAGTGTGACTAAAATCAAACAAACTGCTACACAAATGGCCAATGTACAAATACAAAAAGTGATATGGCAACTGCCACATCTAAACAGATCATGTCGACCCTGATTTGTCACAACCAACTGGATATGTCAAGTGAAAGTAGGAGTTTGGTTGTACGGTACTGGAGAATAATAAAGTACCACATATAAGGAAGTATTTAATAAAAGGAATTAGATGATAATAATGAAGATACAAATCATGATGATGATAAGTGGATGATAAATGACATTAACTCTTCACTCCGTGGGCACATGCCCACAGAGTGGGATCTTCAATTTATATGGATCCCTTTAATTTCTACTACACTTCACAGTTTTCAGGCAATTTTATCTCATCTATGCCTCAAAACTCAGAAGGAAGGACAGATATTAATAGTAGTGTTTTCAAACTGATGGGATAGAAGCTCAAAAGCAGCAAGTGACTAATTCAAGTTGTCACAGTGGATAAAGGCAGAAAGCCAGCACTAAAACCCCACCCTAGCCTGTAGGCTGGCACTCTGAATTATACCTCTCGAGCAGAACACATAAGTTTTAAATTACTTTATGTATTTGAACCCTAATGTTATTTCTTGAAGATTGTAAGATCTTTAAATGAATGGGTTGTCTTTTTTGTCACTGAATTCGCCTGTGTGCAGAACAGAACCTTGTATACAATAGGAGAAACACTCAATTAAGGTTTATTAAAGATAATGATATATAGACTCAGCATACAGTGAGATCAGTAACATCTATTAGCCTAAGAAGGGGCTAGAAAAAATGAAAGTGAGCCTAACCTCGGTCTACCAAGAACCCAAGGACACTGTCTCTACCTTTGGTGTCTGGATCTTGGGTGATCAAAATTTGATCTCAGTGTTCCAGAGTTATCTTACTTGTAACATAAGGAGATAGGACTGGAAAATTTCTGTGAGACCCTTCATTATTAGAACGCCATGATTCTAATTGCCACTTGAAAGCTCCTGAGAAAAGAACCATGTAAATGGCAGAGAGATAAGTTACTATGGTTCAAATCTTCTCTGGTTCTTTATGAAAAGCTTTAAGCCTCAAAACATCTGCTCTGCCTTTTCTCAATAAGTTGTGCCAATGCAAATCTCTATTCTCTCAATGTAAGCACAATCACCAAAAAAGAGAGGTAACTACACCCTAGTGAGAAGCTCTACAAATACACTCTCTGGAGGTCTCCCTATCAGGCTCCTACCTCCACCTACACCCTTTATCTCTAAGCCTCTGCCATCACTGATGCTGAAAGAACATGTTTTTAAGGTAGGATCTTCTAAATCCAGCCCTCTGTAAATCCTTGCCCCAGATCTGAGCAAACTAATTCTTTAGGTTAAACCCAACCTTTCTATCTCTCCAGAAATGCAGGAGAATCAAAGAATCAAAACTCAAGAATTCTCATGGCCTCCGTGTTAAAAATAGTCATGTCTTCAAAAGATTCTGACCTCAGATTTCAAATCCCAATTCTCAGTCCATCCCATTGAATCATCCATCATTTAAAATGTGAGAAAATTTTGACATAGGTCTTTCCTGCCTTGGTAATCAACCCAACCCAGCAAAAGCCTCACACAGCATTCCATCCTCCAAGTCATGTTTTGGCTGATGGCCCACAGAAATCCCCTTTTAAGGAAAAAGAGAAGAAAACTAAAAATATGAGAGTAGTCCGCCACTCTCACACCACCCTTGAAATAAATCACCAATGCCCAGAATTCCCTCTTTTTCTCTAGTTTTAGATAACTATGTATTGTAGTGGCAGATGATGATAATGACCTTGATGACAATTATGATGATATGAGCAATAACAATGAACATTCTTGAACATTATCTACACTGTCCTAAGTGCTACAGATTTATTTTTTCCATTTAATCTTGACAACTTTCTCCAGTAGTATTATTAAACCTATTAGTTTTCTCATTTCATAGATAAGGCAACTGAGAATTAGAGAAGTAACTTGTCCATTGCTCTGGAGCTGAAAGACAGAGTTCAGACCCAGATATGTTTGATTCTAAATCCTCCAAATGTTTGACTTTCCTTCTTCTGAGAGATGGGAGGCAACAGTGAAACTGAGGGGCTTGTCCAGAGCCAGGAGAGGATGTCGAAAATGACTCTCAGGCATGAGAGCTGCAGAAACAGGATCGCATCAGAAGCTACCCCTAAAAAGGAGACGATAAGCACAGGAATGCCATTTAAACAATTATTCTTAAACCAGATTAAACCCTGAAAATCCATTAAATTGGAAGCATCACTCTCACTTTTTCATAACCAAATTTAAGAATGCCATCATTTGGGGAAATTCCATAATTTGCAGATAGTGAAATAGTAACATTAACAACTAAAAACACCAATTCCCTTTCTTTCTTTTACCACCTGTGGACCTTATGGGGTAAGGGGCAGATGGTAAATTTGGGGGGAAGCTAGTCTATTTTGAATGTTTATTTACAAGGCTACATTCATGCCATCTACCAAACACCATCTGCTGGGCTATTTCTTCCATGAAACTAGAGCATTTTGTTCCATAGCAAATAAAAGTGCGACCAGAATTCTATCAGCATGCTGTGTTTGGGAGAGCACCAACACTTTTCAAAACCAGCTTTAATCTTTCTCCAAGTCCGATGCAAAGAAGGCTCCCCTAAGAACAGTAACCCAGTCAACACATTCATTCATTCATTCGCAAACTCACTTTGAAAGAAAGCTGGTCCGCATGGGCCAGCCAAATGTGGAAAGTTAATTTTACAACATGAACTGTTTTCACCCTGGGCCAAGAGACAAGTATAGGCACCATATGACCTGGGTCTGATTTAGTAGTATCTCGGGACTCAGAAACATGAGGGTATTTCAGCAAGGAGCCCCTACCTTTTCTATCCCCCCCACCAACCATCCACTAAAGCTTCCAAAGAATGTCTTTCATGTTTGTTGCATTCACTTCACAACGTGCTCCTGGTGCCTGTCCTTGAATTCTCGGCTCATTGCTCCTGAATCAAGGGAAGTCAAGTTGAATCTTTCAAAATGGGAGCCAGCAGTGGGTAAGCACATCAGTGGCAGGGCAGGAAAATCCACCCCATCTACTTTTGTAAAACTCTAAGTCCTGTTTGTTATTCTTAAGAGATGGAAGGCAATGTAGTTTAGAGAGAAGAGCCTTGGATTCAGAATCAGGAGACCTCAGTTTTACTTCTAGCTCTGCCACTGACAAGCTGTGTGGATTTAATAAATCATTTAATGTCTCTGGCCCCTGGGTTGGTCATTTATAAAATGAGGAGGTGGCACTGTAATAAATACATCACACTAAGACTAGAGCTTGTATTGATGCAAGTTAAGAAGCAAAACCTGCACAGAGTGAGTGTCGCAGCTGCAGGGTGAATGAGGAGGGGATGGCCCTCCAAAGAATTTATAGTTCTTCATAAATTTATAACCTAAAGAAGAAACCCAGAATATCACAGTGAGCTTTACATAAGCACAAGCCATGTTGCATGGTTCCTGGTTTTGTGGCTACTCCAATAGTGGTGTGGGAAGTGAGCTTAGGAAAGTAGAACAGTGCAATAGTTAGGAACCAAGTCTTTGGAGTGGTTCTAGACCTGGGTTCTGTCCCTTACATCCTCCATGACCATGGCCTGTTATTTCTTACGCCTTCACCTGGGCATCTGTACAATGGGACAATGATATCGACTTCTGGTTGTATACTCACACTGGCTCACAAAAGCCAATGGTAAAATTCTGCGGCATTTTACCAGCTGGTTGATACCACATTGGTGGTTTGAAATAAGCTGTGGTGGGAGTATTTGCCACAGAAGTCAACCAATGCTACAAATCCAGGCATCTCCCCTGCTACTCCTCCAGATCTGGGTGTTAAATGCTTACCATCATACCACTGCCTACCTCTCAGCACTGGTGTAAGGATGAAGTGAAGTGATGTACACAATGTGTTTAACACCATGTTTGGTGCATGACAAGAAATGGGAGCTATTATTATTGTAGCTCTTAGTGACTCAGGAATTCCCTCTGTCTTTTCATTTCTTGCTACTCTTACCACTCTTCTCTTAAGCCAGATCTTATGCTACTTTCTGGAGATCCAGAGAGCATGCCCCCGCAGTAAAAGGCTCTTCTACCCAACTCTTATTTGCTTGTGGTCTCTCATTCAGCAAATATGAATTGAATACCTACTCTCCACCAAATCTGGCACCAGGCACTGCAGATACAAACACGATTGAATAAAACTTGCCCCTGGATTTGAGAAGTTCACAAACCCTTTGATGGACAGGATACAACTGAGTCTGGGAAGAGTACCTTTCACCAACAATGTGGAAATCAAAGGAAGGCAAAAGCTGTTCCCAACGGCACAAACCCTTCTGCCACGTGGCATCCCAAGACCTTGGAAGCAAGAAGCCTCAGGGTAACTTTAGGTACAAAGTGAAACCACCTTCTTTAAGATGACATAATTATTAGGACTACAGGGCACTCAATTAGCTCTCCTCTCCCTGTCCTGATGGCATTACCCTACAACTGGCAACATTCTTCCCCACTGGCTATGATGGTTGCATGTATGCCGCCTGGAAACCAGAAATGTGTAACATCAAATCTGGCCCCTCGCCAAATTTCTACAGGGCATTAGTAACAAACTGGTGAAGCTCATTAAAAAAAGAGAGAGAAACCTATAACCATTAAAAGTCCATTAAGCAGCCTGTCATTTTGTAGAGCTAAATAGCCCACAGTAATCAAAAGCATATGAACCCCAGCTGGGATACCCAGTGAATTGTTTCGATTTAGGGGAGAATTCATCAAGAAAGATTGTTCTTGGGATTGGGTTGATTTTTCTCCTTCAGTTCCTGGCCCCACGTTCCATTATAATTAAAGTGATTGATGCACCTCCCAGACAGAGGTGAGCAGTGACCACCAGAGCCAAAACATCTGCTCCTTCCAAGCAAACAGCTAATACAGAACTTGAGTCAAAAGGCACGTAATTTGAGGTTACCCTTCCACCGTCGATTAGGTATGGCACAGTCAACTCTTTGCTGTCTGGCTGCGTTACATCTGGGTTATCTGTGAAATTTCTCTTTCCAACCATAAAAGGACTTTTATCCATACCCGGGTTAGGGTCAAGAAACAAAGAGCTAAGTCTGAGGCCAAGAAGTGATGGTCCCTAGCATGGGAGATAGAAGATCCATCCATCAGTTAATGAAATGTCTTCCTGCCCATTGATGGACATTTGTTAATTTCAGAAATACAGATTCAATCTTTCCAATTTACCTCAGACCCTCTACCTCTTTTCACCACCTCCCCAGCCCTGCAAGCTGTACCCTGGCGCCACTCCATTGCTCATTAGCGCCTCCACAGGTGGATGACCACATGCTGAGGAAGGAGGTAAAACTCAAACAGTTTATGAGAGCACATTACCAGTTTTGGCTCTGACATAAGAATAGTGAGAAATAAGAGAAAATTACTGACTCAACACAGGTTTAGGAGGTAACTATAGGAATTACTGCTCCATGTTCATCTACTCTAGCATGACCCTAGATGAAAGCAAAGTGTTGATAAAAAATAAAAAACTAAGATGATGTTCAAATTCAAAAGGGCAGTTGAATCTGAGTGCAATCATTGTTCCCTTCAGATATTTTTATGATCGTTGCTTTTATTTTAAGTTTTCCCAAAAGACCCAAAAGTTTGATTTAAAAAAAAAAAAAAGTAGGCTGGGAATGGTGGCTCATGCCTGTAATCCCAGCACTTTGGGAGGCTGAGGCAGGAAAATTGCTTCAGCTCAGGACTTCAAGACCAGCCTGGGCAACATAGTGAAACCTCACCTCTACTAAAACTCAAAAAAAAAAAAAAAAAAAAAAAAAAAAAAGGAAGGAAGAAAGAAAAATTAGCCAGGAGTGATGACCCGTGCCTGTAGTCCCAGCTAATTGGGAGGCTGAAGCAGAAGTATTGCTTGAGCCCAGGAGTTTGAGGCTGCAGTGAGCCACGATCATGCCACTGCACTCCAGCCTGGGCAACAGAACAAGACGCTGTCTCAAACAACAACAAAGTCATGCTCAGTATAATCAACACTCCTCCATCCAAAGCTACTCCAAAATCCTCTAGCAATTCAGTATATTTATATTGATCCTTTTAGAGCCTTGAACTGTTAAATTTCTGCCTGTGTCCATCTCCCATCATTGACTGTATGTTTCTCAAGGGCAGGGACATCTTTTTCCCTGTGCCTCTTATAGCATCTCCTTAATAGAATCCTTGCAACCCAGAGTCCCTCACTAAATATTGATGGAGTGATCTTTCAGTGTGCCAGGCTCAGCATTCCAATCTCTCAGGGACTGCCTGTACTAAATTCACCAAGCAGTTAATGAGCTCCCGTGCTGTCCACACAAACTCATTTGCCTTGGGAATGAAAACAAATCGATGCCCCCTTTATGCACTGAATTTGCTTAAGCATACATTGCAGATGATACATATATATGGTGTGCACGAAAGTAAATGCTCCTGCACCAGGCAGAGGCCCTCTAGCCTCTTCTTGGCTTCCCTATCCAAATTCTGCCCACCCTACAAGGCTGAGCTGTCCCCTAACTTCCACTAAGAAGCCTTCACAGAATACCAGCTTAAGGATCTCTAGCTCCAAACAAGCAGCAGGCCTGGAACACAGTGAGTGTCATGAAAATATGAGCAAGAGAGTCAATGAGCAACACGAGGCATGGGTGGACAAGGTGGGACCAAGTTGAATGGAGTGAGAATGAGGTTGGA
Organism: Rhinopithecus bieti; assembly: GCF_001698545.2. NCBI lineage: Eukaryota > Metazoa > Chordata > Mammalia > Primates > Cercopithecidae > Rhinopithecus > Rhinopithecus bieti. The sequence continues at coordinate 8,822,867 of NW_016806571.1, forward strand.
AAATTGACTCCCAGATATGCAGTGAGGCGAACTCTTCTGGAAAATTGACTCCCAGATATGCAGTGAGGCGAACTCTTCACCCAGACCAGGGGAAGCACACCCTTCCCCCATCACTCCCCATGGAACACCTTAAGCTCAGGAACCAGGGGAGATGTGGCCAACTGCTGGACGGGAGGAATCTCTGACCCTTACGTTCTTTCTTCCTTGGATGTCCAATGGTGAAGGAAAAATAAACATATAAAAGGCCATAAATCCCGCTGCAAAATAAAGGCTCCTTTTAATGCCCAATAGTTAATGGCTTAAGTTAAATTCCAGACCTTTGCAAAAAATTTTGTAAGACCCCTTCCACCTCTTTGCTGCCTAGACTACCACCCCTTCCAGAGGCAGGAAGGTTGCTAGGCTTTCTCTGGGTGGTTGGTGAACATCTTTACGGGGTGCTTAAGTCCATATTAATGGCATTAGAACAAACACACATTTTCAGATCATTTTGAAAACTATCCTGGGACCCAGAATCCAGTTTCCCCTCTCTAGAGTATTTTCTCCCAAGTCCACAGTTGTTTGCATAGAAACATTTTTGCCCATACAACATGTTTTCATACTGCCTGTGTCCTGTGGCACTCTGGAGGTCCCCTTCTAAGAGAGGCTAAGACTCTACCCTGTTCTGTTGCTAGCACAGGCTATTCATGGCATCCCCTCCACTGTCCAAAATCCCCCTTCTCATGTGTCTTTGTCTCTGCAGGTGACCTGGCTGCTGAGGACAGTAAGGAAAATATGGTAGCAGAAGTCATGAGGAGAGCTGCTTCTGCTTTCAGCCTTTCAGTTCAACTCCTTGCTAGCTGAGTGACTTTGGCTTTCTGGACCATTTTTTTTTTTTTCACTAGGAAATTTTTTTATTGTTCAGCTAATTATAGTAAAACTTTCTCTGAAGACTGAAGGGTGAACTGAGGGAATCGCTCTCAGTCCTAAAGTCTGCCTTTACATTTTCTTCACTGCACCTAGGCTACAGATTTACTAGACAAGCTTCTAGAAAAACATAACACATCACAAAAAATGACCAATAAATAGCCAATTAATTAATCACTCAATGTATATTACACACCTACTCTGTGCAAGAGATTCAACAAAGCAATAGTCCCCTCCCTTGAATAGTTTCCAGTGTAACCTGACAAATCAAACAAGTGCACATGAAGAGCTGGAAACGGGACATCTCCTTTTTCACAGCAGTCAGGATGGCAGCCCCTAAGAAAGTCTCTCTGAACTTCCACTTAAAATGCATGGCTAACTAGAAGGGGTATCAGTCTGCCCCTCCCTACGCATTCTCTCATCATCCCATGCAGAAAGGCAATATTGCGGGCCACACGGCACACTTATGGCCCAGAGGAGGGACTCTGCCTCTCTGCTTCTTCATCTTCTTATAATGCAAATACGAGAACAACCTCGCAGAAAAATCAGTCCTTGGGTCTGGACCTTTTTATGATCTGTAAAAGAAAGAGCTACACTACATCATCTCTAAGTCCTTCCCAGCCCTGGCTTCGACCATCCTCACTACTCATTTTGTTACTTGCCACTGCCAATTATCTTGCTCTGCCCCACTATCTATATCAAGGGAAACACCGTGCCTGCTCCCTCATCTCCTACCTACATCCTGGGGTCTTTCTCGACTGCCTCCTCCACAGTTACCTCTACCCCCACCTTCAGGATCTCCCTCTCATTTATTTCATCCCCTCTGACTATCCACATGCTCAGATTTCCTCTCATCCAAAACCAAACAAGCAACCTCATTTGACCATACTACCCAGTCATTCTCTTGAGCTTCTCACCATCAGATTTCTTTTTTGAATATCCTCTGCTGACATCCCCCGCCAGTTCCTTATCATCCACTCACTCCTCAGCCCTTTGCAAGCTGACATCTGCTTCTCACTACTCTACCCTCTCAAGATTTACCAGTGGTGGCTTCATCATCAGGACTATTCTTTGAATAGCACACTATCATAGATCCAATTCTCCAGAAGCAGAGCCTGAGATGAGGATTCATAAGCAAGTGGTCTATGAAGGCAGTGCCCCTGGGAGCCGGGGAGCAGGGCAGTGCAGGGGAAGAAGCCAAGCAAAGCCCTGCCAGGGAGCTCTAGTGTGTAAATTACACCTCAGAGTTGTCCCAACCTGAGGCAAAGGAGCTGGACTTTCACACTCCTCCAGTGGCAGTCATGGGCTAAGGGCTCAGATAGGAGGTCGGGAAGTGAACTCTAGGCACTTCCCTCCTCTCTGTACTCACCAGCCAAATCACTCCAGTAGCCTGGAGGCAGGCTTCACAAGAAGAGTCGCAGGTGTAGTCAATTGGAGCCAAAAGCACAACAAGGCTGGGCAAGAGACACCCAGATATGCTAAAGGAGATCCAAGGGAAATTCACGGTACACCAGCAGTGTCCATTACTACATGCTTTCCATCTTTCTGCAGTGTTTGCCAGTGTTAAACATGCTCCCTTTTGAAATTTCCTCACCTTGGTTTTCTGAAAAGAGGACACCCCTGTCTTGCTGTTCCTCTCTTAACTCTGCTTCTCTTTGCTCTGTCCCCATTTCCCTCCCAGCTGCCCCCATATCTCTATTTTTGTCATGTACTGACTCATCTAGCTTTACAGCTTTAATTACCACATCTAAAATCACTCACTCCCAAATTCCAACTCTGAATGAACTTTCTCTACTTGGATGTTCACCCCGCACTCCAAAACCAATATGCCCAAAAAATGGAATTGTATTTCTTCTTCTGTGACTTAACCCTCAATTTAACTTCCCTGTCTGAGCACATTCCTGAGCTATAACCCAAGAAAACAACTTTCACTCCTGTCTTTTCCTTGTCCTCATGCCCAAGCAGACCTGAATTTCCTCACATCTCTCATTTCCTTCGCATTTCCTGTGTCACCATCTTAGTTCAGGCCTTTATTGACTCTTGAGCATATTTTCTAAGCAACTTTTGTACTAGTTTCCCTGTTTCTCCCTGCTCCAAGTCATCCTCCACCTACTGTTAAATTAATCTTCCAAAAGTAACACTATGATCTTGTAACTTCTGCCACCCTACTTCTCAAGCTTTCATTGGTTTTGTTATGGTAGAGGCTTCTAGTACTCACCTATTCTGACTTCATTCTCCAGCCCTCTCGTAGTGGCATAGAACCATGCAATGAGTTTCAGATTGGGCTGTGAGTGAAAGGAACAATATCACTTCTGGACTAAGGCATTTAGAAGCAAGCATGAGTTCTCCAGGCTCTCTTTTCTCTGCTGTGATGAGTAGCCAAGTGTTGAGATGGCAGAGCCAAAGATGGAAGCACCTGGACCCCGGAATCACCATATGGAGGATGGCCTGCTGTCATCCTGGAGAGTAGTCTCACTGATGCTAGACTTTGTGTGTGCTAGAAGTAAGCTATAGTATGAGAATATTTTAAAATACTTTCACTTTTTTGTTTTTATCTGTTTTTACCGCCAAATAGCCTGACCTGTCCTGGCAAATATAGTAATTCTTTCCTACTACCCTCAAGTCAAGATTATTTAGTTTTGTATCCAAATTTCTGTAGAACTGACCCACATTTCTTTCCAGGTTCTTCTCTCTTTTATTTCCCTAGAAATATTCTGCCCTATCATACCTTGGCCATTAGCCTTTCACAATTCTTCTTGACACTTACTTGTCTCCATTACCTACCCGTCCCCACCTTCCATGTGCACACACACAGCTCCACTCCAACATTCAGCCTGTCCACTGTCTCGCCTCCCTTAAAGGTCTACAACAAGGATCGACAGATCACAGCCCGTAGGTTGGAGGGCATCCAGCCCTCCACCTGTTTTGCAAATAAACTTTTATTGAAACACAGCCATGCCACAACCAAAGAGTTGAGAAGCCACAGCTGAGACCACCTAGTCTGCGAAGCCTAAAATCTTTACTATCTAGATGTTGATGTAAAAAAAAAAAAAAAAGTTTACGGACCTCTGTCTAGAATATCATCTCTCCTGTCCCCAAGCTTCCACCTTCCCCACAGGCCACTGGTCAGAAGTGATTCTCCCTTTGTCTACATTCCCGCAGTGCCTAGCTGTATGTCTCCTGGATGTCAGTCTACCAGTGAGATTTCCTGTCACCTTCCCTACTCCACTCTAAGCACCAGGGATGGCAGGGCATGTTTCCTGTTTCCTTTGGGTTCTCAGTGTCCAGCATCTTGGCTCATAACATTAATAGTAAGTATTCAGTGGACACTAGAAGAAAACACAGACAACTCCTGAGACCTACAATGTATTAATGAGAAAAGAACAGACGAGAAAAAGAACTCTACGAATTACAGTGCTAGAATTTGAACACAGGGGACTTTGTATTTCAAATTGAGCAAACCCTGTTATATAAATTATAGTTGATGTTCATATAATTATTGCAGGACATTAAGCAACACCAAATCTTCATAAAATATATGCTTGCTTTTAACTTGAATAGTTTTGCTTTCCAATATGATTTGAACAATATGTAAATGACCTTTAAAAGCAATGAATTAAAGTGTCAGACCCCACTCACAATTTTAAACAGTGCTCTTTTATTTCAGATCCTGTGGCAAACTGGAAATAACCATAAACAAGAAGGTGAATGGTTTCTTATAGCTAATACAATTAACTTCACAGCATTTGAAAAAAAAAAAGAAAAACTTCGTTTGCTTTTAAATGCTATTTTACAGATTGTTTCCATCATCACTACAAGCTACATTTTTTAAATTCTAACATTTATAAAGTATAATTCAGAACTTCATAAACAGAACTTCATAAAGACCCCATTTTCTGAATCACTTCCATGTGTAGAAGGACCCAGCCTAGTCTTACCTTTCTTCTCCAGATACTCATACCATTGCCAGGCAAGGTGCCTTCATCTCTGTGACTGGCTTTGATTAATCAAAACAAGGACTCTGGCCACCCTCGTCTGCAGAACACCCAGGAGGGAAAATTGCTTTGATAACTAAGCTGCTTCTTTCATGTCAGCCAAAGATTATGGAAGATTCTGCTAAAATATATTGGGAGCTGAGACACATGTTCCTTGTTCAAAACCCCATCCAGTCATTGCTCACCAAGGCCTCACAGGGGAATGACCATTGTGAAAAGCGGCCGAGGACAGTTCTCGCTCATCAGCCTTCATAGCCGTAAAAAGGCAAAACCCAAGCTCATGAGAAAAGTGTTGCCCAAAATCTGGACTGACAGTGATTTACACAGTTTGTTACCAGGATAGGATAAGTATGAAAGTGACAGAAAGCATTTAGAAACTTTATAGCAATTCAACATCCCCAGGACATCCAAGTTGAATGATTTTGTATTTTACTGATTATCAGTCTACAACTGATTTGAATTTTCTTAAATGGCCCTTTGCCACACAGGGTTTGAGAAGCACTGCGTTAGACAGACAAGTATGTATGATCCAGTGCACCCTCCACACCCACAAGATGGTCCCCACTGGACAGAACTTGGACTTCTTGTTTCCTGACTTTGCTTCTGTCTATAGGAAGCTCATGCAATGAAATAGGGTGCTCTAGGACCAAAGATCCAAACCCACTCTTCATCCCATCACCCCAAACCCATCCTCCCAATGGTAAGTTGAGAAAGGAAAGTGTGTCCTTTCCACTGGCTAATAGTCTGTCAAAAAGCAAGAAGACGACAAAGAGGGTCACTATGAGAAGAGGATTTCTCAGGAGGGTTCAGCCCCATCACAGGTACTTGTTGGACCCATAGTAGGTCTACACATTTCTAGTACACAGAAAATAATCTTTGTCATGTCTCCTCTCCAGACACAAATACTGCCTCAAACCCTGTGTTATCTTCAACCTATTTGCATTCCTTTTCCAGAGTAGGAGACTTCATATTTCAAGTGGATTTTTCTGCAGTACTTTTTACCTAATTCATTCCAGGACCAAACTATTCCAGGATACACTCAACCTTCAGGGGTAAAAAAAAAAAAAAAAAATGGATTGAAAATAAAAGTCATTCATCCATGGACTCCATAAGAAACACTCCTGGAAAAGAGGAGGCATTAGCAGAGAGGTATCTAACCAATTAATAAGACTTGCCTATCAGAAGAAAAATGAAAACTCAGCCAGGAATTTGCATAAGCCCCCAGTCCAAACAGGAGAGAGATGAGAATGAATTGTTTAAACCAGAAAGCAGAAGTTAACACCTGTTAATGACTCGTTTGTTGGCTCACAAGCTGTTAACACTCAGACACACTGGTCGTTAAATGTGGTCATTACTTATTTCAATGAAAAATTTATTAGAGCCCCCATCTGAAGATTTAATGGAAAGGCAACCCTCACCCTGCACGCCTGGTATACCCCAAGGAGGCTGGGAGCAGGTTTCTTCTAGCTGTTATATCTGGATAAAAAAATAAGTACTAATAATCATCATCATGGCCATTCTGCTGCATCAATTACCTATTTCCTTCAGCAATCAGAATGTTAGATGAGTTCTGATTCACAGCTTGATACCTAATAAAGACCACTTGAGTCTTCATTACTTTGTAGGACCATTATGGTTAAGTGGGTCTGTTCTGTGTTCTTTACAAGCCTGCTGCAGGACTCATTATTAATAGATAGACTTTCGACTAAGCTGAGAACATTTTTTCATCTTTTCAGCCTTTGCAGATAAAAAAAAAAAAAGGAAATAAGAGAAGACAGGATGGAGAATTCACAGTGACACAAACTTAGGGAACTGGGGACTGGTGTTGAGTCATGGAGATAAGTCATGGGGAGTATTATTTGTCGCTGGCTGCCCCAGTATCATCATCAAAAGGGCAGCCACCTGGAACGTCAAAGGTCCAGTAATTCTCAAAGAAAGACTCTTTTCTACCATAACACCTAAAATCCACCTTCATTGGTGGATTATGCAAAATAATGTCTGTGGCAGGAGAAATTAAATCCCAGGAGCCTCAGCTAACCCCAGTTAAGAATTCCTTTTATGAAGGGGTAAATGCATCTCAGAGAGTGCTAGAAAGTACGTGAAAATGTTGGTCTCTTTTCCCCACATGACTGAATCATCATGGGACTGGATTGTCAGCTCTAGCTCATTAAAGCACAGGATGCCTGGTTCAATGGATAATTCAGGTGAATACTTTTTAGCATAAGTATATTCTGTGTGATATTTGAGAAATGCTAAAAAATTATTCACTGTTTATCTGAAAATCAAATTTAACTGGGCTTTCCATATTTTATCTATCAACTCTATATAGGACATTTGGCTATTAGAGAAAAGGAAACATTCTGGGGCTAGAAGTTCCCCAAGTAGATCCATTTTTAATGGACCATATGAATCACCTGAAAGAGAATACAGATGACCAAATTCCACCCCTTGAAGACTGTGACCAGGGAATTTGTTGAAAGCTGATTGAAAGCTTTGAAGATAATCATGACAGTGATAATGATGAGCTGGTATGAGGGGTCCAGAGTTCTACAATATGTCTGTGTAACCCCTAAAATTAAAAGGAAAGTAGAAAGTTGATTGGTGAACTAAGAGCTGACAAAGGTTGGTCTCACAAGGTACAGCAAAGCCCTTATTCATTCATCAGATAGTTCCTGAGCTCCCACTGTGGGCAGTGATACACTTGACCCCTGCCCTTGTGGGGCCCAAAATCGAATAGAGAGCTGAGAATGGAATTTAAAGGAGGACAGACATTTATGGAGGGTTGTAGGGTAAATGCACCTGACAGCAATAACTTAAGCATACCCTTAGAATGACCCTGTATGGCAGATGCACCTGAAATGTGCGTTCCGAGCTAGGGAATCTGGGAGTGACCAGAGATTGATTCTTTGTCTTTGAGTAACATTTGAGTCCCCAGCCCGGCCTGTGGAGCACACACCGTACAGGGGATTGAGAGTTTTCAGTTGGATGAAGATTGCCAGATAGAAGTCCTTAAGGGGAGGGTATTAAGTTAAAAAGCTTTATAAACTATGTACTGTTTGCAAGTTGGTTGCATTTTTCCTGCCAATCCACGGCCACTGGACTGTAGATAAAGTGGATACATTGTCCAGCCCACTGCCACTGGACCATTTCTGTAGGTAAGGCAGATATCTTGTCCAGCCTGCCACCACCAGACTCTCTCCCTTGTATGTGAGCCCCTAATAAAACCCCATGTCTTGTTTGCTGGCTCTGGGTCTCTTCTCCAGCCTCTTGAACCATGTGTCTTCCCTATTGAGATGAATAGGGGCTCACCACAACAAGGGTAGTGTGCCAGACACCACAGTGGTGCTTCCAGCTATCATCTCATATGGTCCCCAAAGCAGCCTGTCCAGGTAGATACCGCCATCCACTCTGCAGATGAGGCCACTGGAGCTACAGAATTTCAACCTGACGAAGAGGGTAGCATTGGCAAATGCCAGAGGACACATTCACACCCAGGTCAATCTGACTCCAAGCATCTGCCTTTTGTACTACAAGCTCATCTCCAATAAGCACCCAGTGGAACAGATTAAGTGTAGGAGACCTGGGTTTAAATATCACTCTGGTGCTTCCTAACTCTGTAAACTTGAGCAAGCTATTTCTGTGTTTTCCAAAACTGCTGCGCCTTACAACTACCGTCATTGTCATTAGCAAATAATCAAGAAAAATCTTCAAGCTGGGATGTTAATTTAAAAAAAGGAAAAAAAGTTCACATTATTAAAATACCACAGAGGTCAAAACAAAAGGAGATCAACAGAGAAGTCCCTTCTTCCTAAACCCAGATTCAGGAGTCAGGTTCTCTTCCATTCTTAAATTCATTCCCTGAGTGTCTCTGAGTAGCAAAATTATTTTGGTTAATCTTTTGTTTCGGAAGGCATCCCTACAGAGAGGCTGCCCAAGTTTGGGCATCCAGTGGTGTCCCCCAAGGCCTCTCCTATATCTTAGCAGAGAAAGAAGAGTACAAATGTGTAAGAATTAAATACATACGTACTTAGCATTTTATGAGGCTGAGTATATCAGATTTAAGGTTTTTGGACTCCAGATAAGCACTTCCTAAAGTCAAACAACATCTTGTCTGATATTTCCAGCCTAGCAATCATTTTGTAAATCTGTAAAATGGCACTTCAGGTATTTCTCTGAGGATTAAATGCAATAATGTATTTAATATGCTTATTGCAATACCTGGCATATAGTTAGCACTCAGTTAATGTCAGCTGCTATTATTATTGTAAGTTTTCGCCTACCAAACTGTGAGACCCTTAGGGCATGACTCTACCATTCTTTGTGTGACCAGCATTTGCACAGTACCATGCAAAGTGAGCACCAGGTGGGTGTGTGAGTGGGGTGATGGATGGATGGAGGCATGAATGAATGGATGGAAGAGTGGGTGGCTAGATGGATGGATAAAGGAGTAGATTAATTCAAGTATGGATCTTCTGACAATGATGACTAAGGAAAATCTTCATGGAGATGACGAGGATCAAGCTAAGCTATTATATTAAAGATAAGCTATGTGAGAATTCTATGATTTAATGCTTGTATAATACTTTCATTCTTTTTCTTATTCCCAGTAAATGACTTATGGGACATTAATATTTTGGAAAACACACCAGTCACAAGGTGTGGCTGATCAGCATAATTTTAGGCACACAGTGGATAACTAGTACTAACTCATTCAAAAATAATAGTTATTGGCCAGGCATAATGGCTCACATCTGTAATCCCAGCATTTTGGGAGACTGAGGCAGGAGGATTGCCAGAGCCCAGGAGTTCAAAACCAGCTTGAGTAACATAAGGAGGCTATCTCCACAAAACTTCATATATATGTGTATATATATATATATATATATATATACACACACACTTACATGTATATACACACACACATACATACATACACACACGCATATGCACATAAAAGTTATTTGGGAGGCTGAGGCAGGAGAATGCGAACCCGGGAGCGGAGTTTGCAGTGGCCGAGATCCGCCACGTGGACTCAGCTGGCGAACAGAGCGAGACTCCGCCTCAAAAAAAAAAAAATAAAAAAAGTTATTTACCCTTTTCATAGTTGAGAAAATGTTAATGGAACATACAACATGATTTAATCCATAATATTATTTGAGATAAAATCATATCAAAGAAAGAATAGAGCTGCTACTTTTATTCTGTCCTCACATTGTCTGGGTCTCAGAATCAGTGTGATTGCTGGCATAGCTTCATTTAAAAGAGAATGACTGGGCCAGTAAAATTTGAAAAGTACATTTTTATTTGCTCCAGTCTGTGCACGCTCAAGGAAAAGGGAAGAGAGGGAGAGCATATAGGAACAGAGGGAGCATAGGAGTAAAAGGAAGGACCCCAGTTGGAGAAAGGCCTGTAAATCAAGGGCCATCAGGCAAAGGACATGAAAAAGAGCCTGGCAGAGTTAAAATAACCAGGAACTGAGAAAAAACTAAGAGTTCAGAAAAAGCAAAGAGGATTGCATTAATAATCACTTCAGAAGGCTGTAGAGGGTGGACAACCCTTGCAAGGAAAAGAGCAGGAGGGAGTAAAAATAAAGCGAACAGCTGCACATTCCTCTTTCAAAGCCCAGCAGTTACTACAGCCGCAAGCTCTTGACCTTGCCCAGGGAAAGGGCTCCTAAAGCACAAGCAGGAGGCAGACCAGCCCTCTGAGGAGGGAGCCATGCCCAGGGGACTTTGAAAGTGAGCTGGCCCCCCTGGGGCTAGGGATATCACCAACCTGCTGCACCATGCTGTAAATAGACGTAGGTGGCTGCCTACACCAAGCGATTTTCAGGTTCCAAGCCTGCATCCTGAAGAAATAAATTCCCAAGCTGCTGCCTAACATCTGCAATTCTGCAATTACAGATTTATTTGTTTCATCCAGTTCTTTGTTCTCAGTTAAAATGAAGATACCCATCACAATAAGACATGAAATATTACCACCCATCCATTGTCATTGTGAATAAGCATAGGAAAACATTTTCCAAAGTTACTTCACTGATAAGACAGGTAAAGAGATCCTGAACTCCAGGATATCTGTAGAAGTGTCCAACAGGGTGAGAAAAGGGTTGGGGGTACCAAAACCTGCTGGGATCCTTCTCATTCTGCTGGATACCATCTGATGCTGAGGTCTAGTCTATAACAGGAGCCAACAAATGCTAACCCCAGAAGGTCTTTCTGCCCACTCCCATAATTGTCATAATTGTGCCAACTTGTCCTTCCCAAGAAATAAAAACAATCCTAAAAATATTTCTATTTTGGATATTTTGTGGCTGAAATTCCCCTGAGCTCATCTTCCAAAAATAATGTCTCAAGAATGACAAACTACTGATAATTATTAGAACTTGGTAATGAGTAATGGGTACCTTGAGGATCATAATATTCTCTCTACTCTTGTAGATGCTTTTAAATCTCCCAAAAGAAAGTAAAATAATAATCAGTTATAAAAGAACATGTTTCTGGCCAAGTGTAATGGCTCATACCTGTAATCCCAGAGCTTTAGGAGGCCGAGGTGAGAGGATTCCTTGAGCCTAGGAGTTTGAGACCAGCCTGGGAAATATAGTGAGACCTCATCTCTACTAAAACTTTAAAGATTAGCCAGGCATGGTAGGCACACCTATGGTCCCAGCTACTAGGGAGGCTGAGGCAGGAGGACCTCTTGAGCCCAGGAGTTCAAGGGTGCAGTAAGCCATGATCACACCACTATATTCCAGCCTGGGCAACAGAGCGAGATCCCAACTCAAACATATACATATACAATATGCATACACACACACACACACACACATACATATATATATATATATACACAGAGAGATATTTCTAATGAATTAATTCCACTGGATTAAAATGAATGATTGAAGAATAAACAATTCAATTCTTTAGATATTTTACCCACAATAAAACTACCATGAATTTTTTTTTTTTTTTTTTTTTTTTTGGTGACAGTCTCACCCTGTCATCCAGGCTGGAATGCAGTGGCGAGATCTTGGCTCACTGCAACCTCTACCTCCCAAGTTCAAGCAATTCTCCTGTCTCAGCCTCCAGAGTAGCTGGGATTATGGGCACATGCCACCATGCCTGGCTAATTTTTGTATTTTTAGTAGAGATGGGGTTTCACCATATTGGCCAGGCTGATCTCGAACTCCTGACCTCAGGTGATCCTCCCGCCTCAACCTCCCAAAGTGCTAGGATTACAGGTGTGAGTCACTGCACTCAGCGCATGAATATTCTTATACGTGGCATATGAAGCCTGTTCTTACCCATTTCTGTGGACCACACAGCAAGGAGGAAGTCCACGGTCATCAGTATGTACATGTTCCCCTACAGGAAGTAGATACTGCTTTTAGCAATCTCACAATGTAGTAGACTCTTTGAACAATTATTCTGCCAATTCTTCCTCTCCCAGCTACAAAAATCTTCACTGTCCCTTATGAGTCCTCTTACCTTGATTTCCTCCTTCCCTTTCCACACTGTGCCCTCCAGTGACCTCACTTATTCTTACACATTTACCTGTGTTTATATTTGTTTTGCCCCATCCTGGCTTCACTTCAAAGCATCAGCCATGTTCTTCCATCTTCTGGCAGAACATTTGCATCTGGATGTTCAAGTGATTGAAATGTGTTGAACCAAACCCATCTTCCTCTCCTCCTACCCTCATCACTTCTCCCTCAGACCCACCTGGTTTTATTGCCCAGCTCCTGGCCATCTGGGCTGGTAACCTTGGCAGGCTGACCCCTAAGAGAAATTTAAATCCTACCAGTGGCATTGTTACAATAGGCCTCAAAGGGGAATGGAGTTCCCCAACAAAAGTTCCAGTTGTTAGTTTATGTCTCTTCAATAGTTGAAATGGCTACCAAACTGATAAATAGCAGAAATTTGTTTTTGTTTCCTATCTTCCAAATCACAAGAACACACTTCATGGATCAGAATCCACTGTCTTCAAATTCCACTCTGAAAAGAAAAGCATTTTCTCATGTAAGAAGAAATGTTGGAAAAGAGAAAATGCGGTTTATCAAACATTTAAGAGCATGGCTTTGGATCAAAGAGAACTGGGGTTCAAGTTATTCTACTGCCACCTCCGAGTTGTGTGACTTCTGGTAACTCACTTCCTTCTCTGAGCCTTAGTTTCTTCATCCATACAATAAGGATAGCCGTCGCTACCTTGCCGGTCTGTAGTGAAAATTAAATGAGATCAAGAGACTTAGTACAGCACCTGACACAACTACTCTCATTAAGTGCGGTTGGTGCGGCTGCTGTTGCCAATTCACTAAGTGGGAAAACGGGATAAATTGTAACTCGTTCAGTGTCCCAGAGAGGTTGCCACTGAACAAGCAGCAATTTCAAAGTTCTAATTTCTTTTACTCTGCTCTCTGAATAGCTCAGAAGGGATGGATAGGCTGTGAAAAATGTTCTCAGGCTGGTCAATTTGAGGTATTTCATTTCATGAATCTGTCTGTGAAAACTGCCAGCTCATTTCATTGATCAATGGCCATCCAGTGCTGGAGTTTAAGTTATTACCACCCTAAACACAGGTAAATGTGTAAGGCTGAAGGAGATCCTTAGGAGTAAGAAGCTCCGAAAGGCACTCGGGGCTTCTTCAGAGACATGGCTGGGTTCAGCAATCAAGCTTCAATCCGTTTCATGTGCAATTTGCATTTGTACACAGACTCCTTTTTCTCATGCTGGAATTGTCTCCACCAGCTTGTGGATGGACTTTTGTAGCTGCCTCAGATGATACTTTCTAGCTTTCTGTGTATGCATTTGCAGCTGTCCTGTCTCCCCTTCAAAGCACCCTGGCTTTTCAAAGGTAAGCAGATCTAAGTGGACACTGTGTCAATCAATCAATCAATTGATGAAACATGTATCAAGTACCTACTTGGTACTGTGTCAGGACTCTCAACAGAGGCAAACATAAAGAAGAAAACACATTCTGTGGTCTTCAAGACTTTAAGTAACTAACAACAATACAGGTGAGTGGATCCTAACGAGGTAGCTCAAACAGTTAAGTGTCAAAACTTACTAGAAAGGAGATGGTCACTTCTGAGTTTAGGGATCTCAAAAATAATGTTAAACAATTCCCGCCCCATCCCCCTCACCATCCCTCTGACAGAATTAAGAACAGAACCGTGCACGAAGTGGGTGCCTCATAAATGCTGACAAATAATGCTAACACATGTATTACATATAGGACATGTTCTTGAATTGATGTTATTTCTTTCAGAAAATCTCCTCCTTGCAAGTAGCTTAGATGCTGATTCCTCACAAACTTACGAGATTTAGCACAGTAGATTTCACACAGTAGAAATGTCATAGCACTGGTGAAGGGTGGGGTCACACAGACAGAGGTTAGGCTTCCAGCTTTGCTATCTACTAGTTATAAAGTCTGAGCAAGTTACTTAACCTCTCTGAGTCTGTGTCTTCACCTGAAAAACAGGAGCAAAGCCATCTCTTCTGCAAGATTTTTGTCAAGATTAGAAATCGTGTAAATAAAGCATGCAGTGGCACATAAAAGTGCTAAATAAACTGTATCTATTCCCATTACTCTGTTCAACAAAAATCATCCAGCTCACTCTCCTCCTCATCTCCCTTCCATGGTGAAATAAGTTCCTGACTCTGCCATACAGGACTCTCAGCTCACAAGACACCCACGATAGCAAACAAAGCTCAAAACTCTGCTTCTCTTTATTTCTTCTTACCTTCTTAAGAGGAAAAAGATAAAACACAACAACAGTCGTTAAGAAACTAGGAGAAACTGACCAAACTAAAACCTCCCCCTGGATGCTCCACGGATCCCTGTGCTCTTAGAAACTTCCCTGACAAAGTTTGCGTCTATGCTTATCTTTGAGTTTGCTTCACCCACCTCTGGCCTATGGCTAGCCACATGGCGTCTTTATAAATGATTCTATGTGGAACAAATTATCTTGAAGAGATTCTATTTTCCCATTGATAATTATTCACCAAGACCAATTGCACCAAAAATCAATAGAATCCACAGATTCTATTGTCAGGAGAGTGGGAAGAAGCAAATCCTTCCATTCATTCACATCAAGTCACCCTCATTCCCAGATTGTACATCTCTGCAACTGTCTCAGTTCCAACAGATTTTGTGGGGTATGAAGTGATAGGAAAAGCAAGCTTGTTACACCACAAATCACACAGACGCTACTGGTAAGGGCAGAAGTGTGGAGGCACACACTAAAAGTATTTCCTTCTCATTCATCATTTAACCAGCTCTCTGGGTTGCTGTTTCGGGGCCAGGAAAACACCAGATCCAGTGAGAGACAGAAAGTCCCACTTTCTCGAAATGGAACTTGGACAAAGTTCTGTGAGGCCCAGGGAAAGTAAGGCCAACGCAGCGTGGCCAAGGTTCTGATGAACCATAAAGGAGAGGAAATGGCACTTTCCTCTGAGTCATGCAGAAACGATTTACTCTCCGTCCTTCTAACCATTAATGGTCTGAAAACATGGGGCAACTAACCTCCAGAGCCACCCTGCTCCCACAGCATAGCCCGCAGTCCTGCGCTGAGCTGACACGGAAATCAGATCAAAAGTGAACCTGAGGTAGTGGCACTCTACCCTAACTGTTGACAGATGGAGAATGGAAGCCACATAAATGCTCTCTCTTGTGTCAGCACTATAAAAACGCCGGACTGACCCATGAAAGATGGAGATGGAAGCTCGAGCAGCCATTAGGAGCCATGCCTTACTCTGTGCAATAACTCACACCCATGGTATTATGAAAATGGTTTTATGGCAGTGGATTACCTTTCCCGCCTCTGCAAAAATTACTGCTTATCAGCGTCACAGAAATCAAGCTAAAACCTCCCCACCTTTTCTCTCTTCTAATACAATCCCTCCCTCTGGCCAGGAACTTAATAAAATGGAACATTTCATTATTCCGGTTTGCATACCTCTTTTGAAGCTGAAACTGTCATCTCAAGTGAGCGCTCTGAAGTGGCCAGTGTGAGGGTAATTTGATTGCCTCTTGTGTTTTCTCAGACACATCTGAATGCCTGAGAAGCCACTTAGCGTCCAGGTCTCTTGCTAGACCAGATTTGGGAGTTGCAAGGGGAAGGAAATCATTCAAAAGCAGCATTTTCTGATTCTTTCAAAATAGTTTGGATACAGCTTTTTCATGAGCTATTAACTGCCTGTCAGATTCCTTAAGAGGGGAAAACAAAACCAGGTGTATTGAGAACGTATATAGTCTCAAATAGCTCAACTCAGTAAGGCTCCTTTTTTTCTATGGCCCATATGTGTTTCCCATCAATGAACCTGAGCAGTGGGAATCACCAAATTGAGACTATTGTCTCCTACAGTGGAGGCATCCGAAACCTTCCTTTGTATTCAGACAATTTAGTCTGTTGTAGATAAATGCACCCAGTTGGAATCCTTGGTGTTAATACTCATACCTGGTATGTGAAACCTTTATTAATATGCAGAATCTCAGGCCCCACCCCAGACCTCCTGAATCAGAATCTACATTTCCACCAGATTGCCAGGTCATTTGTAAACATAAAGTTCAAGAAGCACCGGTTTATACCACAGAAGCAGTATATATTGACCTTCACTCTGACTGCCCAGTTTTTTGGCTAGTCACCAGTTGGTGTTGTCTGGGTAAATCACCACATTACACACTGCTACAGACACAACTAGTAAGATTTGGTCCCCTACCTTTGGAGAGTTCAGCATATGGAAGGACTACAAGGCAGGAATGTTTAGAATCTGCATGGTATTAAAGCAACATCAGGGCCCTCACAAACCTAAAGACTAAGGGGTAAGCTTCAGAACCCCCCAGATCATCAGGCTGCCCTGTATGTTAGGGCCCCCTAAGGTCAACCAGACCCTCTCCCAGAGTCCTCTTTTGAGGTCTCTCACAATCTCCTCTACTTAAACCCACCAGTGGGAGCAAGTCTAGCTCGAACTCCAGCTCTTCTGCCTTTGAAACAGCCTTAACCATTGCCACTCCCAGCTGTCCAGCCCTCTACAAGCTTCTCTAAAACACTGGCACCACACAAATATTGGTAGTTAGCAAAACGAGACCCTTTTAACATAGCACCGGTCCCATTTATGCTTTGTGGCAGAGACATTTACCAGTCATTATCTATATGTTCCTCCCCTTTCCTCAGCTCAGTCACAGTTAGGAAGGACACTGTGACTAGTTGTGACCAATAAGCTAGAAACAGAAGTGAAGTGTGTTACTTTCGGGATGAAGCCATTTAGAGCCAGAATGCAATGTTCTTCCCATGCATTAGTGACCACAATGGAAGACATGTTCCAGAGGGTGTAGCCACAAGATGCAAGCCATCTGAATCCCTTGGAAAGGAACTTCCTGGAGAACTCAACGCCCTACTAGTAGAATCAGCATAAGGAAGAAATAAGCATTTATATGTTAAGCCACTGGGATTTTGGGGATTGTTTGTCACTACAGCATAACCTAACCTATCCTGACTTACATATCTTTATGAACCATCCTTTTTTGTCTTCTTTGTGTGTGTTTGTTACATATGAGTTTCATGTTAGGTATCCAAATATTTTGTTGGCCAAAATGTGGCAAGAGGTGGTCCAACATAGCAAGGACTGTTCCTCATGTTTTCTCAGGTAAATGCATACATCCCACTTTTCTTAAAATAATGATTAAAAAGTAGAATGAGATTTGCCTTATTACATGATGTTTTGTATTATTGTTGAATTTTGTTTAATTACCTCCCTGTCCCAGCCTTGAAGTTGAAAATATTGTTGGTTATTCAAAATGGTAAACAAAAATAGTCCCCAATATAGTCAATGATTATGTCTGAAGAAGCAAATAAAAGCAATCATTTAAACAGGTCAGTAAGCACATATTGGGGGACAGCACTTTCTAGCCCAAGTTACTTCTGCAGGCTGTTTGTCCTGGTAGGGAAAATGCCCTGGCTAATTCTCTTCTCACCAACTGTATAAATACTGTACTAATTGTAGTAGGCTTCGCTTTTCCTAGCAATAACAACTCACTCTAATTGTTCTCTTTTTCTGATTAAATTTGTCTAATTTTTATAAGACTAGCAAGTTGACAAGCTATTTAATGTTTTAAGAATATGCTCAAGACCATGTTGTGACTTTAAACAACATGTAAATAATATTTAAACCGTCTGTTCCAGAATCATACTGCCTGCCTGCCAAAATCCTTTTAGGAGAAATTAGCTTTTCATTTTCCCTTTTAACTAGCATTTAGAATGAAAAAGAAAAAAAAAAAGTTCACGCCCACAAGAGATACTTTAATAAAATCACTGGGTATTAGCAATCTGGTTTACAGTGCCAGGAATCCAGGGTAATTCTGATCTAGGATTGAAATTCTGCCCTGCATTAAGCCTGTTGTGTATGGTTATGGGAATAACCATATTGCTTAGTAGGTCAGAATGCCCACCCCACTGTTATGAAGATCCTTCGGATAATGGACCATTTGGGCTATGCTACTCGGGTCAGGTTATGCAGGATGAGGATAGGGAAGTTCTGCTTAACCCGTTGGTGACTGTTCAGGCATCAGGCTTTGTAGAGATGTCTGTTGTTTAACTATTTACCTATTTGTTTAACTATTTGTTTGTTTACTTTAAAAGCTATAATCAGATGATCCAAAAGAATTTATATGGCCATAGAAGTGAAGGAAAATGGCAGTTATACGTAGTTGCAGAAAAGTTGAGTGAAGACAAATCTTACAGAAATAGAAAAAGAAGAAGAGACAAAAGGAGAAAACAAAACAAAGGGAAAAGAGGGAGAAGATCAGGAAAGAAAAACTCAGAGAGACACCAAAGGATAACAGATTAGATGCACCCAAAAATATACTCTCCTATGCACAGGAATTGTGTTTTCTACTCTGTGCATCCGCTGTCCTCTAGAGTCTAGTCCAGTGCTGAAGATGCAGCTTGGGCTTGACTGAGAGATAACATTAAGTAAGCTAATAATCTTTATTTCATATTTGGTTCACAATACCATCAGCCAGTCTAGTTGAGGCTAGGAAATTTTGGATCAAATCATGAGTTACATGGTTGACACTGAACAAGAATCCCATAGAATTGTGGTGATAAATGAAACCCATTGCCAGTTACACAGAGCTAAGCATTTCCCTGGAATCCTTTGCGGCTATAAAGAACTACAGGATGGGCCAGGTGTGGTGGCTCATGCCTGTATCCCAGCACTTTGAGAGGCTGAAGTTGGCAGATCTCTTGAGGCCAGGAGTTTGAGAACAGCCTAGCCAATATGGCAAAATCCCATCTCTACTAAAAAAAAAATGCAAAAAAAAATTTTAGCCAGGCATGGTGGCACACACCCTGTAGTCCCAACTACTTGAGTGGCTGAGGCATGAGAATTACTTGAACCCAGGAGGTGAAAGTTGCAATGAACCAAGATCACGCCACGGCACTCCAGTCTCAAAAAACAAACAAACAAAAAAAAAAAAACACCAAAAAACTTGATGATGCTTAAGAGAAAAAGGAGAAGAAGAAAGAACTCTTTCCATGGTCTTCCTGATAGCTGGATATGAGACTACCAGTGGAAATATAGAAAAGTGAATGTAAGTGGAAAATAGAGCCATTGCGTAGCTCTCACCAGTGACAGACAGGTAAGGGCTTGCCCTCTTAACTGTTACTTCAGTGCAATCCAGAATAATGACTGTATCTGTGCTGTCCTATAAAATCTGGTTAAAACTGCCTTGGGCCAGCATCCCACATCCCCTAATAACCTATGTGGATGACCAGAGGCTGATTGTCTCACGGTCACCTCTGGATAAGAGCCCCTTTGCAGTCCACACCAACTCAGATGTGGAAGTCCCTCCTCTCCCTGTGATAGAAACATACTTACACGGCACATAGAGCCACAATCACCAGTGAAGTCTGTATGAAGCACAATTCACTGAAAATTTTAGGAAGATGGATGGCAACATAACAAGTGAGCTCAAACAACTTAATAATAAATACAACATATGTTCTCAATTCTAGATCTAAAAATCCATCAGGCTCTAACCTGTTGCTCCTCATCCTACTTCCCCTCCTTCCTGACCCCAGAACAACAAATTCTACCATTGTCCTAAGAACTCCCATTTTTTCTGCCTTCTCCTAGAAATTTCCCTGAGACCTCTCTTTTTGCCTTGAAATAACCCACATTACTTCATGAAACAAAGTCAATTCTTTCCTAAAGTGGTAAATTTTGTTGCCAATTGTTAATCATTTTCTTGTTACAACCTACAGCAAATAAAGAATACTGGACAGGCCTCCTTGACTGAAAATATCCCCCTCATTCATGGCCTTAGGTTCATTAAGCATTGTCCTTTATAACAAGTTGTCTTTAGTAGTTAAATGCTCATTAAGTCGCCTATACATGAGGATGCTTATATCTATGGCTATATATCTATAACCATATCTGTATCTTATCCACAGCTACAATTATATCATTAATTTGCCTGCCAGCAAAGTCCAAACCAGTAGGAAAACACTGTGTGCCTGAAGATTCAGAAAAGGCACAAAGAAGAAAGAGGAGACGGAAGAGGAGGAAACACCAACACCAAGAAGAAGGTGAAGGATACCAAAAATCAATTTGCCTCTTTCAACATTCTGGCAAGGGCCCATCTTGAATACTGAATCCAGCAGGAAGTCCCTCTGCTCAGTCCTTAGTAGCTACCCCTGTCATCTCCCTCCCTCAAACCAGGTAGATCTGGCTGCCTCAAGGGCAGGAAACCCTGCTCAGACCTCCTGTTAGCCCAGCCCACCCCACACCTTCTCTCAGCCTGTCTGGAGAATCAGGCAGACAACCAACTGCTCCCCGAGAGGGAAACAATTAGGGAGAGGGGGCCCCTCCCTCTTGGCCTTGGGCTGCCCAGCCAGCATGATTAGCATAATTACAATATGTTCATCCAGCACCAGGATGAAAACTTGTGCAGAGGGGGAAGTGTTAACACATAAGCAAGCTAAACAATAGCCCTTCTAATTAGCTAAACAGTTCCTCTTTTAGAGCTTTCCTAGGATATTCCCAGAAAGCCCCAGGCTCCAGGCAGCATCTTCGGGACCAAAGGCGGCGGCGGCAGCAGCAGCAGCAGCAGCAGCAGCAGCAGCAGCAGCAGCAGGAAGACCAAGTCCCTACCTAGAAAGCAAGGAGCTGAGGGTCCCATTCTGGAGGTAGCATTTGCCATTGCGAAGCAGGAAATTACTTCTCTAGATCTTTTCCAATGGGCATCAAGGAAATACCCCTTCGCTCTTTCACTGTCTCTTCTTAACTGACCTTAAAGAAGTTCAACTTTTCTGGGCTTCCATTTCCTCATCACCAAAGAAAAGAAAATAACCCATGCCCAACAGATTGCACAAGACGATTGAAAGAAATAATCAGATAAAAGCTAGGAAATCTCTAAATAGCAAGAGAACGATAAATACTAGGCGGCAATGATGGCCTAGAAAGTATCTGTCTGGATTTGTTTTTTGTTTTGTTTTTTAGAGACAGGACCTCTCTCTGTCACCCAGGCTGGAGTGCAGTGGCATGAACATGGCTCATTGCAGCCTCAACCTCCTGGGCTCAAGAGATCCTCCTACTTCAGCCTCCTGAGTAGCTGGGGCTACAGGCACATGCCACCACACTTGGCTAATTTTTAAATTTTTTCAGGCAGACGTGGTCTTGCTATATTGCTCAAGCTGGTCTTGAACTCCTGGGCTCAAGCGATCCTCCTGCCTCAGCCTCTCGAAGTGCTAGGATTACAGGCATGAGCCTTTACACCCAGTCTCTGCCTGGATTTGAATTATTGAAGTCATCAAATATCTAAAGGCACATTGCTGTCCTCCCAATCCCAATGATCCTCATCCATACTCCATCACCACAGTGATCACATTAACATGGCAAGGATTGACTTATTCAGGTTCTCTGCAGCAAGTTTTGCTGCCTTTTTTCTGTCATTGCACACAAAGAAAATGAGAATATTTGTAATAGCCTCCAGGGTCACTGGTTGCTCCCAGCAACCCAGGTCCCATCCTGTCTCCCAAGGGCTAGCGGGATCAATAATTCCACAAGACCTACACATCCAGGATTCACCAACATGTCCCTCCATACTGTTGGGAAGCACAGCTCTATATCACTGGTTTTGTTCTGGTGGTTGGTTGGTTGGCTGGGGTTTTTTTTATTCAACAGACTAGTTCCTTGTGATTCTGGAGCCTATGGTGGCCCAAAGCAATTGTTCTCAACCCTGGCTATATATTAGAATCACCAGGGAAACTTTTAATAAACACCAGTGCCTGGGCATCACCCCAAGAAATTCTGATTTAATTGGGCTGGGGCATGGCCTGGGCATGAGGTGAGTGACGTGTAGCCAAGGTTGAGAACCATTGCTCTAAAGTAGCACTTCTTAAGCTTTAAAGTAAAATCACATCACCTGGGGATCTTGCTAAAAGGCAGATTCTGATTCAGCAAATCTGGGAGGTGGGCCTGAGGTCCTGCATTTCTAGTAATCTCCTAGGAGATGTTGACGTTGTCCCCAGACCATGCTCTGAGTAACACAGGTCTCAAGAAGTAGATCTTACATTTAAGCTTTCCTCCTAATCTCCTGGAAGGCCTTGCTGAGATGAACTGCTGGGCCCAACCTCCAGAGTTTCTGATTTGGCAGGTCTCATGTAGAGCTGGAAAAATTGTACTTCTAACCTGTTTCCAGGTGATGCTGATACTGCCAGTCCAGGGATCACTTTTCTTGTTGTTGTTTTTTGTTTTGAGACAGAGTTTCGCTCCTGTCGCCTAGGCTGGAGTGCAGTGGTGTGACCTAGGCTCACTGCAACCTCCACCTCCCGGGTTCAAGTGATTCTCCTGCCTCACTCAGCCTCTGGAATAGCTGGGATTACAAGCACCTGCCACCACACCCAGCTAATTTTTTTGTATTTTTAGTACGGATGAGGTTTCACCATGTTGGCCAGGCTGGTCTGGAACATCTGACCTCAGGTGGGGATTACATTTTTTAAACCACTGGTATAAATATTAGCATGGAAGAATCTAGCCTTTAGGATAAATGGGCCCTAGTTAACAGACTAAAATTCTCATGATGCAAATGCTAGAATTCCCTAGAAAGAAATCCTGGAGTTATGCCCAGCCCAAATTGATGCATACCAGCTACTTTTCTGGGTGATTCTACTTGAGAAGAGCTTCTAACAGCTGCTGGAAAGGCCTGATGGAGACCTCCTTTAGAAGTAGGCATCCTCTCTTCCTGGGACAAATGTTCAGAATCTATAAAGAAAAAACTAGATTCTCCAAAGGAAAGCCCACAGGAACCCTGCAGAAATAGGTTTCTAGTCACATTCTAGCCTCTCTAGTGATTCCATTCACTGTCCCTCAACAAAGTTGAGCATCTAATCCCTGGGAAGCTAAAGAGGCTCAGCCAACCTTCTGAGTGCAGAGTGTCCTCACACCACAACACTACCGTCTGAGTCACAACACTGTGAGTCAGAAACCCAGGGCTTCCATGTCCTTTCATATTCCCATGAGTTTCACCACGAAAGAAAACAAAGGAGCCAAGGTAGGCTAAGAGAAGAGAGGCTGGAAAAACAACGAACCCAAAACGCTGGAAATGGCGCTCAGTGGTGCCTAGGTTTGCCAGCCCTCATTTAATGTGCTGCCAGTAATTGACCGTAACGACGACACCCTAGTCAGTTTTCATCATTTGATCTGGACAGTTCCCAGGAAACAAGCTCCAACTGGGAGGGCTTGATTGCTATCAAGCCAGAGTGCGGGAGGCCTTCAGCAGGGCTGGCAACAGCATGTGTGTGATCCACGTGAGAGATTTCCAGCTCCGGGATGTCCCAGAAGAAAAGCCTGTTAACACTGCAGCCGGAAAGCCAGGATGGGCCCGGGAGCCCCGGAGCTTCATCACATGATAATCATTCGATAGGACGGCCTGCCCAGCCCCGGGGCAAGCTCACCAGGATTAGCGCTGCCCTGTGTTCATTGACAGCCTTGACATGCCTCACAGCACCCACAGACAGCAGGAATTCAGTTGTGTGGGTAAGTACAGAGTAATTAACCAGGGTCGAGGCAGGGTCTGGTTTCAGAGAAGCCTGCGTGGGGATCCTTATCACATTCCAGACCCTCAGGAGCTGGGTCCAGTTGCCTTATTCCTCTTGGTCATGGGAGTCAGATAACCCTCTAAATGGGGTGTCATTCAGCTCTGGGCACCAGGTTACCATTTGCCCCTAACATTTCCCTTCAAACTCTTGAGTCTGTAATCACAAAGCAAAAAGTCCCTAACAACCAACAAGAAGAGAGGTGGGACCTGGAATATTGGGTAAACCTAGGAGATCAGCCAGGTGGACATTTATTCAAATGCTGGCTCCAGTACATACAAGTTTTTTTGTTATTGCTTGTGGGGGGTTTTTTGAGATAAGGTTTCTCTCTGTTGCCCAGGCTGGAACAACAGATGAGCTGAGCCTCTTTAACTTCCCAGGGATCAGATGCTTGACTTTGTTGAGGGCAGTGGCATGATCAGAGCTCACTGCAGCTTCAACCTTCTGGGCTCAAGCAATCTTCCTACCTCGGCTTCCCGAGTAGCTGGAACTACAGGCGCGAACCACCATACCCCACTAATTTTTTCTATTTTTTGTAGAGACAGGGTCTCACTATGTTGCCCTGGCTGGTCTTGAACTGGGTTCAGATGATCCTCCTGCCTCAGCCTCCCAAAGTGCTGGATTACAGACATGAACCAGCACACCTGGCCCAGGACACAATAGGTTTTTACCCAAGGGCAAATTGCTTAATCACTCTGGGGTTTAATTTTCTCATCTGTGAAGGGGTAACAAAAACACCTTCTAGGGAAGTTACATAAGTAAAAGTTTCCATAAATCACCTGAAACACAGTGGACACTTGATATTATTGTCATTTTTATTGTGATTATAACTTTCAGCTACTTTTATTAATAGTGCTACTATATTGGATTCCAATCTCCCTTCCTCACTTCTTCCAGGGTTCTATAATGTTCTAGAATAGCGCAGTCAAGGAGATTATTCTGTTGAACAAGACCTATAGACACAAATGGTTAAGTTCCAAATAGAAGTGTATCATAGATTTCAACCTAGAAATCTGGAATTCAGTGGCTCAAAGAGTAAACTTCTAAATTCAGTTCCATCACCGGCATTTATCGAGTCCCTCTCTGTTTAAACTGTTTTGGGAGCTTAGAGGATCATTTGCCAATTGCACTACCTTAACTGGGAGTTTAAATGCAGAGATTTCTGCCTTTTAGCCCCAGAACTAGAAATAACAGGAAGAGAGGGGCTCGTGTGAGTGAGAGCAGGATTTGGCATCTTCCGGTGTCTCTGAATCTCTCCAGCACAAGAACGCTGGGCTTCAAGCGACTTTTCCACTCTATAAATTTGGCTAATTCTGTTAGGATTTACTGGAACCAATCAACCAGCCTGTGTTTCGTGAGCAAGGAGCTATAACGAGGTATGAAAATCCAGCTCTTGAGAACCCAGGGAACAAGACTCACCGATGTAACTGAGCTAGAGAAAATTACACAGCTGGCTGAACATCTCAGGCCACATATGGATGTGGTTCAGGTTCATATATGGATGTGGTAGGTGGGTGTGATCTGCAGCACATCCCCACAGGATATGATAAAGTGGGGCTTGGGGATCATTTTTCAGATGGTTGCACTCATAGTAATCTGGTATGGCATAAAGGGAGTGTTGAGGGAGAGAAACCTGGCTGAGACACCCACAGAGGATTCTTGCAAAGGAAAAGAACCACTAAACTAAATCACTGATCACACAAACATTCTGAGTTAATGTTGTTAATAATTGGAACCCCTGGCTGGGCAAGTGGCTCATGCCTGTATTCCCAGCACTTTGGCAGGCCAAGGCAGGTAGATCATGAGGTCAGGAGATCGAGACCATCCTGGCTAACAAGGTGAAACCCATCTCTACTAAAAAAATTAAAAATAATAATAAAAAAAATTAGCCGGGCATGCCTGTAATCCCAGCTACTCGGGAGGCTGAGGCAAGAGAATCACTTGAACCCAGGAGGCGGAGGTTGCAGTGAGCTGAGATCGTGCCACTGTACTCCAGCCTGGGCGACAGAGCAAAACTCCATTTAAAAATTAAAAAATTAAACAAAAAATAATTGGAACCCCCTTGGTGGTGATGGAATGGAGAGGACAAGCTGGATATGAGAAGCACAGTATACAAAGAGTGGATAGAAACTAGAATCCAGTACATGTCAGGCGCATAGAAAGAATATTTTCCAAAGGCCCTTTAATCCACAGGGTAACTGGCCAAGCCCAGCTGGACATTGCTATGCATTTCCTAAATTATAGGGACATCTCCACCTTAGAAAGACTAGCTGATTAGTATTGCCAGAGTTTGTGGATAAAAAATATAAACAAGTTTTATTTATTGTTTATCTGAAATTCAAATGTAACTGGGTGTCCAGTATTTTATCTGGCAATCTGAGAAGTGCTCCTTTACAATTTGAGAGTCCATTCCATTGTTTCAAAAAGCCTTTCCTCCAAATATGGGTAAATTCCATCCTTATTCTCCAGTCTTAAAGTCAAACACCATGGATTGACCATCTGTATCCACATGAATATTCCTTCTTTATTCAGAGAGGGACAACTCAGGTTCTCCAACTGGAGAAGTCAGCTTTCTTTGTAATTCATTGGCTTGCCCTGGGGATCTAGTTATTGGAAAGGGTGTTTTCATAAATGGAAAGATATTTATAAATCTTTACCCTATTCTAACACCGCAGCTAATGAAAGTGCCCACGTTGCTAAAGCAAGAGACTGGACAAACAGAAAGCAACAGGGAGAAGGCAACACCATAAGCCAGTCATGCAGTTCTTCTTCCTGCTCTGCTGTTGCCAAAAGAACCTTTATGGCTGGCAGCAAGGCTGCTAAGCCTGGGCAGGAAAAGGGAGGCTAGACTTCAGCCAAGTCAGGGATTTATGGCCATTTGGGGAACTCTGGTGCCATTCAAACAAATCTTCACTCGAAATGAGTTTTGAAAAAACAACAACAACAACAACAATGTCTTGGTATTCCTCTACTGCTCTCTCTTACCAGGAAAAGCAAATCTATGTCCTAGTTTTCCCCACTATACTACAGCATCAGAGAAAGCTAACTTCCTTTCATTTGCCTTGGATGCCAATTTAGGGTTTGATGCATGCCCACTGTGAATGAAACCATCGATCAACAGCTCCCACATGACCTCCACAGATTCTGAGACTGATAGCTGGTCTCCTTGTCCAGTTGCACACAGTCACGCATATACTAACATGCACACACCCCACAAATGCATCCAAGCTCCTGGGTTTCTCTATTGCGTATGGAGGGCTGTCTATAGCAATGAATAGCATTTAAAAGGCAGGAGGAATGGCATATTCTTCTTTCCTGCATGATCCCTAACCATTCAACACCTTTACTTCATCCCTCTCTCAACCAGCTCCTAGTACAGGACCCATGCCCTCCCGCATGACTTTGACATGATTTGACAGTGTTAACATCCTCCTGCTTACAATGCATTCTCTCCTAGCTTCCGCTGTCGTCTAATTCTTTCCCCACCCTTCTCCTTCTCTTCCTCTTCCTATGTCTTATCACAGTTCTTCCAGAAAATATAAAAATCAGTAGCTTTTTTACATGCAAACCAGATAAAAAATAGAAAACTTTGTCCAATAGCAAAGACGAATGTAAAATATGTAACAATAAACTTAAGAATTGTGCAAGAACTATATGAAGAAAACGTGAAAACCATATTAACAAAAAAATTGAAAATTTTAAAACCTTATTCTTAAACAAAAAGAGTCATTATAATAAGAATGTCACTTCTGATTTATCTAATAATTAAATTTCTTTCCAATTATTAAAATTCTAACAGCAGTTTTAAAATTTGATAAAATATTAAAGTCCATCTGGAAAAATAAACATCTGAGAAAATTCTGAATAGGGAGAGTGAGAATGACTTCATCTTACTAGATATTAAAATGTATTGCAAAGCCAGTTATTAAAACAGTATCATATTAATACTTGAATAGGCAAGTGGATGATTGGATCAGAATAGAGTGTCCAGAAGCAAACACAAATACATACAGAAATTTAGTGCATGATAAAGAAGGCATTCCAAATTACAAGAAAACGCAATAGGAACAAAGGACATGAATAGGTAGTTTGAACGGGAAGGTCACACATGGCCAATTGATATAAGAAACAATGAACAACTTCTTTCACATTAAATAAATGCAGATTCAAACAATGAGATGACATTTTTCATCTCCAATAATACAATTTAAAAATTGAAAACTACACAGCACTCACAAGGCAGTAAGAAAAAAGCACACAGATACTTTTTGTGGTTGGGCATATAATTTAGGACAACAATTTTGAAGGACAATTTGGCAGTGTCTGTCAAAATTTCCAATGGATTTAACCTTAGACCTAGCAATTCTATGTCTCAGGATTTGTCCTATCAATAAACAATACTTGCACCATTGGAGATATATGTATGTATGTATGTATATGTGTATATATATATGTATACACACACACACACATATATATGAGATAGTTCTCTGGAACAGATCGACAAAGCAAACTACTGATACAACCTGACTGCCTATCATAGGTTTGGTAAATAATGGTGTTATATCATGGAATACAGTACAACTGACAAGAAAAACAACGTATTTCTAAATACACAGACGTAGAAAGATGTCAAAAATATATTGTGATGCAAAAACACTAATTACAGAACAATTTGTACAATAGGGCCCCACTGTGTAAACAAATGTACATATTGTACATATATATACATAAAAATGAATATATAAAGAAGAAAAAAGAAAAAATGTTTATTCCTATATACACAAGAAACCATGCCAGGAGGCTCTGGGAAATGGGACATAGGATGCTGGAAGGGGAAGTTTTGCTTTATATTTACCATAAGTATGTAGTGCTCTTTTAATTAAATGAAAAAACAACATAATTTTTATTAAAAAGATATTCTGCCCGGGAGCAGTGGCTCACACCTGTAATCCTAGAACTCTGAGAGGCTGAGGCAGGAGGACTGCTTGGGGTTAGGAGCTTGAAACCAGCCTGAGCAACAAAGCAAGACCTTGTATCTACAAAAATAAATAAATAAATAAAATAAAAATTTAATTAGCCAGGCATGGTGGCATACACCTGCCGTCCTAGCTACTTGGGAGCCTGAGGTGGGAGGATCACTTGATCCCAGGAGCTCAAGGTTGCAGTGAGCTGTGATTACACCACTGCACTGTGGCCTGGGGGACAGAGTGAGAACCTGTCTCAAAAATGAAAATAAAGATATTTCCCCAGGTTCTGACCATGAATATCTCAAGTACAACTCAACCCAACATTGGTAATATCAGAGTGATGACAGAAATGTAGGAATTTGCAATTCTTGAACTGAAAGGAACGTAGATGCTGTGTTAGTTCAGGCTGCTATATCAAAATACCTTGATGGGTATGTATAAAGAACAGAACTATTATTGCTCACAGTTCTGGAGTCCGGGAATTCCAACATGAAGGCACCAGCAGATTCAGGGCCTCCCGTGTGTCCTCACACATTGGGAGGGATTACCAAGCGTCCTCTCAGGCCTCTTTTATAAGGGCCCTAATCTCATTCATGAGGGTGGAGCCATCGTGATCTAATCACCTCCTGAAGACCCCACCCCTTAATACTACCGCATTAGGGATTAAGTGTCAACACATGAATTTGCAGGGGGCGGGGACACAAACACTCAGACCATAGCAGATGCCATGTAGTTCAATCTTTCGTTTTACATATAAGGAAACTAAAGTTACATGGCAAATTCAAGGAAGACCTGGGACTAGAATATTCACTCAAATTCTCCATCCTTATTTTGTATCCTTAATGATACCCATTCCTCAAATCTCCCAGTGTAGAAAATACATAGAGTGATGTGAGCTTCCAAGCTGACAGGGCAGGGCTTGCTGTGACAGCCACCAGCTGCAGCCAGTCAGCCTCTCTTCCCAACTTTCTCCATATCACCACAGTAGTTTTGAAGTACTGCATTTCTTTCCCCAGCACATTCTAGGCTGATTATAACATGCTTGTTTATGCTCCTCTTATTTCTTCCACCTCAAACAGTCTCTACTTTGATTGCACATTAGAATCACTTGGGGAGATTTTGGAGCTCCCTGAGACCAGGCCACGCCCAGTCCCTTAAATCAGAATCTCTGGGTCGGGGAGGCAAGCCCAGGAATTGATTAAATTACCCAGGTGATTTCAATGTGCGGCCAGCGCTGGTGCATCTTCCTCTAACTTCTTTCTTGGCCTAGTAACACCTGTTGGCCCTTAAAGACCTCTCTGGGAATCCTCCCCTGATCCAACCTTGGCCCCATTCACCCTATGCATATCTCTATCACTGGCCTTTCCTCATGAAATTGATGATAATTTGTATGTGTCTGTAAGCTCTTGGGGGGACAATAGTAATCCCTTACTCTTCTTTGAATTGCTGGTGTTTATCATAGGATGTGACTCCTGGTGGATGCCCAGTAAATATTTGTGGACCTCTTCCTCCCAACTCCTGTGAAATCTCTTCATCTTCCCATGGAATCTCATGTCAGCCTCTTCCTTCCTAAACCCACTGCCACCATGAAACTGAAGTTTTTGTCATCTCTACCTGAATTATTATTACCATAACCTTTTACCTAGGTTTTCTTTCACTATTCTCTCCTCTCTCCACTCCGTTTTTCCCACCATCTTCCCGGATCTTGGTACAGATTATAGCACCTGCTAAAACAGACAGAATCAGCCTAACTCCAACATGAGGTCCTCCAAATCTGACCAAAACATTTTCCTTTTAGCGAAATTATCCAAATAATAAACATTAGGAACAAGATTACTGCATATATTTTCAAAGTCATCCTAGAATGTTGAAGAAAAAAAAAAAAAAGGCCTGCTTTGGGATGATTGAATGCTCTAGAGAAATGTAACTTGTTTGACTTACTATTTACCATTGATTCAGGCCCAGATTCTATAAAACTGGATGTTAACAGCTATAAAATTGGCAAGTTACAAGTGATTTTTTTTGTCCAGTAAGATTGCAAATGAATTCTATCCTGTAGAAATGATAGTTCCACAGGGTATGGCTTTCTTGCTCTGTAGAGCATTAACCAGATTCCTATCTAACTGTGTTGTCTTCTTTCAGTATTCCTTCTTTTATAGATTAGATATGCTTTGGTCTTTCAAGCTCTTCTTTGAACCAGTTTATGACTAATGAATTTTTAAGAAAATCTTTGACCTGCATTCACCATATACTTGTATGATTTATTTTTAAACTTTTTTTTAATTATACTTTTATACCAGAAGCTCAGCCACATGGAGTATCTGCCAGGGCAGCTTCATGCCTTAAGACCTTTGCTCATGCCATTCACTCCAGCTAAAACCTCTTATTTTGACCCAACATCTTTCACACTCTTATTCATCCTCTAAAGCTCTTCTCACAGGGCTTCTCTCTATGAAGTCTCTCCTGATCTCTTAATCTAACTTATTCCATTCTTCTATCTTCTCACTGAAGCCGACCTACCTATATTCCTGTTGTGGCAGCTCCGGCTCTGTGTTTTAACAATTCAATTGGCAAGTCTTTCCTCTACCACAGCATCCAGCTCAATGCCTGACCAATAAATGTTCACTGACTATTTGTTTAATCGGGAATAATCAGTCTTAAGCAACCCACTGTTTCAACACTTGGCCACAGCCAAACTCCAAGCAATCTAATAAATGATGGTTGGGGGATTTCCAAACTTTTAGAAAAAAAACCACAGAAGATGATTGAAATTGAACAGGCATTTATTGAGCACCTTCTAGGTGCCAAAAGCAAAGATGAATAAGACATGGAATTAGGCTATCCTCTCAGGAGTAACTGAGCTTGCTTTCCAAGCCTTCTGTGCTCTGTTTAAAAAGAAACATTAAATCCTAAATGAGTTACTGAGAGCTGCACAGGCTAAGTTTACCAAGTGTTTTCCTTGGCCTATGGTATCTTCCTGAGGTGGAGACACTGATGGCCACAAGCATTCTCAGCCAGCTGTGGCCCCCAGCCTCCCTGGGGTGGTTTGGCTCACTGCAGAAGGTAGCAGTTGCCCAGTGGGGGCCCCATCAGGAGCTGGGGACAGGATATGGGCTAAGCTCAGCCTCAGCCTGGGAGTTCCTTCTGCGGGATTTTTTAGTAGCCATGTGTTCCCAGAGTCCTCCTTACACCACAATCCCACAAGCCCAGCTCCAAGTTTGCCTCAACTGTGCTGAAAGGTACAACTCTAGGGTAGCCATATTATCCAGCTGCATCAAAGGGATGAGTTGGAGAACACCCAATGTCCTACCAACGTTGCAAAACAGCTCTCCACTTGCTGCTTTGGGCTTCAAAGGGATATTATGTTTTAATGAGCTGCTGTATAATTAATCAGCCTTCACCCCGCTCCTAGCTGAAATTACTGATGGAAATAAGCAAACACCCAAAATTTGCTATTTCCCTTTCCAAATGCCAACAGTGAGGAAACATTCCCATGTAAATCAAGACTGGTTGTGGATGGGTTCTGGGCTCCAACAAGTCTGCTGTCCAACCTCATAACTCAGACTCACTGCAGAGACCTGGGCTCCTCCAGGGGACATCAGAGGGCACGAACTCTGCTTGCCTCCATCCTCATCCACCATGCAGAGGGCATGGCTCTTGGTGTGGTCATCCTAAACAGATTGAGGCCATTTAATCCATTCAAATTCCCAGGCCCCAGCCACACAACAAACTGGGGCCACAGAAAGCCAGAGGCTTTCAATCTCAGCTCTGAGACATGGCTGTGTTGGCTTGGGCAAGTAATTCACCTACCTGGGACTCAATGTATTCATCTGTAATAGTAACAATAGCAATAATAATAAACTATTTCTTGAGTGGCAAGTGTAGTATCATAATTAAGAGTGAGTGCTCGGGAGTTAAACAGCCTGGGTTGTAACCTGGCTGCATCGCATACTGACCCTGTGACATGTGCAAGCACTTTAGTGTCTCTGAGCCTCAGATCCCTTATCTGTAAAGTGAGGATGACAATGGTACCTAGCTTATAGGCTTACTGTGAGCATTAAATGAGATAACAAAAGTAAAGTCCTTTAATTAGTGCTTAGCACATAGCATGCACTCTCCAATGTTAGTTATTGTTAATATTATCATCGCTATTGTTATTATTACTATTTTTGTTGTGCATCAGGCAGTGTGCTTTGAAGATATTGTTTAATTCTTACAATAACATCATGAGGTTGTATCTCTTTATATGTCTATTTTATAGATAAGAAAACTGAGACTTGGATAGATAAAATAATCTGGTCAAGGTAATAGTAAATAGTGATAGTAAATCTAAGATATTAAAGATCTATACAACTGCAGAACTACCATAAGGATTTGAGACGACTAATGCAAAGGGCTAAGCCTAGCACAACAAATTCTTAATAAATGTAATGATAATTATTGAAAACATAAAATGGCACTAAGAAATAGGCAGAACACATTTCTCAACCCAACTTCTGACTCATCTGCACAGACCCAACCTTCCTTCCTTAAGGAGAAAGGGCTCCACATTGAATGAGCAGGAGATTCGGTGGCAAAATATGGACAAAGGTTTCCTCTATCTGAGACTGTGGTGGGACCTGAGCGTTTCGTATCTTCAAACTTCCAGGGTCCCTTTTCCTCTTAATAGCAATTAGGCACAAATATTTCCTTCCCATGTAATATGGAAATCCAGTGCTCACCTCAACATATCTGCAGACACTCAGGAGAAGGCTGACTTCCTCCCAGACAGCTCTGGCTCTCAATTCCTCTGCTAGGCTCGACTCCGATCCCCCTTTACCACTGAGACGGCAGCGGCTGCTCTCCTGCTCTCTGCTCTCCCTCCAGGTGTAGACACGGACCCTCCCTCGATCCCCAAGCATCACGAACAGGCAGACATTGTGTGTAACAAATTTTACTGAAGGTTCAGGAATGAGTACAGCCTACCAAAGAACACAAGTTAAAACTGTCACTGGACCACTGGACATTGTTCCCAGCACACAGGACTATATACTACTGTCCTTCTCTTTAACTTTGGCCAGCTGTTGTCATTTTTCCTCCTGGAGCCCCCCCCCCGACCCCGCCACCCTCTCAAAATAGGCCCTTTGCCCTTATCCCTTCTTCTGAGTTTTGCATCCGTTTATCAGCCCATCTGCCAAAATCTCAGAATGCCTGTTATTATACTACAGAAATCACGTTTGTTCTCTTTTTGTTGGAAATCTCCTCCACCTACAACTGCATTCCTTAAAATGGAGTGCAGAGTGTGGTGCCAGGCCATGAACTTTGGTTGCCAGTGCACGACGAGATAAGTACAGATGTTAAGGTTTTATGGCAACTTGACACAGTAATTTTTATGTCTGCTGAATCTAATCATAAAATAAAAATGAGACTTGTGCTTTATATGTCTTTTTTATTTCATGTTTTTAATAATATATTTCATGATATTTTACAAAAGTACCAGTCCAGGAAAGAATAGAGTTTTAAAAGCTAATTCTTCACATGGATCCTTGGAGAAGCACTGATCTAGACTGACCCAAAAGGCCTGCTTTATGGAATCCAAATATCCCTTTACTGTGTATTCCCAAAGAAAAGAGAAGTTTTCCCACCCTAAGGAATTCTGCTGCTCTCCTAGGGCAACTGGATGAACTCAGAAAATATTTTTTTTCCTCCCCATCAGCCATAAAAAATCAACGCATGATTTGCCAGTCATTGCAGCTTATGGGGCAGGAGAAGGATGTAATGATAACAAAAACGTCCATTTATGCCACCCTTTAGCATTTATAAATCACATTCCTATGCACCATTTCATTTGCTCCTCATGACATCTCAATCAAGAGCATTAGTATGCGTCCTACTTGATGGATGAGAAAATCGAGGCTTTGAGAAGTAAGGTCTTGCCCAAGGTGATTCACCCAAAATACTAGAACAGAACTTAGAGCCAGTGCTTTGATTCTAGACTCCATCCCCTACCACCATGTCACAGTGTGATAGAAACCACTGGGTAAACATATTTCAGGTAATAGTCCAAGGGGCTTGAATAGCTAGATACCCAAATTCCCTTTTATCTTTATCTTAAACTGAGTCTGGCCTCCAGATCTCTAGCTAGGTAATCAAAGTGGCTGGGTTTTATTCTTTTCACATTGCAACACCTAGAGATAAGCACAGGCCTCTCACCTTTGCTCCTTGCCAGTTCTGCTTTATAGCCTTGTCTACCTAGCTACCACCTTCTTGACTCGGAAGAAAATGGGTCAGGAATTGGCAGGGACCAATTGCAAGAACAGAAAGCAAAGCTCAGAAGTGAGTCTTGAGCCTTCCCAATGGCACCTTGCCTTGAACCCAGACATCTAATATGTGCTGTTTTCTAGTAAGGCTAACACTCGGTATTGACATTAAATGCCTTCATGGGGCATAGCCACATGCTGACAAAAGTGATGGCCAAAACAAGTGTGAGGCAAGAGTTGAAAAACAATTATGGTTTTAATCTGATTAAACTGTTGCCCAAAAGAAAACTAGAGGGGTTTTTTTAGAACACTGTTTCTGTACTTTTGATTTCTTCCATTTTTATAGCATACAAATAATTAAAAGTATGCCCACAATACATTTGGTTTTATTCAGCAGGCATATTGAAGAAAATTACGTTTAGTAATTTACATACACTGGAAACATAATTCATTAGATTATCCAGAAAGCTAAGAGCAGCAGGCCAACATGGACAAATCTCTTATGTAATGTCTGCAAGAGCCCATTCCAGGCACATAAAGAGAGCTTGGATTTTCCTAGGAACAATTTTCTTGCAAATGAAACATTTAATTATGGAGCCAAGTCCATAAATAGACCATTAACACTGGGAGGGAGGAGGAATGCAGCTATACTGCTGCATTCACAGGGGAATATCCTACAAGAAATTCATCAATGCCATAGATAATTAATTACAGCTCACCTTCTCCCCACATCACCATGCCTTTATCAGCCAGCATTAGGGAAACAGCAGATGGCCAACCAAAGACAGAATGCAATTTTCTGTCAACTCATTACTTACAGAATCGCAGATTAGGTACGAGACCCCTAGAAGGTCACCTAGGCCATTCCCCTGTGTCCAAAACAATCTGCACCAGAACTGTCCCAGTCACACGAGTATCTATCTCCCTTATTCAGAAAGCATCCCCAAGCAAAGCAATTTTCCTGTCCACAGAAGCATGGAATTCCAGGGACTTCCCCTTCCATTGGGAAATGGTCCCTGCAGGCTGAATCCTTCAGGGCCTTTTTTCTCATCAGTATTTGGGTTGGTGTCCCCAGATGGTGCCAACACTCCCAGGTTGGCTTAGCCTGCTGGGTTCCATGGAGACACTTGTGCCATAGGCATTCTCAGGGTCTTTTAGTCTCTCCTTGTGGAATGCCAGAGAGATAGCACAACAGGGCTTCTTGTTCCCAGAGTATTTTTATGAAAGACTTAAAAGACCACTGAAAAGTTTCAAAAGCCTTCATGACTATTTTAAGGTTGTTTACTTAAGATGAAAGTACTTGAAAATTCCCGACTTTATTTTTATCCATCTGTATCAGGGCTGGCTTGTTACTCACAGCACAGTCCATTGTGTAGGGAAAACAGTTTCTTTATTCCCCTGAAAGGCTCTGCTCTTCCTCAGAGGGCCCATGTTAGCTGGGTGGCTGGGAACACTTTGACTGGCCAATAATAGTACTTCAGGCCTGTCCCATGGCAAATGTCCCCTTAGAAACTCAGTCTTTTCAAAACTGAATTCCCTATCAAAAGTCATTCCTTTTCAAGTGAGTCCAGGTATATAGATGAATTTTGGCCTCTCGGATTTCACCTCCCCTTCTGTTCTCTAAAATGCCATCTTGATATATGAAGGGTTATTTTACCCTCTGGCCAGCAGGGGAGACGTTTCTCTGGATATCCCCTAGTCCCGGCTGCATATCACCTGGAACAGATATGCTCCCTACAGTAGTGACAATGAAGATGATCAAGACTCATGGTGTGCTTCCTTTTTGGGTGGGGCAGGGAGTGAAGGGGCACTGTCATTTGAGGTCAGTGTGCTGGCACTCACCATGGCGGTGCATGTTCCCTGCCATTTGCTTCCATCTCCAAGGCCCTGCAACTGCAGCCTCTTCACTCTGACCACAGGCCTCCTGCAAGTCCATAGGCTGCCTCAGCCCTTCCTCATCCCCTCACCAGGTAGATGGGCCCTGCTGAATTCCTTGCAAGTCACCACTAGACCATGGTAGCCAGGAGCAAGGCCTACCGGTTTTTCAATCCAGCCTTCTGTTGCCTGGCCTCTTCTTCACCACGCCTCCCCAGCCATGATGGAGGTCTGAGACTTGGATCTCTTCACTCTTCTCTCTCTCACAAGTGCACATGCGCGTGCGCACACACACACACACACACACACACACACACACACACACACAAAATCACTCAATAAAGCACATCTCCCAGCCCAATAGCCCAATGCTCTTCTTCCCCATGTTTATCTGGGTACAAATGACAAAGACCCAAGGGGCCGAGAGGAACAAAGATGCTTAAGTCTGCTTTTCTCCTCTGCTTATCCCCATTCTTCTTCCCACTCTTACTTGGCCCAGAGAGGCAGGTCTAACCTTCCCCCAGCCTAAGGTTGCAACCTCAAGGTTTAGCTATCATGGCAAAAGGGGCATCTTCTCTGCATATGGAAGTACCTCAGTGATCTAAATTCTACAAATGTAGTGACTTGTCAACTCTGGGTTCACTTGCAGCTAGGGATTTCCAAGGCTAAAAATGGTTGATCTGAGACCTTGGAATGTATTCTTCTTGAATTTCATTTTCCTCAGCAATCCCTGTGCCTCCTAGCCTTAATATCCACACAACCATACCCAGACATGTGCACATAATGGACACACACATATACGTACACCCCTTGTTACCTCAGTTGAGGGAAAATGGCAGCACCAAGGTTCAGATTTATCCTGGTTTACTGACAGACCAAGGAACATGGTGAATCCTCGAATCCTTTTCTAGAAAATCTATCATCATGATAAAGTCATAAAAAAGCATGGAGATGATTGGTTTATTCCATTATTTATTTTGAAACTTAGGGACTTAAAATATTCCACTGTATATCAAAAATTCTATCAAATATCTCTATACAATGGTACAATTAAACTCCAAAGCACATGAATACACACATGCAGAATTTTTTATAACTAGATCTCAAATTAATATGTTTTTAAATTCCATTATCTTATTAATTGTATCCATGAACTCCCAGTTAAACCTATGCATATCTTCAGTTGTGTCCTTGTTATACCCCTGGTTATACACATAGTAGGCTCTTAAAAAATGTATGATGAATGAAATTGAACCCTCCATGCAGTGCCATAGGGAAGAACTCACATCAGTGACAAAGCTTGCCCCCCTCCTGTAGTTTTTAGCAATACGGAAACAAACCTCTTAATCATAAGGTACTTTGGGAGAAATTTTTTTTTCTCAGTTATTTATTTACTAGCTCACTCCTCATCATTGTGAGCAGAATACACAGCATTGTGGAGAGATTTATGGGACAGATTTTAATCTCAGCTGCAGGGCATGCATCAGTGCTTATCTCCAAATGGAGGTGTGTTTTATGTGGTCATTGTTTCATGTGATCACAGGCCAGCCAAATGACTGCATACCTGAAACCCAGGAGTGAGAGCAACCTAGTGGGAGGAGAGGAGGAGCTGCAA
The DNA here is from genome assembly GCF_001698545.2 of Rhinopithecus bieti. Classification (NCBI taxonomy): domain Eukaryota; kingdom Metazoa; phylum Chordata; class Mammalia; order Primates; family Cercopithecidae; genus Rhinopithecus; species Rhinopithecus bieti. The sequence goes on from NW_016806571.1 coordinate 8,861,557, forward strand.
CGGGGGGAAAGGGGTTTGTTACGGACTCTTAAGCCACAGACTCTTAAGCCACGGCACGTAAATCCAATTAATCTCAAACACAGTTGGTGCAAACAAGGAACTTGGGCCTGAAATGTGAAAACCTCACTGGTGCAACAGATTCGCTAAGCCATGGTGCTTCCCCAAGTATGAGTTTGCCTCAATCAAGGAAACACTGAAGCTAAATTCTTTCCTGGAAACCTGACCCCCACACCCCCAATCCCTTCCTCTGCATTCCAGGCTAAGAGAAGAGCTTCCTGCACCGAACTGAAAGGATCCACACGATGTAGTTTAAAGTTGCCACCGGAGTCTCAGTGACCTCTCCCTGCCCTTAGAGGCCCAGCTAAGCTGGCTTTCTCATCAGGGCCCCAGGGAGGAGCGGTGCATGGCTCCACTGGCAGCAGCTCCTATTACAGGGCCAAGGAAAGCCTTACTTAATGTCCCCCCCGGGGCCTTTGACACTTGATCCTCAGTCACTGTCTTCCACTGACCTAATGGGCCGGAGTAAGTCTTTCAGATTGAAAAAATATTTTTGAACTTGAAAGCTCATATGTTTTCTTCCAGAGAAGGCCCATTCTAATCAACCCAAGAGGCCCTTGACTGTGTTCATTTGTCCATTCACTCTTTCGGTATCGATTAATGGCCTATTTTACAGGTAGGGTACATGAAACTAATTAAAGAACAGAACTCTCCGAGAGGTTTGTGTTTATTTTTGCCCAAATTGTCTTCAAAGGAGTTAGAAGATGATATAAGTAGACAACTGCCCAAACACAGCTTTAAAAGAGAACTAGGGCGGGGTCACTCCGCTCCACACCCACCTGGGTTTGGGGGTGAGGAGCGTGACTAAGTGGAAAAGCAACCCACTCATCACAGACCACTTCCCCTGCCGACCCATGATCCTAAATCAGGAAATAGATCACAGCCTAGGGAGGTTCAGGAAAGTCAGGAGGATGTTACAGCCAGGCAGCCCGCGCTGGTCCTGCCCACCCCTCTTTCTGTACTGTGTGTGAGCATGTGTAGTGAATGGAATTGTGTCTCCCCAAAATTCATGTCCTCCTGAAACCTCAGAATGTGGCCTTATTTGGAAATAGAGTCTTTGCAGATGTAGTTCGTTAAGGATCTCAAGAGGAAATGGCATTCCTATAAGAAGAGAGGACACAGACACACAGAGAAGATGATCACATTGGAGTGACGTGTCTACAAGCTGAGGAATGACAAGGATTTCTAAAAATCACCAGAATTTGGGAGAAAGGCATGGGACAGTCTCTCTCATAAAGACTCCAGGAGGAACCAGCCCCGCCAATATGGTGAGCCCTGATTTCTGAATTCCAGAACCACGAGAGAATAAATTTCTGTTGTTCTAAGCCACTTTTTGTGGTAATTTGTTGCCACAGCCCTTGGAAATCAATATAATATGTGAGCTGCCAATCTTCCTCTCCGTGACATCTTCCTTCCTCCTGCCATTGCCTTCCTCTGAACAGTTCCTGCCATCTAAGCTCTAGACACCCTATTCTGGGACTAGAGTAGGGTAGGGGACAAAAGACAGACGACCGTCCCAATTTCCCTGCTCAGTGATGTGGAGGGGCCAGGCGGCACTAGTTCGCAAGGGTCGACTGTATATACTCTTCCCAAATCCACGTTCAGTGACATCATGTCGGTACCGTGAAATCAGCCATGGTGGGGGTATTTACACCAGGAAAATTGCAAACACTACACATCCGGGCTTTTTTCCCCAGAGAGCCAATTATTAAACATTTACCAGCACACCACTGCCCCTGTCTGTGTTCAGCTACTTCACCAACTCTCTTCATAGCTCCACCTGTCCCATTTGTGCCAGAGGATGAGAAGCCGGGAGGATGGAACTCATGTTACTCTAAGCAAAGCCACAACCTTCTCCTTACTAGTAAGGCCATCATTTAGCTTCATTTTCCCTCTGAGCTCTGATCATTACTGTGTATTCTTGTGTATGAAGTCAACGCCCCACAGGCATTTGATTATTTATAACTTCAGAAAGTTTCTTTTGCATAGCAATTTGCCAGGCTTTCATCTGCAGCAGCCAGCATTTGATAGAAATATGGAAAATGGCCTGAACCTTAAATGGCAAACAGATGAGGAGGTCCGATGAAAATCACACATGTTCGAAGACCATGTGTTTTGCCATGAAATATATATGGGATTTTTAATTGATGTTGACTTTAGCTCATGGTAACTTTTTTAGCTATCTGAATTAGTGGGTTACAAGAAATATTAAAGAAAGGAATGTGTTCAAGGTAAACCCTAGAGAAAATCTGACCCTGAGTGACCTCTCCTTACCCCAGTGCCCTGTCCCCAACCTGGTTTCCAGGATCTTGTTGAAAATGAAGCATTCTCTTGTCCATTCTGTCTCTCTGAACACAGTGGAACGTGAGCAGCTCTGCCTTTTGTAGGATCCGATAGTGTAGGATCCTTATACAACATTGCAGCATTCCTATTTTAGGTGGTCATTAATGCTGTCCTCCAAAAATTCCCAGTTTTCCATGTTTGGGGCATATGTAGGTTTTGTATCTCGTCACTTCCTCTGGTTGGATAGGCCCATGGATCTAGTTCTGGTTAAGAAGTTAGGAGAGATCATGACTCTTGTCATTTTCTGGGCCAGCACATTTAATGTCCAGTTTAATACCTCCTAGAAGTTTCTTTTCCTCTGGCAGAACGACATAAGACATTAGAGATGGGAGCTACCCCATCGGCCTGGGTTTTGGGTGACTATTAAACACACACACATCAACTCCAAAACCTGAGATAATTATGTTAGCACAAAAGATATAACCCTGTGCTATTGAGAACACTGAGATTTAAAGGCTCAGCCTACCCTATTAGTGCTTTCCTCCTTGTTAGTACACCAGGGTTCAAACAGTGCTGGTCTCAGCTTCAATCAGAGCTCAGGAAATGAGTATATTGAGATCACAGACTCAGACTACCTTAAAAATCATGGACAGCGAGACCTGAAATAGACTTTACAAATTACCCAGGCCGGTCCCTTTATTTAGTCCAGAGGAATCTGAGGCCCAGAGCAGGGACGTTTCTTGCTTTGTATCATCCAGCTACTTAGTGGTGCTTTTCATTATCCTACTTCTTCTGCTAAGGAAGCTGATCTGATCACAAGTTTCTCTGGGTTTCTGGATGCTCATGGTATAATCCTGCTTAGAGGTTTCATGTTTGAAAGGACAGGCTCTGCAGTCGGACTGAGTAGGCTTGACTCAACGCTGCAACTTATCAGCTATGAGCCTCACCCAAGTTCCTTGAAGATTTGCAGGCCTCATATTCAACATCTGCTGAGTGGAGATGGTAACAGGCTTGTGACGACATCTAAATGAGATCTACTTAGGCTGCTTAGCACAGTGCCTGGAACATGCAACAGCTCAGACAACGCTCCCTGTTGTTAGCATCGTAGGGTTCCTTCTGCATGCCACTCCCAGGGAGGGGCACTGGGACAACTGAGAATGCTGATTTAGTCCTTGCAAAGTATCCCCCAAAAAGAGGTGGTGTGCCTTTCCTAGAAACTAAAATGTGCTACGCAGATGCCATGTACCGTGCTATTATTTGGATAACTCCAAACTGTGTGATGCATTGACAACGGTTGATTGTTTTGCCCAGATTATTCAATTACCTCAGCTCTCCCTTTGCTTTAGATGAAAAGCCCAGGGCAATAACAACTGGTTTATCAGACTTCATCTTCCCAGGAGACTGTAAGTCCTCTTTTAGCATCAAAAGAAGAAGACATCCCCCAGCAAGATGGCAAAGGCCCAGGAAAGAATAAAATTTTTCCTCTGAACCCCATTTGATCCTAAAATGCCAACTCAAGGACTGTTACTCAGGTAACAGCACGCGGCTGTGTGTGTGGTTTGAATATCAGCAGGGCGGGCTTCCAAATTACAAAACACAATACTCATTTGCAAGACAATTTTCTTATTTACTTTATCTCCCTGGGTCCCCAGTGAGCTAATGACCATGTCTAGAATGCTTTTGGCAAAAGAACAGTGCCAGCGCTGGGTTCCAACCACAGGAACCTAGCCATGGGTTACCACTTCAAAATCATCGAAAACACAAACACACCCCTCTAACCGAGTTTTGCCTTCTAGAGAAAATTCGTTTAAAAGAGGAAAAAGCTTCTCATTCCGGTTGGAGATAAGACTTGAATTGTGACTGGGAGCAGTGGCTTACACCTGTAATCCCAACACTTTGGGAGGCCAAGGCAGGAGGATCACCAGAGGTCAGGAGTTCGAGACCAGCCTGGCCAACATGGTGAAACTCCATCTCTACTAAAATACAAAATTAGCCAGGTGTGATGGCAGGTGCCTGTAATCCCAGCTACTCAGGAGGCTAAGGCAGGAGAATCACTTGAACCTGGGAATCAGAGGTTGCAGTGAGCCTAGATTGTGTCATTGCACTCCAGCCCTGGTGACAAAAGCAAGACTCCATATCAAAAAAAAAAAAAAAAAACTTTAATTGTAAGAAACACTGAGAAAGGTAATGTCTAAATGTTCTGTGATACTGAATATCTTCGTTAATTTTCTGTCTCTATTCTGATATGACAAACCTTCATGGGTACCCCTAAACTTAAAATAAAAGTTTAAAAAAAAACGGCCCTGAGTGTAAGCAGACTGCAGACTCTCCTGAAAGAGAGAGCTGTATGTGACATGGGCATAGGGAAGGAAGAAAGGGCCCATAGAAAGGCATAGGCGGGGCTGGTGTGGTAGATAATTTTTACTCACTTCACAATTTCCCACGAGGTACAGTCACTCACGTCTGTAATCCCAGCACTTTGGGAGACTGAGACAGGAGTCCAGTCTTCTGGACTCAATTGTTTGAGTCCAGAAGTTCAAGACCAGCCTGGGCAATGCAGTAAGACCCATCTTCACAAAAATTTAAAAATCACCAGGCGTGCTGGCACGTGCCTGTGGTCCTAGCTACTCTGGAGGCAGAGGTGGGAGGATTGCTTGAGCCTGGGACATAGAGGCTGCAGTGAGCTGTGATTATGCTCCTGCACTGATACTAGGTGACAGAGCAAGACCTTGTCTCACACACACACACAAAAAACAGAAAACAGAAACAAAATCACAATTTCCTCTGCCTCCAGCTTTACTGATAAGCCCAAAGGCAGAGACTTGAGTTGAGGACCCAGCTAACCAACTTGGGCTGTATGGCATTCTGAGACTTTTTTTACTAACCCCGGGGCAGAAGAAACCCCTGAGTTATAGGCCAGATGAGACTGAGAATGCTGATTTAGTCCTTGCAAAGTATCCCCCAAAAAGAGGTGGTGTGCCTTTCCTAGAAACTAAAATGTGCTACGCAGATGCCATGTACCGTGCTATTATTTGGATAACTCCAAACTGTGTGATGCATTGACAACGGTTGATTGTTTTGCCCAGATTATTCAATTACCTCAGCTCTCCCTTTGCTTTAGATGAAAAGCCCAGGGCAATAACAACTGGTTTATCAGACTTCATCTTCCCAGGAGACTGTAAGTCCTCTTTTAGCATCAAAAGAAGAAGACATCCCCAGCAAGATGGCAAAGGCCCAGGAAAGAATAAAAGGCAGGACCAGGAACCAGAGGAGGAAGCCTGTGTCCAGCAAGGCCTATTTGACAATCTGTTTCCCCAGCTTATATCCATGGCTTCCTCCAAGCTATCATTCCTGCAGACAATTGGATTTCAAGGCCAAAAAAGTGTTCTCAGATCTCAAGTAGTAGAGAGATAGAACTTGGTGGTACACCAGAAGGCAGAAGGTATGTTCGTTTACACTAACATGTTACAGATTTGATGCCACAGCATTTTGATTTTCTCAGAGGACAGTACTTGCCTATGAGTCAGCCAGGTCAGGCTTAGCTGATCTTGGCTGGGCTCATTCATGCATTTGTGTTCAGCTAGTGGGACTACTGGTGTTTGGCTGGCCAGTGAGGGCTCAACTGGGAGAACCTGGCTTTCCCCCATGTTTCCCACATTTCTTCAGAAGGCTAGCTCAAGTGTGCTCTCATGTGAGTGGCATAGGTCCAAGAGAAAAAAAGGAAATATACAAGTACTTTTTCAAGTCTCCACTTAAATCAAGTTTGCTATTGTTTCACTGGCCAATGCAAGTCATGTGGTGCTATGGTTTGAATGTGTCCCCCAAAGTTCACGTGTTGGAAACTTAATCACCAACGCAACAGTGTGAAAGGTGGGACCTTTAAGAGGTGATTAGGTCATGAGGGCTCTGCTCTTACGAATGGTTTAGTGCCATTATTGCAGGAATGGGTTCATTATTACAGGAGTGATGTCCTCATAAAGGATGAGTTTGACCCCCTTCTCTCTCTCTCTCTCTCTCTCTCTCTCTCTTGCTATATGATACAGCAAGAAGGCCCTTACCAGATGCAGACCCTCAATCTGACCTTGGACTTCCCAGCCTCTAAAACCATGAGCCAAATAAACTTCTATTGTTCATAAATTACCAGTCTGTGGTATTCTGTTATAGCTGCACAAAAGGGACTAAGACACACGGGCAAGCCAAGAATTAGAGTAAGAGGAGTCTGCAAACTTACAAGGCAAAAGGCATAGAGACTGTGAGGACAGTAATTAGGACCATTAATAAAAATCAATCTACTATAGCATTTATCTTTCATATGGGAAACTCTCTTAAATGTCTTATGATCCTTGACTGTCCATTCATATGTTGTAAGACTGAGGCAATGGAAAGTCACCTGAAAGTTTGCGAGGGGATGAGGGTAGGTACAAGGCTTGTTGACAGCAGGAGATCACTGTAGAATAATCAGAAAAGAATTGGCCTTTTCAGTAGAGGTCTCCATATGTCAGCATATGGGTCTCTTTTTGAGGATGTTTCGTTTCTCCAGAGACAAATACTCTGATCTCCTCCCCAGGGTGGCATATAGCCCCTGATAATTTTGAGAGTAAGTCAGAGGGAAGGGCTGTCAGTGATGCAGTTCAATATATAGATATTCACAGAAAACTCCAGTTTTCAGCCCTGAACCTCACCTCTGCCCTCTGCTATGCCCAGCATCCCAGAGTCCAGGGCCTCTCAGATTCCTTTTGGCCAGAGATTAAATATATGTGGGATAGATGAAGGAAAGGGTATAGTGAGAATGAAGGTGGCAGGAGGGGATTGATCAGCTATGCTGGATTGGTGAGCAGGTCTTGGGATGGGTCATGGTCCAACTGCTTGTGCTCAGACTTTCACCCAGCCTCCCCCATGCCACTTGATGGTGCTTGGTGCCCCCCAGCACTGAGCCTCCTGGGCTTCTCTCCTTTCTCTACAAACAATGAAGCTCCCAATTTAATGTGGCTGCTGCCAGGGAACCTGCATGAGGCTTGGGGAAGGAGGGTGCAAATGACTCATGTTTTTAATATTTTACTACTACTTGATCTTAAAGGTCATACCTATGTGTTTCTACGATCAGCATAAATTTAATTTTAAAAGAAAGATACTCATGAAAGAAAGAAGAGTTTTGACATTTTTGCTTGGGATCAGAATTCCTGTCTGAACCACTGGGTTAGGCCAGATTGTTTGGAACTGACTGATGCATAGCTCATGCCACCTGCCACTCAACACCCACACATTTAGCAGCATCCACACTGGTCTATACCCATTCAACAGGCTCATGCACTCAGACGTCGCAGCAAGGCCCAGTAGATGTACATGTCTCTAAATACTTCTCAGTCTCTGTATTTATCTTGTCACAGACCAATGACAAACAGTTCACAGACTGGCATCAGTAAGTAGTCCATGTGTAATTTTTTAAGACTATTTTCTTCCCAAGGGAAGTTGAGGACCTAAAAATCACTTTAAATCTAAGACAGTTACGGCTTTTCCCTATTGGTTTTTAAAAAATATGTCTTTATCTATTTTATACTGACCTACTTCATGGGTTAATAACCACACCCACAAGTCTTCCTGCGATATTCTTCTGCTTTAGAGAATTAACTCAAACTCCTCATTTTGCACATGAAGATGCTGAGAGTCAAAGAGGTGAAGTGACTTTCCCAAAATTCCACAGTTGGTTTGTTGCAAATTTCTGAATCCAGCTTGATGTCTTTGTCCACGACTTCAATGTGGCCTGAAACAGAAACATGTAATGTTGTCATAAAAAATAAGTCTGTTTCATAAGAATCTAAGATGACTTTTGGTAATGCTAATTGTCCTAACTTCCAATTATCACTTAAGAATGGAGCTGCCGGCTGGGCACAGTGACTCACGCCTGTAATCCTAGCACTTTGGGAGGCCAAGGCAGGCAGATCACAAGGTTAGGAGATCGAGATCATTCTGGCTTACGTGGTGAAACCACATCTCTACTAAAAATACAAAAAAATTTAGCAGGGTATGGTGGCACACACCTGTAATCCCAGCTACTTGGGAGGCTGAGGCAGGAGAGTCACTTGAACCCAGGACGCAGAGGTTGCAGTGAGCTGAGATCGCGCCACTGCATTCCAGCTTGGGCAACAGAGCGAGACTCCATCCCAAAATAAATAAATAAATAAATAAGAAATAAATAAGAATGGAGCTGCCAAAGTTGCATTTGGCATGTACAGGAGCGTGCACCTCTCTAATGGCCACAAGTTCCAGTCTGACAGGCAGCAGTACTGCAGGGTACAGGGAAGCCAGGCTCATGAGGACAGAACTGCCCTGGCACAGTAGACACAGACTGTCAACAACAGGCACAAAGCCATGTCGATCAGAGCCATTGTCCAGGTTGCCAGATCCCATCTGATTACAAAGGCTCTAAACAAGCTAGAGCACATTAGTAGGAGGGCCTGCAGTTCTGAAACAATATCATTGGAGGAGAAATTGAAGGAGTAGGAGATGTTCAGGCTGGAGAAGAGAAAACTCAAAGAGACACAGAGCTGTTAGTAAACATTTGAAGAATTGTCACGTGGCAGATGGATTAAACATATTCCAAGGGACATGCTAGGAAGTTCATACTAGGAAAGGTCACCTTAATGTGCAGAAGAGTTTTAAGTAATTTCAGCTGTCTAATGATGGAATGATTGTTTTAAAAGGTTATGAGTGTCATGTCACCAGAAGTACACAAGTAGAGATATTCAGAAAGATGTCACGTATTGCCAGGTAAAATACAGGATGCCTGTTAAATTTTAATTTCAGATAAATTATGAATATTTTTTTCAGATAAGTATGTCCCAAATATTACTTATGTGAGAAAAGCATTTATGGTTTATCTGAAATTTGAATTTAACTTGGTTTCTCCTATTGCCACTTGCTAACTCTAGCCACCGTAAGTGTTGAGGGAACAGCCTGGGCTATGATTTTCCCAATCTTTTAAAGATTATAGGAAGGTATGCTGAGACAGCTAGGCTGTTGTTGGTCTAAATGAAAACATAATTTTCTAAAGAAAAACTGCCCTCCCGAGTCTCTTAGAGCTAATACAAACTACCCAGCTGTTCCAGCGGGGCTGTCATTACAGAACTCAATAAAATGGATCCTCTTCAGCTCTGGGGGATTGAGAGCTGCAGGGCTTCCTCACGCAACAATGGGGACTTGTCAGTTTTGTTTAGTAAACATAATGTTTGACACCAGGCACTCCCCTCGTTTGTTTACATTTGGCTGCACCGCCAGCCAGGGGCAAGGCCCAGGTCTCCATGGTCAGGGATCTTGTTAGAAAATAAGCAAAGACCATAGGTGTTCCCTGGAGAAAAAAACCTAAGATCCAATCAGAAAAGGATTCATGAAAACATCACTGCTCCCATCCAAAACACACAACTCTGCCTGTGCCAGCTCATGGGGAGAAGAGGCCCCATCTTCTGGTCTGTCTCCCTAGCCCCAGCCCTGAACACTGCACCTTCAACTCAAAAATGGAGTCTGTTTCATGGCCTGGCAGGTCCTCTGTCCGCTGGCTCACCACATTGCCAGGTTAGTGAATCCTGCACTGAAGCAGAAAGTACTGGAGCAGAAATTCTGAATTTCCTGCCTTTCATCAGTATAAGCCAGATGCTTGCTTCTCACCAGCTCAGCCTACTGAGGGAGGCAGACCATCTCCACTCAGCCAAATTGTGAATGTTTTAAAAGCTTCCAAAGGATCATGGTCTTTAAAAAGGAAACAGAAAATGAAGCAAGCCTGGAAACGCCCATCCCATTTCCCTTGGCTCTCCCCACGCATCGAGTCCCTGTTTAAAACTGGTCTGCTGCACCTGAGCATCATTCTTCAAAGGACTGATGATAGACACTGCGCATCACATCTGGTGCCGTGGTAAGCCGACACCACCCAGCTGCTTGGCCTGTCGACTGGGTGGGCATTCCAGCTCTGAACCCCTCCAGGACATCCCAAAGAACAAAGAGGGTGGCAGTGGAGGAAGGGCCCTGATGGAGAGGAGCTAAAAAGAGGGGAGGGCGAGGGGATCCAGTCCAACCTGCAAACAGCCAAATCTACCATAAAACAGGCAAAATGGGAACTAGGAAAGGGTGGCTTGTGAGAGGCATGTGATCCAAAAGCCCCATTTTCTGGTTCCAAAGCACTAGATGCTGAGCAGCTGGAGTCTAAGCCCATGGACCCCATAGCTCAGACCAAGTTGAAGAGCAGAGCTGGATGGGCTTGCAAATCACCAGAGCTGAAAATAGAGTGATTGGTCTCCCATCTATTCAAGCAGCCAGCTTGGCTCAGCGACAATAGGATGGCTCTGGGTAGCCATCCCACAGAAAATAGCTATTTGTCAGTTGCTCAAGAGAGGCCAGGGAGCCAAAATTCCAACTTTATTCCACTAACCACCTGGAAATGGAAAATGAATCAGAAAGAAGTTTGAAGTGTATATTTTTGTGCTTTGGGGGAGGGACCTGCCCTGAGCAGATAACCTACAAACTCAACAGCAATCCATTTGGACCGGGTTTCCCAGAGGACATTGCAGAGAAGCAAGTCTTTTAAAGCTGTAATAGTGCCCACAAGTTCCATTCAGCTTCAGCTAGGCCCTTCCAGATGAATCGTCAGAGAATTCCTGGATCGGATGGAGGAAGCCAGAAGGCTGGGGTTCCTACCTCCTGTTTCGCTAGTGGTGCCAAGTTTGGCTAGGAAGTTCCTTGTCCTGTTTCTATACTCATTTCCTCCCACCCAGCCCCACCTCCAGAAAAACTCTTACTTTACACTTTCCCCCTCCTAGTCATCTTAGCCAGTTAGAAAAGATGATGCTGTCAAAGAAAATAGCAATCAGTACCCCCTGCCTCAGCTTACCACCATTCAGGCCAAAATTAAAATAAGTGGTTTAAAAAGGGAAACGAGAGTAATGATTGATGAGAGATTGAGGGATAATAAAAGCAAGGAAAAGGAAAAGGAAAAGGAAAAGGAAAGGAAAGGAAAGGAAAGGAAAGGAAAGGAAAGGAAAGGAAAGGAAAGGAAAGGAAAGGAGAAGGCTGGAGGAAAATGGGAAAGAAAGGACAATGGAAAGGGAGAGAAAGTCAAAGGAGAAAGTTGGGGGAAGAAGATAGGATGGGGAGGGCAGCTAGCAGAGGAAAAACAAAGGGAAATCTAAATCACTGTCTCCCTTATCTCATTCCTCCTGAGAATCAAAACAGTTTAACATATAAAAGGCAGAGACATTTCCAACAAGGGCAGTCCAGGGGTCATAGGATTCCAGCCTCTGAGCTGCAGGCAGGAACAAAGGAGAGAAACAGGAAAGAAGTACCTTCCATCACAGCCCTGGGCGGGGTGAGTGGAGGGGCCTGGGCAGTGCTCTAGGGGAGCCTGAGGCCCAAGGGCAGAGGCGGGTAGCTTGGACATTCACCCCCACATCCAGGACAGGTCAAGACTGTGTAGAAGGGACTGATGTCATTCCCTAGGCTGCCTCCCTTTCAGGTCGCACATTATTTTAGGATCTTCCCTTGTTCTTTTCACTGACTTCCTGCCACTAGGATCTCCCCATAGCTTTTGCCTCACTGGGACATTGCAGGAGACCACTGCTGCCAGTGCCTTCTTAAGAGCTGTAGAAAACTGGAGTAAAGAAAGAAATTAAATAAGACTGGTGTGAACCAGCCCTGTCGTCCAAAGTTCTCCTTCATTCGGAGAGAAAAGATTTGAGAGGAAGATTCCAGCAGTCTCAACCCCACACTAAATTTCCACCCTTAGCAAATTGCCACCTTGCCAAAAATTCTACGGTTTACTATTCGTCAGTTACTGGTGCTTTCTTTTTGAATTGGTTTATCTGATTGCACAGGAAGGCAAAATGATATACACAAACTCTCCCCACCCAGGAGGTTTCCTAGGGCCATGGGCCACACTTGTGTGTCCATATGTGTCTAAATACACATATACATACATAGAATACATTCACACAACCTTTCAAATGACCATGGCTGCCAAACAAATTTACCCCAAGCTTAGTGGTATCCACCAACCATTTATTATGCTCACAAATTATCTGAGTCAGGAATTCAGAGTAGAGTGAGAACAACTTGTCTCTGCTCCATGATGACTGAGCCGTCAGCTGGAAGACCCAAAGCCTGGGGGCTGGAGTCATGCGGAGCCTGGCAGCTGATGGTGGTTGATGCTGAGACCTTAGCTCTAAGTTGTCAGCCATACCACCTATGCATGGTTTCTCCATTTAGCCTGGGCTTCCTCCCTGCATGGTGGCTGGGTTCCCAGGATGGACATCACCTCATAGACAGCCAGTTTGAAGCCAGATCACCATATGATCTGACTCAGAAGACACACAGCTTGTCTTCTGACACATTCTATTCATCAAGACAATCACCAGTTTCAAGGGGAAGAGAAGTGGACTTTCCTTCTTGATGGGGAACAGTGTATAGAATCATCAATGTTGGGGGCAATAGCAAAGACATGGAATTTATCTAGGTGTTCATCATGATAGATTGGATACAGAAAATGTAGTATATATACACCATGGAATATTACACAGCCATAAACAAAAATAAAATCATGTCCTTTGTAGCAATACAGATGAAGCTTGAAGACATTATAGCAAGCAAATTAACACAGGAACAGAAAACCAAATACTGCATGTTCTCACTTATAAGTAGGAGCTGAACACGGAATACACATGGGCACAAAGAGGAGAACAATAAATACCAGGGCCTACTTGAGGGTGGAAGGTGGGAGGAGGATAAGGATCAAAACTACCTATTAGTTACTATGCTCATTACCTGGGTTACAAAATCATTTGTATATGAAGCCCCAGAGACATGCAATTTACCCGTGTAACAAACCTGCACATGTATCCCCTGAACCTAAAGTCAGAGTTGGAAAGAAAAATTCATAAATAAAAATAATTTTTAAAAAAATGTTGGGGCCAGGCCAAAGTGAGCAGATAACTTAAGGTCAGAAGTACAAGACCAGCCTGACAAACATGGTGAAACCCCATCTTTCCAAAAAAAAAAAAAAAAAAAAAGCTGAGTGGTGTGGGGCAGGACCTGTAATCCCGGTACTCGGGGGAGGCTGGAGGGCAAGGGAATTATTTTGAACCTGTATGCTTGGGAGATCATTTGCCACAAACACCTTCCAGGCTGAGCCAATCAGAGCAAGACTTCTGTCTCAAAAAAAAAAAAAAAAAAAAAAAAAAAAAGGGCTACCTTTATATCTTTAGAAAATAGAGACTGAGCGCAGTGGCTCATGCTTGTAATCCCAGCACTTTGGGAGGCCAAAGTGGGCAGATCACTTGAGGCCAGGAGTTCAAGACCAACCTGGCCAACATGGCGAAACCCCATCTCTAGTAAAAACACAAAAGAATCAGCCGGGTGTGAGCCAACTCACGTAGGAAGTTGTTGGCAGGCACCTGTAATCCCAGCTACTCAGGAGGCTGAGGCAGGAGAATCACTTGAACCCGGGAGGCAGAGGTTGCAGTGAGCAGAGATGGAGCCATTGCACTCCAGCCTGGACAACAAGAGCAAAACTCCGTCTCAAAAAAAAAAAAAAAAAAGAATCTGCCTCATACACTTACAGTACTTTTCCCAAACAGCATAATAACAGATGGCTAATGTATGCTTTACACTTTTCCAAACACTTGAAAGTACTTACAATATCAGATGCTCACAAAACACTCATGTACAAGGGAAGGCAGTTAATGCTATTCTTATTTTTCATGTAAGAAAAATGCATATCAAAAAAGGTTGAGTGACACATGAAAGATCTGGCTTATTGGGGGATCTAAGACTAGAACCCAGGATTTCTGCCTTATGGACCAGCCTTTTCCCAAGACACCACTCAGAACAGGACTGGCTTTGGGTGGCCCATGTTCGCCATTTGTATCCACAGCAATGCTGGCAACAGCTTCAGGAGTCTGCTCTGTCGGAGTTAGAAACAGCTATTTGTAGACTTCCCAAGCCTGTCTTATGCACCTGCCATAACTTCGCTCATGCTGTTCCCTGTGACTGGAATGGAATAACACTGCCCTCAAACCTGCTATCCTTTCTAGCCATTTATCCTTCACTAGCTGCTCCTCCAAGGTCACCTCTGATAGGAAGCTTTCCCTGACTCCCCTAGAGGTAGTCTGACTCTGCTGTGGACTTTCACAGTTCTTGGGGTGGTTACTCTTCACCATTCTTACAACATTCTGTCATAATCTATATTTATACTACTGTCTTTTCAACCACAGTGTGAGCTCCTTAATTATAGAGATTTTCTCTCAATACCACTGTATTCCTAAGGCTCAAGGTACTACTGGACATCCTAGGTGCTCAAGAAATATCTATGAACAGTTTGACAGTTCCTCAAAAAGTTGATTACCATATGAGCCAGCAATTCCACTCCTAGGTATATGCCAAAATAATTGAATGCAGGAACTCAAAAAGATACTTCTACACCAACTGCAAAGCAGCATTATTTACAAAGCCAAAAGGGAGAGACAATTCATATGTCCAGGGACAGATGAGTAGACAAACAAAATATGGTATGTAAATACGATGGACTATCATTCAGCCTTAAACAGCAAGGAAATCTTGTCATATGCTACAACATGGACGAACCTTGAAGATATTATGTGAAGTAAAATAAGCCAGTCACAAATGGAAAAATGCGGTATAGTTGCACTTCTATGAGTTATCTAGACTTGGCTAATTCACAGAGACAAAAAGCAGAATAGAGATCAACAGTAGCTAGAGGAAGGAGAAATGGGAAGTAATTGTTTAATGAGATCAGAGTTTCTGTTTGGAAAGATGAAAAAGTTCTGCAGACGGATGGTAGTGAATGTTGTGCTATATTGTGAATGTATTTTATGCCACTGAATTGCACACCTAAAATGGTTAAAATACAGTAAATGTTACGCTATATGTATTTGGGCACACCAAAAAAGTATCGTTTATTCAGTTAATCAACTCAGAGAGTGTGGTATAATAGAAATCCCCTTTGACTAAGACACTGGCCACTTGAGCCAGCTCCAATTCAACAAGTCATATTAAACAAGTCACTTCACTTGTCTAGATTTCAGTTTCCTCATCTACAAAGTGAAGTTACAGTGTGCCGCCTCTCCTCTCACAGAAGCAGCCCTGTGAAGGACTCTAAACAGGACAGCAGCTGGGATGCAGGGAGCAGGTGCTCCCAGCTTCTCCCAGGCAAAGGACCAGAGATGCACCCTAAGGCCTTGTATGAGCTTGTGTGAGCTTCCCCTATTTGGAAATCCAACAAGGCTGTCCAAATTATAGCAGAGGCCCTATAGACAGACACATGGAAGGCTTGCAGGGAGAACTCTTCCCCACACCTCCTCAAACAATCCTTTAAACCTTAACTTGAGAGTCCACAATAAGAAGCTTTTCTCTATTGCTTTGCATTGTTCATATCAGTTTTATTTAATGTCCAATATGGGGCTTCATGTTGCCCAAAGCATCACATTCTGTTTCTTCCCCAAACATTAGCCTAAATACTAATGATCTACTTATTGCCAAATCCAATGCTAACTTTCAGACGTTTCTTAGTTGACTTCCTGAGGCCTTCAATGATAATGGCTACTGTCTCCTTCAAGGTCTTCCCTCTACTCCTCTGGTGTTGTGACTGGCACCATTGTCCCAGTTCTCTCTGCCTCTCAGGCTGCCTCCACTTTCCTCTCATATGTTCTCTGCCCCTGGCTTACAAGGGGCTTGCCTTGTTAATTTCTCTATTCTCACTGTCAAGAGTCTCAACTGCAATATGTGAATGATAATTTCCAAACCTATATCTCCAGCCCATTCCTCTCTCCTAGACTCTGGGTCTGATCACCCAACCTCCTGTTACCTATGTCTACCTGACAAACGTCATCCAAGGAGCACAGGCTCCACGTGTCCCATCCTGAACTCACTGTATCTACCCTGTTCCTCCTCCAGGGAGAAAGCGGCTCTTCCCAGTCACAGAGCAAGTTTGTTTCACTCTCTCTAGACACACAATTGTCTCTTTTTCTCCCCAAAAATACGTGTTTTCCCAAGTGCTTCATGCAGACTGTTCATTTCTTATGTCGCTAGGACATATAGTAAAACCACATATCATCAGGTAAGTATGATGATCATATTCCAAAATTGTAGAGAGATTTTTTTTCTCAGGAAGAAACAGTAACTCTAAAGGCCTGAGGGTATGCCATAGACAACTTGATGAGGTAGAGAAATGATGCTCTGGCAAGGTAACATCAGAAAGGTCATAAGACAGAAAACAGTAAGAGGCAGGGTGAGTTGGGAGGGGAAGAGAATAAGCATCAAAATCTCTCCATATCTTGAGAGCCAACTCACACAGGAAACAGATTCTGGATAATTAACCATGCCTGTAAACTGTCATCTCACTACCAGCCTTGCAAATCTTTCTGAACAGTCATTCTCTAGGGAAAACTACTGATAGTTAGTTCCCTTCCCAGGGGCAGTGTCTCTCAAACCTCCCATCCATGGAATCCTTACCAGGGAAATGTTCTGCTTGGACACGCAGGCCATCAACCAAGGACCTGCAAACTACAACTATAGTCAAAATTCAACTGACTGCCTGTTTTTATATGGCACTCAAGCTAAGAATGGTTTTTACATTTTTAAATGTTTTTTCAAAAAGTTAAAACAAGAATAGCATTTTATAACATATGAAAATTATATGAACTTTAAATTTCAGTGTCCATAAATAAAGTTTTGTTGGAACACAGCCAAGCCAATTCATTTACATATTCTCTGTAGCTGCTTTCACACTACAACAGCAGGTCCACAAATCTTAAAATATTTACTATCTAGTTCCTTACTGAAAAAGTTTGCTGATGCCTGCCTTAAATCCACCTGAGTTACATCTCTCCCCACCCCCAACTTCCTTGGAAGAAACCATATGCACCCCTAAGCCATCTGCTAGACTGTTTTCCCACCCAGTTCCAGGATCCTTAAATTAAATGGGTTATGTAAAGCCCAATTTAAATTTACAGACCCCGTCCCCTTTGCCCACAAATACCTTGCCATTCCTCCTACCTATGCTGAACTTTTTCTTTCTCTGAAATCCACCTGTTGTACTACTCACTAGTGTGTTAATTTACTACATTGTGTCTTTATGTTTTATTGTGTTAGTACTAGAAATTCCTTGAGGCAGGTTCTGTGTGTTACTCAGTTTAATACACATGGTTTGAGCTCTTAGTATGTGCAAGGTACTAAAGGAGTCTGAAAAAGCTTAAGACATAATCTGTTTCCATGGATTTACAATATGGTAGAAGTAGAAACATTAATTTTTATGATGCACTATATTTTAGATAGATAGATAGATAGATAGATAGATAGATAGATAGATAGATAGATAGATGTGAGAGTTCAAATAGGGGAAATGTCCCACCCAACGGGCAGGGAGGGAGAGCCAAACTAAGAACCAGAGTTCCTTGGGGCTCAGCAAAGTATGATTAGGTTAATCATGAACCCCAAGAGACAAAAGTTACCCCGGGTCAGCTGGATAGGTGATCCCCTTCCCACCTAGAGAGTTTCCCTCAGGTTAGAAACTCAGAGAATCTAAACTTTCTTTCAACAGGAGAGATGTCTTCTTACCTTGCCATATGTATTGTAGATGACCAAGGACTTGAACCAGTGCCAGAGATTGACAAGTCCAGGGAGTGAGACTTTAGGTACAATGTAAAAAAGAACTCATATTCAGAGTTCAAAGATGAGACAGACTGCTTTAAGAGAATATGAGAAGCCTCCTACTAAGGGAGGTTTAAATATATACTAGCTACTCATCTAACAGAATCTAGGCAATGGTTGATATTTAAAATGATTGGTCTGATTACAGACCAGCAGCATCTACATCAGCTGGGAGTTAGATGCTATGTAGATTCTCAGTCCTCACATCCGAATTACTAGATTGGAATCTCCCAGAATCTAGTTATTGAAATTGCTCCAGGTAGGCACATTAAAAGTTGAGAACCATGAACTAGACAACTTTTGAATTTCCTTTCAAACCTGAATATCTCACCTTCAAAATGAGGAGCTAAACCCCTTAAGAGACTAGACATTAGTAATGTTCTTGTAGATAACATCTTTGCTATTTCTCTAAAAGAGATTCCCAAAAACTACCTTTACTGTTGTTGGGAGCATCAAATTTAAAAACCAAGCAGATTCAGGAAATGCTATAAATAAGACCTTCTAAATGGTGTGCCATTATAGACATTTCATTTTCATATGTACTCAATTTCACATACCAACACGCTAAGGACGCCAAGCAATGCTTTCTTGGTTCATATCCGACCAATACCACATGTTCAGTCACAGCTAAAAAGGGCCCCATGACTTATTTTGATCCAACTCCAGGAGGAAACCCAGTGCCTGGAAACCTACAATCCTAACATCTTGGGGCCTAGTGCATTTAAAATACCATCCAAGCATATTTCCCCATTCTCAGTACCAAAAGGAAAAAAAGAGGGCAAAAGACTTGTACAATCTTTTTCCAGTCTCACCATCCCCGCACAAATTGTATTCTGCACACATGCTGAAGTATTAGCATCGGCTGATTTGGAAGGAATATTGGAAATGAAGTGATAGCAGAGTAAATGTCAATGCATTCAGTGTGACACTGTGAGCACCAGATCTTAAACAGCTTCATCATTGTGGCATTTACTGTATCCTGAAATAATATTAATCCCACTGTTGTCCTTCTTGATGGAATCATCCATGAATATGGTTTATGGGCCTGGCCAAAGTGATAATAGGTTAAAAGAACAGCCTATCCAGTGTTCCACTAAATTAAGGTCGCTTCATGGAATTTAATGAAACAAGTGCTGCATGGGGTTTTCAAAGGACGTTCTTGTAATTCATGTCTATTTAGGGCTCCTGATAACCAGAAACCTAATTTCTTAGAGTAAAATAGCTTTCTGTAAAGCCTGGTCATATAGAAGATTAAAAAAGAAAAAACTTTAAAGGGCAATGATCAGACCTCCACTGTAATATTTTGTTATTTCAAATCCAAAGTTTAAGCAAAAAAAAAAAAAAAAAAAAAAAAAAAAACCTTGGGAGTGAGCAATAAGACATTTTGAATAAAACAAAATATGAAAATTAATCAGATCCATATGTCATTCTGCAGCTGAATGCCGAAATAAAGATTTGGTCCTACCCACTCCCTTTAGCCACATACCTAGGCAAATAAAAAGGTCTTGAGATATAGGAGGCCATCGCGTGCTAGAAATGATGAGAATTGAAAGAACTGTTCTGACTTTGAGAGTGGTAGAGGAAAGACAATGGCAAATGTTTCTAGGCAGGTATTCCCATTTTCACGCAGCAAGGTTAAACAGGGCTCTCACATTTAAACCTTCTCCAAGAGAGCCATAACCCCAGACTAATGTCCCTGGAGGTATAGGAACATTCCTTTACCCTTGCCAAAGACTAAGGGAAAGTGTTAAAACATCGCAGGTATTTATTTTGAATCCAATATAGGTAGAAAGGACATTCCATCTATTTTAAGGTAGATGTAAGTCCCAAAGAGATGCATTGAATTCTTTTTGGACTATTCCATTTCTTGTTCCCTATCACCAATAATGTAATGGTTGTTTTCTGGTTAGAGTGGAGATCACAAATTCAAATAGCAATAGAGAACAGACAGGTAACTTAAATGGGTGAAGTGAGCTAGGAGAAATAGACATTTGGACTATCCTCAACAGGGGAGTTCTTGACCCTTTAATAAGGAGAAACCCATGTCAAGCTTGAGACCATTGGTTCTGTGCAGGAACATAGACAGTGTTGCTATATTTTCAAGATATTCCAGAAACTTCAAAATTTTATGTGACATAATCTAGCTCTTAAGTGGCACAATTTAATTTTCTTTTAATTATAGGACATCATGACTCTGGGCTATGATCCTAACTCCCCTTTCAGATTAGGAGTTTGTCACTCTTGTCAGAGCAACAGCCAGCAATGTCATTGAGGCTTTGAGGCACTAGGGTAGAAAAGAGAAAGTGGTATTAAATACAAACCCAAAAAGCACATATAACAATGCATAAATCACATTATAAAAAGAGAAGTCATTCCTCTATCTAACCCATTTTCTCTATGCATTGGGCCTATTCATAGTCAATTTTCAGTTAATTTTGCTTTCTAGGCAAATCTTTATAAAGGGCCTGAGGTCAGGGTTACTTTCCCTGACTCCAAGACAGGTAGGGAGGGTCTGCAGTCACCCACTACCTTCTCAGTGACCCTTGCTGTAGGTCTCCGTGAAAAAGTCCTCCTTTCCTCCCTGATAAGCCAAAGTTATTCTGAGCTTCCCCTTTTCACTAAAAATTTAGAAGGCTGCCTCCCTGTCTCTCAGTCTATTTCAGTTATATTTCTCAAGGCAAAGCTGGGTTAATTACCCAGAAAGTTGGCTGTCATTTAAGGGCCCAATTTACTTAAACCGAGAAGCCACATACGTGATAGATTCAGCACAAGCTCCCAGGGCAGCCTCCCTGATCCCCAACCCAGGATGACCCAGTTTTTCCACCTCTAAAATGCAAAAGGTGTAGTCTGCCCACAAACAAGGGCCCTAGTGCCTTCTGGGCAGGTATCCCCTGACTGTAAGCCAAGTAGAGGGCTGTAAAAAGGCAAGCACTAGCCCCCAGCCACGGGCAAGGAAGGAGAAAATGGCGATACTACAGGTAGCTGTGCAAGCTCACATGGGTTGGAGCAGAACAAGGTCTCTAGCAGTCCAAGTGTTCCAGGAAAAAGCGCAGTGTGAAAGTGCACATTCTTTACCATGCATGGCCTAGCTCAAGGATGTCTTTTTCTTGACACCGTCTCTGCCAACTCCTTCTTCCTTTTCTCCTGTGAGCACATAGCAGGTGCAGTCTCTACTGCGTGACACCTTGTCTTGTTCTATTATTTAACTCTTTTTGTGTCTAGACCTGAACCCTGTGATGAACTTTTTAAAAAGAGGGTGTATTTGTGATACCACTTTGCATTCCACACAGAGCTAACACTGAGCCCTGAGTATAAGTGCAGCCCAGTTCACATCTATGAAAGGAAGAGAGGAAAGAAATTGCCCATCAACATACAAAAGTCAAACTCAGCCACAGAGGGAAATTCTACCTCCTAAAGGACACAGTCAGAGGATAAAAAAAGTGGCACACATTGATCAATTAACAGTTTATAAAATGAGATTTTTAGGCCAGGTGCAGTGGCTCATGCCTATAATCCCAGCACTTTGGCAGGCTGAGACAGGCAGATCACTTGAGGTCAGGAGTTCAAGACCAGCCTGGCCAACATGGTGAAACCCCATCGCTACTAAAAATATAAAAATTAGCTGGGTATGTTGGCACACACCTATAATCCCAGCTACTTGGGAGGCTGAAGCAGGAGAATCGCTTGAACCTGAGA
Source organism: Rhinopithecus bieti (assembly GCF_001698545.2). NCBI lineage: Eukaryota > Metazoa > Chordata > Mammalia > Primates > Cercopithecidae > Rhinopithecus > Rhinopithecus bieti. Next base: position 8,883,298 of record NW_016806571.1, read on the forward strand.
GGCAGAGGTTGCAGTGAGCTGAGATTGTGCACTGTACTCCAGCCAGGGCAACAGAGCCAGACTCCGTCTCAAAAAAAAAAAAATGGATTTTTAGGCTGACATCCCAAGTTCCTGGTCACAATAACTTGAAGTGAAATGGTGATACAATTTCTTCACAATCTTGTGATTCAGCCTTAATACATTCTTAAAATATTTATTTGGGCCTATGCATAACAACAATAAAAACCTATTACGATAGGAAATATATCCCCTAAAATATGTTCTGATACTTGACAAAAAAAAAAAAACACACACACATTTGTCTTCCAATAATGCCAGAGGCCACTGGTTTGTAGTCAATCCAGAAGGAAGTCATTCATGAGGAATGTTTTTGGCTTCCAAAAACATTAAAAAAAATCAGAACAACGGAATCTCCTTTGGCAAATATGAGACATGAGACTATTTCCTCAGAGCAATCCAGATATATCTCTGAGGACTCAGCTCCATAGGAATCAACATGATCTCCAGAGAATAGTGCAGGTCAGCTGGGGCCTGTCCTCTCTCTGCTACCACCCAGGCTCGAGCTCCCTTCCCCTTGCTCCTGGTCACTCTACTAACTTCCCGACTGGGCTCCTCCATATCTCCAAAGGAAAGGTACTTTCTTACCAGTCAAGCTGAAATATTCACAGTTCCCTACATAGGCCCCGCCCCTCTCTGGGTTAATGACTGTGCTCAGTCTATTATCTCTTCCTATAATGCTTTCTTCTCTTTCCCCCTACAATATTTCACTCCAGTCTGTGTTCCCATTCCTCCAACATGAGTCATTTCCTCAGGAAGACATTCCTGATCATTCCAAAATCTCCTCAGATATGTCTCTCTCCTCCACCACTTTTTTTTGAGACGGAGTTTTGCTCTTATCACCCAGACTGGAGTGCAGTGGTGTGATCTCAGCTCACTGCAACCTCCACCTCCCGGGTTCAAGCAATTCTCCTGCCTCAGCCTCCCGAGTAGCTAGGATTACAGGGACCTGTCGCCATCCCCAGCTAATATTTTTGTATTTTTAGTAGAGACGGGGTTTCACCATGTTGTCCAGGCTGGTCTTGAACTCCTGACCTCAGGTGATCTGCCCGCCTCAGCCTCCCAAAGTGCTGGGATTACAGGCATGAGCCATCGCACCTGGCCTCCTCCACCATTATTTCTTTATCCATGGCACTTAGAGCATTAGACTTGAATGAGAAAGTGATCAGAGCCATCTATTTTCTTTATCGTTATGACACTTGGTACCTAACACTGTGGCTACATAAAGAGCTGATCAAGAAATATTTATGAATGAATCCTTCTATTAGGTCTGAACTGTATCCTTCTATTAGGTATGAACAGGCTGAGAGGTCTTGGAAGTGGAAGAAATAAAAATGGGATTCCATCTCCAGACTTGAATTCTTCTCCCAGAGGCAGGAACACCAGAATCGATGGGAGCCAGGCACAGTGGCTCAGGCATGTAATCTCAGCACTTTGAGAGACCAAGGAGGGAGGACCACTTGAGCCCAGGAGTTTGAGACAAGCCTGGGCAACATAGCCAAGAATCCATCTCTACAAAAAACAACAGATTAGCTAGGCTCGGTGGTATGCGCCTACAGGCCCAGCTACTTGGCAGGCTGAGGCAGGAGGATCTCTTGAGCCCAGAAGTTGGAGGCTGCAGTGAGTCACGATTGGGCCACTGCACTCCAACCTGGGTGGCAGAGTCAGACCCTGTCTCAAGAGCACAGAAGGGCTGATCTGATGAAGAACATAGTCTTATTTCATGCCTCAGTGAAGACCAGAGTGATTGGCTGTGCCCAAAAGAAGGGCACAGAGTCCCTCAAGAGGGGTCAGTTTAACTTCCCCAGAAGGGCACCTAGAGCAACAGAGACCTTCCCTCTGGGCAGCAGAAAAATGTCCACAACACCATCATATGGTATAGAAATGTACTGGGCCTCTGTTGTTTTTGCCAGATCATGTTCATTTCCCCCCTTTTTCCCCCATCACATGGTTCAGGTTCAACCATTGTCTCCCTCCTCCAATAAAGAAAAAAATTATTCATGACACTTTTTAAAGAATGGTAAGGGAGACTTTACTGAGGGAGACTATCAAGATAGTTATAGGGACTACTGCAACAGGGTCTTGCAGTGGGGAGATAAATTGGGCTCAACTCTGAACACAATGAGGAAAAGTAGAAATTTCTAGCCAGTTGTGGGGGCAGTGTGGGTAGATGAAAAATTACTAAGAGGAAACATCAGGGGTGAGGGGTGATTCTGCCTAAACCAAACTAACAAGATTATTGCTGAAGGCCACCTAGGGGAGGGTGGGGGTGAAGAATTTCATGAGATATTTGGCAATCAGATATTAAAGGTGGGGGATTCTGGCTAAATCAGCTTAACAAAATTCTTGCCAAAATTGGGTGATACAAAGACAGACATGAAAGTACAAAAGTCGAGGCCTAGTTGGGAAGAAGAAAATTCAGAGGATTCTGACTAAAGTCTGGTCAAGTAAAGACTCTTTGTTACTCCTAGCATCCAGGAGGTGTTAGCGGGCCTGAAGCCAGAGCTGTCCACAGAAAGTCAAGTGTAGGACCTACCAAAACCAATAAGAAAGAGCTGCTCTCCATCGACTGGGGTTGCCAAGCTGGAGATCTTGATGTTCACTTTTTCTAGCATGTGGGGAGGGCCTAAGAATGAAGGCAAGACAGAGGACAGCAGAGCTGAGAGATGGAGAAAGAAGCAGTGTCCTTATCCTATCACTAAGTCCCTGGATTCTTCCATGCCTGAAGTCAGTGCACTCGTGGACTTCCCAATAATATGAGCTTATATATTCTTTTTAGTTTGTTTAAGCCACTAGGTTTCTCTCACTTACAATCAAGAGTTCTGGTTGAAGCAATGGGAACCACTTTGCACCGAGAGGCAGACTGTCTGCTTGCTGTTCCCTGCTGTCTAACTGTGTGACCACAGGTAAACTCCTGGGACTTTTCCATCTGATTACATGAAGCCATTGAACCAGACTGACTCCTAAAGTTCCTAGTAGCCCTTGTTAGATATGAGTTCTAAGTTTCTCTTCAAAGAATCAGTATGCCAGTATGTTCAATTCTTTGTCTTCTACTTTTAAACTTAACTTCCTCATAAAGCAACATTTTCCAATTACTTGCTCCACCCTGACTCATTCCAATAACCTGCTCATTCTCCACCCTGACTCATTCTGATCTCCTGTTCTGCCATAACCATTTTTCCCACCAAACCACTCACCCCATCACTCTCTTTAAATTAGCCAGTCGGAATTAGTTTAGCCTGTGCAGTCTAACCCTAGCCAATAGGGGAAGGACACAGCAGCAGGGGCCACGTGCGTCAGCAATAAGAACCCCTTCCCCTCCCTTGTCCAAGTGTGCGCTAACCATTGCTCCATCTGTAAGGGTGCACCCTTCTGTAGAAGTACATTGCCTTGCTGAGAATTAAAAAGAACATTTTACATTCAAGTGCTATTTCTTTTGCAGCACCAAAACTTTATTTATAACACCCTGATGTTCTCTAAGTCACTCTCTAGACTTGACATTCTAGAGCAATGTTAAATCTAATTAAAACATAATTTTGCAACTGATCTGCCATATTGTGATAATGACCAATGCTTTTGTGCCATTTTTAATTATTATTATTATTATTGTCTTCAGTAGTAGTTTTGCGCTTGATAACACCAGAATGGTGTGAAGCTCTTATTCCCTCACTGGAGGGCTTTGGCATCTCAGCACTGGGCTGGAAGAAAGTTATTTAAAACAACTTCAGTTCTGAAGCCATCCTCATAGGGTTAACAATTCTGGACAGAAATAGAGTTATAATTAAGCATTAATCAGGCTGCACTTTGGCTGACTTCCTTGCAACTGAAAGTCATGGAACACTGGATACTGACCATTCACATCCCCATTGTACCTATAGACAGGATTTCTGACATTAGCTAGATAGAATCTCCGATTTAGAATCATAAGGCTTTCGTTTAAGAATTGCTTAAGCGAATCCTGAATTCCAGCAGAACAGCTGATGCCAACCAGTTTAAACACCCCCTCGGAGAAACCAAATCTGCATGAAAAGAGTTTCTTCAGCTCCCTGTCTCATGACTTCACCCTGCACTCTCCCACCAATCAACGATCTCCACACTTCAGCCCACTTCAAACCCCTTAATAACCCTAGCCTCAAACTCCTTTCGGGAGACAGATTTGAGATTTCCTCCCATCTGCTCATTAGGCAGCCTACAGTTAAACCTCCCTGTCTACTGCAACACCATGTCTTGGTATACTGACTTGCTGTGTGCATCTGGCAATGGACCTATTCCAGTTATGCTTCCAGCCAATCAAATGGCACTGGCCCTGGTGGCCCTGACTTGTTCATCTGGAGTCTCATGAGTAGACATGTGACTGTGCTGCCTTGGCATATTTCAGGATCGAACAAAACCAAATTACTTAGGGCTTATTGTAGGTCAGGCATTGTTATTCAGGTCTTGGGGTAAACAAAGGAAAAGAGGATCCTTGCTCTCCATTCCCAGTTAACTGAGAAGACAAGACACAAGACACACACAGGACAGTGCAATGCCAGCTACAATCTGTGCAACCACTTTAGGGAACCCTCTTTCCTTCCTCTGAATTTGGGATCAAGGTGGAAGGTGGCCCTCTCTAGAACTGAAGCCAAGATGGACAGGACCTGCCATCTGCAGAAGTAATCCACTTTTCTCTGTTTCATTTGGCCATTATGTTTGCCTTTAACATAAGGTGTGAGTGAGGGGTGAGGGGTGCCATAATCCCCCTCCAGGCACCCCTCACCCCTCACACACACTGTTTTTTTCCTGCCCTCCTCTACTCCTTTCCACTTGTCTTCTCATTTCTTCTTTCTGCGCCTCTCTTCACCCTTTCCTTTCTGCTGGGCTTTTCTATAGAAACCAGCCTCTAATGTGACACCCGGGGTTGTGCAGAAAGTGTGCATTGAGGGGTTGGAGGCATAAACGATTGAGTTCTTTAAATAACATTTAATGAACAATAAACACAATCCAGCCCAGCCAAACTGGTACTTAGCTACTAAGTACCCAGTCAATGGCCCATCTGTCATATTGTTAAGACCTTTAGAAGTTGTTTAACAAAATGTTAAATGAGATGACATTCAGCAGGCAGCAAAATGCTCGACTGCCTAATGCAACCCAAAAGAGCTGGCCTGGTGGCAGTGTTTGATATAATGCTTTGTATTCCCCTCCCAAGAACCCAAGAGCAGGAGGTCTCCCTGCCTGTCACTTCCTATCTTAGTAAAGTGAGCCCTGGGTGGGAAGGACACAATCACCATTGGCAAGGAGGCCATGGCCGGCTGATGAGCTGCTTTTCTGAGGAAGCATGACTGAGGGGGGGCACCTGGAAGTAAAGCCAGTGAAGAGAAAAAAAATAATAACTCATCTGGAGTTTCCTTCTCTCCCTTCTTTGTCACCAATGAACCCTACGTCTCTCTCTGTTGGCCTTGAGGGGAGAAGGCAGGGGTGGTAATGAGAGCCGACTTTTTCTAAGAGCTGAAATATGAAGCCAATTACTAAGGGGAAGATTTCCAGCAAATTGGCTCCTGATAGCTCACATTTATCTGCTTTAGATTTGCATAGTCAGAGGGGAAAGGCTCTCTACTTTGGTCCAAATAACAAAGGCAGAATCTGTTTCAGCAGGAGGTGAACAACTTATTCGGCTTCCTTCACTCTGTGTCAGAGTTTGCTTGGATAAGAACCACACAAGAACTCTCACTCTAGAAGAGAGGAAAAGACTTTATATATAATTAAAACATATATTTGTATATGTATAATATAATAACATATATATACTATATATTATGTATATATGTATACATATACATATATACATATATATACTATATATGTTTTTTATATATATATAAATCTATGAACAATAAACACAAATGCCCAACAAATGGTACTTAGCTACTAAGTATATATAAAAGCATATATATATGTGTGTGTATGTGTGTATATATATGCATATGTATATGTATATTCTCCCCCTAGAAAGGTGGGGTCACACAAAGAAAGTAAGCACCAAAACTTCTGTAATGACAAAAGTCTTCACTGGAGAGTAAATATAGGGGAGGAAAAATAATTTTCTCTATTTCTTAGGACAGTTTCTTTCATCAAAAGACAGGTTAACAAGAGAAAAACAACCAAAGTTTAGTAACATGGATACCTCCTGTATACAAAGGAGATACCCAGGGGAAAAATGAGTAAATCTCAAAGAGGGGGCTTTGAGTTCAGGCTTAAAACCTATAGCTCTGTTACAATAGGTAGCTATTCAGACTTGAACAGAGCAGAAGAGGCCCCACCACCACCAGGAATGTCAGACAATTATCAGGTGATGGTCAGATGGTTGTAAACTGTCTCTCCAAATAATAGGTAGTCACAGCTGGCACCAGGGAAAGGCAGTCTTTCAATAGATAGAAACACCTGAAACTGGTGATAAACAGCTCCGATAAGATTTCAGGAGTTAGGCCATTGGGCTCAAGCATGCACACTAAGAGGCAAAATGGCAGAGTTTAACTGGTATACGACCTTCTTCGAAGAATGCTCAACTGGTAAGGGAAGAATGCCTCAAATGAACGTGCATACAACGCCAGTAAACACACGATGCATGCAGCCCCTCCCAAGTGCTGGCAGGCCACTGTGCATGTGAACAGCCCACCCCAAAAGAATCAGGGAGAAGGGATACAGCCCCTGGAAACATGCCAATGTATAAAACCCCAAGTCAAAGATTCAACCACGCACTTGATCTCTCAAGTCACCAGCTTGGCCCTCTTCCAAGTGTACTTTACTTCCTTTTATTCCTGCTCTAATGCTTTTTCATAAATTTTTACTCCTGCTTTAAAACTTGCCTCAGTCTGTCACTCTGCCTTATGCCCCTCAGTCAAATTATTTCTTCTGAGGAGGCAAGAACTGAGGTTGCTGCAGACCCACCCTTATGGATTTGCTGCTGCTAACAGTTCTCTAAAACAAAAACAGAAGGGTATGGGAGAAGGCAGGTTATGGGGAGGGGTCCGGAAAAAATACAATAAGCAACAGTAAGTTTTTTTCTGCAGATTTAAGTTGGTGCCTACTCCACTGATAAGAGTGTCCATAGCAGTGCGAATGGACTAACATCCTCGTTTTTCTAGTTCAGAGAGGGAGATTTTCAGTCATCCTCGTTTCCTGGTTCAGAGAGGGAGACAACCTTACAAATGGAGGTTTCCTATATAGATGTAAATTTTCCTTACAAAAAGGTAACTTCTGCTTTATTTTTAGAGCTTTCCCTGTGGCTGTAGTCTCATGAAGTAATCCTTATGCCAAAGAGGCATATTTTGGTATAGCATATTCTCATTTTCTACAGTCATATTTTGGGGTGGCATATTCTGGTCTCCAACATAAGTTTCCAAACATGTTTCATTGGTTTCCTCTTCCTCAGCTCAGAATTCCCTGGCATTTATCCTATAATACATTCAAACATTTACTTAAATGAAGGGACTATATACCCGGAAAATATAACCAACCATCAGAACTCTACAAGATGTAGAAATTGTATTTGCACCTTTCTGGTTAAAAATAAAATAAAATCTAGTATTACCAAAATGAATTCCCCATCTATAAAGCCATCTCACATAATTCAATAATAAGACAAATAACCAAATAACTTAATTGAAAATGGGCAAAGGATTTGAGCAGACATTTCTCCAAAGAGGCGCAAATAGCCAATAAGCACATGAAATGATGAAATGATAAAATGATATTTAACAACATCATTAGCCATTAGGGAAGCGCAAATCAAAACCACAATGAAATACCACTTCACATGTACTAGAATGGCTATAATCCAAAAGACAGATTGGAACCCTCATACGTTGCTGGTGGGAATGTAAAATGATACAACTGCGTAGGGACAGATTTCCTCAAAATATTAAAGATGGAGTTACCATAGGTGTTAGTCCATTCGCATTGCTATAAAGGAATACCTGAGGCTGGGTAACTTATAAAGAAAAGAGGTTTATTTGGCTCACAGTTCTGCTGATTGTACAAGCATGGCACCAGCATCTGCTCAGCTTCTGGTGAGGCCCAAGAAGCTTTTAGTCATAGTGGAATGGAAGGGGGAACCAGCATATCACATGGCAAGAGAGGGGGCAAGAGGGCAGGGATTGGGGGTGAGGTCCCAGACTCTCTAACCACCAGATCTCTCATGAACTCATTACAGCAGGGAGGGCACCAAGCCACCCAGGAGAGATCCTCCCCCATGACCCAAACACCTCCCACCAGTCCCTAACTTCAACACTGGGGATCACATTTCAACATGAGATGTGGAGGGACAAACATCCAAACCATACCACCATAGAACCCAATAATTCTACTCCTAGGTATATTATCAAAAGAAAGGAAAATATGCATGCAAACAAAAACTTACGCATGAACATTCACAGAAGCATTATTAATAATAACCAAAAAGTGGAAACAGCCCAAATATGCAAGAACAAATGAAAGAGAAACAAAATATAGCTGGTCTTCCATATGTAAAGGTTTCATATCCTCAGATTCAACCAACCACAAATCAAAAATATTTGGAAAAAAATGGATGGCTGCGTTTGTACATTATATGTACAGACTTTTCTTCTTATTATTCCCTAAACGGTACAGCATCACAGCTATTTATATTGTATTTGCATTGTATTAGGTCTTACAAGTAATCTAGAGATGATTTGAAGTATACAGGTGGATATGAATAGCTTATATGCAAATACTATGCCGTTTTATATAAGGAACTTGGGCACCCTTGGATTTTGTTTTCCATGGGGCATTCCAGAACCCCATGGATATCGAGAGACAATTGCACTATCAAACATCCTAGACAGGCCATTCTCTCTAAAGGATAACTGATGAGGATAAAGGCGGTCTGATAGAATACGGTTCTGTCATTTCAGTTACTTGCAGAACAGTAACACCTCCCATTGTTATCAACAAACACCCAAAGACTCAGGGCTGCCCATGCCCAGCAGGCAGTAGGAAAACTCTAACTGCCATGGGAACAGAACACAGTCCTGCTCACCACGCCACATCCTGCTGGGGAGTCTATTACATCCCCAAACTCAGGATGCCCTCTAATTGTGACATTCACCAAACCCCACCCACTCCATCCCAGTTCTGTGCTAAGCAGAGTAGTCTTCATAGGCTGGGCTAGTCCTGTCCCATTTCTGCCAAGAGCACAATATCCTGTTGTTGATCTCAATTAGAAAACTCAATTTGAAATGGAATCCCTAGGTATAGTTACCAAACTCACTCTTTATTAAATACTTTCTGATACCAAAATCTCTGGTCTTATACCTACCACTCCTGCTACAATCATGCAGCTGCCTGAAGCACAGCCAGATGGGAGGCATTCAATAAATTTGCTAGCTTTCCCCCCATAATCCTGAGATTTACAGTGTTAATTTAAAGCCCTCAGACATCAGTGACACCATACCACCTTGGCCAATTTTTCCTCAAGGAGTCATATGGGTTTTGTAAAGAATTCACTGTTAGCTCAATATTAGCTTTAAAGAAAAAGTTGCACCCTAAAGTCCAAGCAACTGCATTGCTAAACTACACTATAATATTTCTGTGTTATGAGAAATGCTTACCAGTAAGAAGCATTATAGGTAGGAAGTTTATTTAAGTTCCTCCCACTTTCACAGGAGGGCAGGAAATAAGAGACTTTGGATAGGTTTCTAAATCATTGTCAAAATATATCTTTTGCGCTATACACAACAATTATAGGTACATATCATAGGTATAGGGAGAAAAGGGACTCTTACGGTAACAGTGGAGAGAACACTGGACCAAGAACCTACAGGGCAGAGCTATCTAAAAGAAATTTCCTTGGTGATGAAAATGTTCTGCATCTGTGCTCTCCGATATGGTAGCCACTAGCCACAGGTGGCCACTGAGCACTTGAGGTATGGCTAGGGAGACTGAGGAGCTGATGTTTTCATTTTAATTAATTTAAATTTAAACAGCCACCTGTGGCTAATCACTGCCACAATGGGCAGTGCAGTGTGGCAAGGATGTCACCTTGGGCAAATCGTTAAACCTCTCTGAATTTTCATTTCCACTTTGGATAACTTGAGAGTGAAAATAAGAAATGTTTACGGCTTTTTGGAGTTGTTTCACTCTGCAACCCATGAATAAATAAAACAGGTTCAGATCTTTGGCCAAATTTAGAATCCTTCTCTCTTACTTTCCCTCTCTTTCCTCTTTCACATCATAGGTTAGTGGCCCACCATGGACCAGAGCCTCTTCTGGCATATAATCTAAGTACATAACCCCGAGCTAGCTGCCTGACCACGAGCACCACTCTTACTTTTCTACTAACACAAGGGGGGAAAATTTAAACTTCTCTTATTCCATTTTGTTGAAAATAAACCCTGGCTGACCTAAACCATGAGCTTGATGTTATAATAAAGGCCATTTAACCTGCACACTGACCAGAATTCTCGCTCCAGAGTGGGGTCACGGGGCAGAGTTGGTGCGGAGGGACTGCTGGCGCCACAGCCCCCACGTGACCAGCCCCCCACCAGCAAGGCCCCACTCTGCAATCCTTAGTTAATTTCAGAGCAGCAGTAGGCTGCCTCCTCCAAGGTTTGAAGGGACCTCGGAAGATCAATTACAGAAATGATTAGCATGCAAATGGCACCAGCAGGAGACAGGCAAGAACTCTCTCTGTAAGGACTGCAGAGGCCAGCTGAGCTAGGAACAAATCATTCCGCTATAAACAGAAGAAAAGTCATTAGCCTTTTTATCAATGGAAAACACTTTCTTCTACTATTTCAAGTGTGTTATTCTGAAATACTTTAATTAAGTGGTAAGAACTGGAGACTAAAAATATAACAATCAAGATGAAGAACAGAGTACCATTTTTTCCTAAAGACAGTGGATCCCCTACTCATGTCTTTTCTCTTACACTTTTTGAGTCCTTATACACATCAAAGACGTGGTCCTCAAACATCAGCCTACAGACAGATGCCAGCTCATACTAATAGTTTTCCCGGTCCAGAGCACATTCTTAAAATAAAACACTCAACTAATTTTCATAAGACTAGGCTTATTCAAATTTTAAAATTGCTACTATATGTGTCCTAATTTTGGTATTAGCAAGTCATTTCTTTCATGAGATAATTGTGATCCTGAATGGGGTTTATTTTTTTCATCTTGTTTTTGGTTTTGGTAAATGCCCTTACTGGCAAAATTGAAAGTTAACAACTGCTGCCTTTGTATTGTAGGAGACCAGAATATCCCCAAAATATGAAGGACTGTTGAGCTCAAGACAAGAAGTAGATGCAGGAAAACTCCCTGTTCTCCCTCTATCAGCCCAAAAGCAGGACACAGATTTACAAGAACAGAAAGTATTCTGCCCATTTCTCTACATGGGAGAACAAAGGTTACCACTGAAGACAGCTTTAGACCCTCATCAGCCTAGAGATGGTACAAGAGGAAATCTACAGTAACAAACTTTACTAACCAGCCTTTATCTGCCATTCAGTTGCCTTTTTCCAAGTTGCCACCTGTAGAGATTCGAAGTTCTTTTCCTTTGGCTTGTCATTTCTCTAAAAATTTTCTATTCTAGCTACTCAGGAGGCTGAGACAGGAGGATCACTTGAACCCAGAAATTTGAGCTGCAGTGAGCTAGGATTGCATCACTGCACTCCAGGCTAAGCCACAGAGTGGGACCCTGTCTAGAAAACAAAAAATTGTTGACTACTGTTTGTTGAAGATGCTACATAAGCTGGAATTCAAAGCTACTTCTTTGACAACTACTGCTTTTATAAATGTCTCCCATGTATATATGAAATATACATGTTAATAAATTTGTTTTTCTCTTGTTAATCTATTATAGCAGGAGTTCATTCCAACAGAGAGCTGTAGGGGAGGGAAACCTTTCTTGCTACCATCTGAGGGTTTGATAATTGAGTCTACTGAATAAACTGGCAGTAGACAGATTAACAGGGGAAAAGGTATACAGATTTATTACATGCACAGGGGCGTCACATGAAAGAGAACTGAATATCCCAAAACTCAGTAAATGAGATCTAGAAGCTTATATACCCTCTTCATAGGGATGAGGATGTGGGTGATGTAGGCAACTTAGGAGACAGCAAATGAATTCCGGAAAAAATGAATAGGTGATAGCCTGTGACGAAGTCGGCCTGGGCTGGTGCTGACCCCCAGTCTCTTCTGTGAGATCAGCCAAGAAACCCTGATTGATGAGATTCCCAGGGAGGGAATTCATGACAGTTGAGTTCCTCTTGGAGGGTGCTCTTTAGGCAGACAAGGGGAACTTAGAGAAAGCTTCTGCCTGCATCTGCGTTCCCCACGTGCCTCAGCTGAGTATAATCAGCACACCGGAGCATCATGTTTGGGGGTGGCATTTTCTGAACTCCTTCAGAACCTAACCTATGGGAATTATTATTATTCCCCTACAGTGTTATGTCTGTTTAGCTGAGTGATAACATTCCAATATCTGGGACCCCCTGGCTTAGATGTTAGTAGAGATACTCCAGCTCCCACCAGCAATGAGTAGGCTGTGGTCATAGGAGGACTAAGAATGGAGCACTCTAGAAAACTCTATTTCTCTGTTGTTCTCTTGGTGGAACAATTGCTCTATCTAACCCCAGATGTGGAAGAGAAAAACTTTCCAATTTCCAGCCCTGATAACATCATGACCCCAATGATCTGTTTGGAACTTACCAGCTTTGGATTTAAAAAAAAAAAAAAAGAACAGAAGTACCTTGACAAAACATTGGAATGAAAAAAAGGTATAACATAGGCAACTATAATGAACTTTCTATTCATCTATCTATTCTTGACACAGATCACACCCCCCTGGATGAAAGTATCCCCAAGTGAGCATGGTCCTCACATCACCTTCATGCTTTTGAAAGGAATAAAGCAAGCCCCAATTTTGCTAACTTGAAGTATCAGAAGGAGTAGAGTTATCACCTAGGAGAAGGACTGGTAACCAGTACTTTCAAGGAAAATGCTGTCAGGATAATGTTTGTACCTTCAAGAAACAGTACGAGAGTTTGCATGTAGCAAGAGAAAAGTGTGAGTATGTGCATGTGTAGGTGGAGGGTGGATGGCATAAGGCAAGAGGGATGCTAGGAAAGCTGTAGTCAAGTAAAGAAGCCCAGAGGACTCTGGATGATCACAAAGATGGGAGCTAAAGATTCCCAGAAAAAGGCAAATCCAAGTGCAGTTACCTAAGCAAGACCCACACAAAGGAATTATAGCCAACGTATGTTGAGAGCTCACTCTGTGCCAAGCACCCTGCTGAGCTCTTTGCATAGATTAACTCATTGAATGCTTAACAGCAACACAGTGAGACAAATGCTAGTACTAGCCACATTCCACAAATGAGGAAACTGAGGTTCAGATAGCTTAAGTAACCTTCCTTAAGTCACGAAGCCAGTTGGTTGGAATCTGAACTCAAATGTGGTATAATATCAGGGCCTGTCATGACAAAGACATCTTTGCTTCAAGAAATACAGGGGCAAGATCATTTCCAATGGATGCTTGAGAAAGACCAATTAGACCAGACCTTGAAAGAGCTATTTTTCAAAGGCTGTTTTAATCATTTCCATTACCATATTAAGGCCAATTTTCTACCTGCTCTTTGGAGATGAAGTTAAAGTAGTATTTTTGGTATTTTCTTTTCTCAGAGTCACAGAAAGTTAGGACTACAAGGAACCTCAGAGACCATCTAAACCAGCTCCTTTATTTGACATCATGATATAGAATCTCAGGAAGGTGAAATGACTACAGCAAGGATCCATTACTGACAAGTCAGCAGTCTCTACAGAGCTGAAGTTGACAGTCTGGGTGAAATGAGTGAATATATTGTTTGGTATATAACAGGGCTCCAACAATGTAAAAAGTATTATCACATTATCATTTCAGTGTCTAAGATAAACAAGCTCAGAACTATTCACTCAGGCAATGGACTAAAAGAATTCTATAGACACAAGAAATTAAAAAAAAAAAAATCTTCAAGCAACATAAGAGATGTGACTGTAGGCCAGGCACAGTGGTTCACGCCTGTAATCCCAGGACTTTGGGAGTCCGAGGTGGGTGGATCACCAGGTCAGGAGTTCAAGACCAGCCTGGCCAACATGGTTAAAAAAAAAAAAAACCCGTCTCTACTAAAATACAAAATTAGCCGGGCATGGTAACACATGCTTGTAATCCCAGCTACTCCAGAGGCTGAGGCAGCAGATTTCCTTGAACCCGGGAGGGGGAGGTTGCAGTGAGCTGAGATAGTCCCACTGCATTCCAGCCTGGGCAACAGAGCAAGACTCTCTCTTGGAAAAAATAAGTTAAAAAAAATTTTTTTTAAATAAAAAATAAACGAGATGTGAATATAAAGTTATGAGGTGCTGTATGGTTCATAGATCATCTCATTACAGTATGACCACTCATTTTACTTCTCAACACATATAACTAAGCCAATAATAAATTTGGTTTAAGAATTTGAGTTTGTGATGGCACATGCTTAGGTAAACTATATGGTTATAACCAAACAAATTTTTCCTTGTCAGACAGGGATGAAACATATAGCTCCACCATATTTTATCAGCAATTATATATGACTTTGAATTTTCTTGAATAAAAATCAGTAACCAGATGTTGTTACCTATGGCTCAGATAATTTCATAATCTTTTTCTCCTCCTTGAGAATTCTTGCCCAAAATTCATCATAAAAGTTAGGAAAGATGAGCCACTGGATATTTTGCAAACCTTTTCTTCACATGGATCTCTATAGCTCTAGCTAATTTCTCACAAGATCAATGGTCTCTAACATGACTAATAGATCTTAACAGTTACACAGAGTGCTGCCTCATTCTGCTAATTTACATTCAGTCTCCAAAAAAGGCATATTCCCACTGCAAAACTACAGTAATTCTTTGGATTGTAACAATAAATTCTGAGATGACAAGAAGGTTAAAAGAATAAGACCCTGTAGTCTAACAGGATTGTGCTAATTTTCCCAAATACATAGGTTCTCTTTGTATAATTGAAGAATTAGAATGCTAGAGGTATCTTGAATTAAACAGTAAATTTACAAGGTAAGATAATTGATGTGGTTTGAATGTGTCCCCCAAAAGTTAATGTATTAAAAATTTGGTTGCCATTGTAACATATTAAGAGGCAGGGCCTTTAGAAAGTGATTGAGCCATGAGGACACCACCTTCAAAAAGTGATAAATGCCCTTATTGCTAGAATGAGTTATCAGAGGAGTGGGCTCCTAATAAAGGATAAGTTCAATTCCTATTTCTCTCTGTGTGTGTCTCGTGTACTTGCTTCCTCCTTTGCCTTCTGCCAAGGGCTGTCTCTCACCAGATGCTGGGGTCATGCTCTTGGACTTCCCAGCCTCCAGAACCATGAGCCAAATAAATTTTTGTTTTTTTATACATTACCCAACCTGTGGTATTATTCTGTTATAGTAGCAGGAAACTAACTAAGACAGAAAATTGGTACTGAGTAGAGTTGTTGCTAAAACAAATACCTGAAAATGTGGAAGCATCTTTGAAACTGGGAAATGGGTAGGGACTGGAAGAATTTGGAGGAGCAGGTTAGAAAAAAACTAGATTGCCATGAACGGAGTGTTATGGGTGATTCTGGTGAGAACTCAGAAGAAGAGAGCTATAGGGAAAGTCTGAATCTTCTTAGAGATTACTTAAGTGGTCATGATCAGAATGCTGGTAGAAATATGGATAATAAAGTTCATTTCTATGAGGTCCCAGATGAAAATGAGAAACAAGGTATTGGAAACTGAAGTAAAGGCCATCCTTATGGTACAGTAGCAAAGACCTTGCCTGAATTGTGTCACTGTCCAAGGGCTTTATGGTATGCAGAACTTAAGAGCAATGAGCTGGAATATCTGGTGGAAGAAATATCTAAGCAATAAAACATTCAGGCTCTTGTATGGCTACTCTTAACTGCATATGGTCAGATGCAAGAGAAAAGGAATGACTTAAACATGAAATTTACAATTAAAAGAGAAGCAGAACAAAAAGATGTGGAAAATCCATAGCCTGGCCATGTAGAGTGAAAACGGGTCTTTAGGAGAGCAAACCAAGGATATGGTCAAGTGACCATTTGCTAAAGAGATTACCATAGATAGAAGATACTATTCATCAATATAATGGGAGAAAGACCCCAAAGGCTAGTCAGAGATCTTTGAAGCTATACCTCCCATTGCAAGCCTGGAGGCACAGGAGGGAAGAATGCTTTCCAGGAAGGGCCTGTGCCTTTCAAGGGCTCCCTGCCCAGAGCCACCTCAGGACTCAGCTCCCCACATCCTGTTGCAGCACTCTCTGGCTGACCCAACTGTTGCTCAAGTGGGCCCAGGTGTGGCTTGACCTGACTCTCTGGAAGGTACAAGCTGTAGGCCTTGGCAGCATCCATGTGGTGTTAATTCTGCAGGTGTGCAGAAAAGAAGAGCTGTCGGGGCATGGCTACCTCCCTCTAGATTTCAAAAGATGCCACAGACTGCCTAGAAGCCCAGGCACAAACCTGCCACAGAGACAGAGCCAATACAGAGAGTCTCTACTAATGCAATGCCTACTGATACCATGGGAGTTGCGCAGTCTCCAAGACCACAGAACAGCAGAGCCACCAGCATACAACTCCAGCCCAGAAAAGTTGCAAGCTTGAGACTCCACCTCATGAGAGCTGATGAGTGGGATAAGCCCAGTAAAGCCACAGGGGCAAGGCTGCCTGGGAGGACTTGGGAGCCCAACTCCACCCCAGTGTATCTAGGAGATGGAACATGGGGTCAAAGGAGTTTATTCTCCAGCTTTAAGACTTAACCGTGGTTTCTCTGTTAGGTTTTGAACTTACCTGGAACTAGCTACCCGTTTTTTCTTGCCTTTTTCTCCCTTTTGGCATGGGAATGTCCATCCTATGTCTATCCCACCATTGTATTTTGGAAGTAGATAGCTTGCTTAATTTCACAGGCTATCAGTTGAAAGCAATTTGCCTCAGGATAAATCACACCTTGAGTCTCACTCTTATTGATTTAGATGAGACTTTGGTTTTATTTTTGGTTTTTTTTGTTTTTTTTTTGGAGGGGGTTTGCTTTTGTTAAGAGACAAGGTCTCACTATGTTGCACAGGCTGGTTTCTAATTCCAGAGTTCAAGTGATCCTCCAACCTCAGCTTCCTGAGTAGCTGGGATTGCAGGGACACATCATCATTCCTGGCTTGACTTTGGAGATTTGAGTTGATGCTGGGACAAGTGAAGACTCTGGGTCTATTTGGATGGAATGATGGATTTTGTATGTGAGAAAAACATAAGCTTTGGGGAGCCAGGGATGAAATGTTATAGTTTCGATGTGTCCCTCAAAAGTTCAGGTGTTGGAATCTTGGCTGTCACTGTAACAGTATTAAGAATTGAGGCCATTTTTTGTTCCATATGAAGTTTAAAGTAGTTTTTCCTAATTCTGTGAAGAATGTCAGTAGTAGCTTGATGGGGATGGCATCGAATCTATAAATTACTTTGGGCAATAAGGCCATTTTCACGATATTGATTCTTCCTATCCATGAGCATGAATGTTCTTCTATTTGTTTGTGTCCTCTCTTATTTCCTTGAGCAGTGGTTTGTAGTTCTCCTTGAAGAGGTCCTTCACATCCCTTATAAGTTGTAGGTATTTTATTCTCTTAGTAGCAATTGTGAATGGGAGTTCACTCATGATTTGGCTCTCTGTTTGTCTGTTACTGGTGTATAAGAATGCTTGTGGTCTTTGCACACTGATTTTGTAACCTGAGACTTTGCTGAAGTTGCTTATCAGCTTAAGGAGATTTTGGACTGAGACGATGGGGTTTTCTAAATATACAATCACGTCATCTGCAAACAGAGACAATTTGACTTCCTGTCTTCCTGTTTGGATACCTTTATTTCTTTCTCTTGCCTGATTGCCCTGGCCAGAACTTCCAATACTGTGTTGAATAGGAGTGGTGAGAGAGGGCATCCTTGTCTCATGCCAATTTTCAAAGGGAATGCTTCCAGTTTTTGCCCATTCAGTATGATATTGGCTGTGGGTTTGTCATAAATAGCTCTTATCATGTTGAGACACATTCCATCGATACCTAGTTTATTGGGAGATTTTAGCATAGCCAAGACAATCCTGGACAAGAAGAACAAAGCTAGAGGCATCACACTACCTGACTTCAAACTTTACTACAAGGCTACAGTAAACAAAACAGCATGGTACTGGTACCAAAACAGATATATAGATCAATGGAACAGAATGGAGGCCTCAGAAATAACACCACACATCTACCACTATCTGATCTTTGACAAACCTGACACACACAAGCAATGGGGGAAAGATTCCCTATTTAATAAATGGTGTTGGGAAAACTGGCTAGCCATATGCAGAAAACTGAAACTGGACCCTTCCTTACACCTTATACAAAAATCAATCCAAGATGGATCAAAGACTTAAACATGAGACCTAGGACCATAAAAATCCTAGAAGAAAACCTGGGCAATACCATTTAGGACATAGGCATGGGCAAAGACTTCATGACTAAAACACCAAAACAATGGCAACAAAAGCCAAAATTGACAAATGGAATCTAATTAAACTAAAGAGCTCTGCACAGCAAAAGAAACTATCATCAGAGTGAACAGGCAACCTACAGAATGGGAGAAAATTTTTGCAACCTATCCATCTGACAAAGGGATAATATCCAGAATCTACAAAGAACTTAAACAAATTTACAAGAAAAAAAC
>NW_016806571.1:8903596-8909428 GCF_001698545.2 Rhinopithecus bieti
AGTTTTTCCTAATTCTGTGAAGAATGTCAGTAGTAGCTTGATGGGGATGGCATCGAATCTATAAATTACTTTGGGCAATAAGGCCATTTTCACGATATTGATTCTTCCTATCCATGAGCATGGAATGTTCTTCTATTTGTTTGTGTCCTCTCTTATTTCCTTGAGCAGTGGTTTGTAGTTCTCCTTGAAGAGGTCCTTCACATCCCTTATAAGTTGTAGGTATTTTATTCTCTTAGTAGCAATTGTGAATGGGAGTTCACTCATGATTTGGCTCTCTGTTTGTCTGTTACTGGTGTATAAGAATGCTTGTGGTCTTTGCACACTGATTTTGTAACCTGAGACTTTGCTGAAGTTGCTTATCAGCTTAAGGAGATTTTGGACTGAGACGATGGGGTTTTCTAAATATACAATCACGTCATCTGCAAACAGAGACAATTTGACTTCCTGTCTTCCTGTTTGGATACCTTTATTTCTTTCTCTTGCCTGATTGCCCTGGCCAGAACTTCCAATACTGTGTTGAATAGGAGTGGTGAGAGAGGGCATCCTTGTCTCATGCCAATTTTCAAAGGGAATGCTTCCAGTTTTTGCCCATTCAGTATGATATTGGCTGTGGGTTTGTCATAAATAGCTCTTATCATGTTGAGACACATTCCATCGATACCTAGTTTATTGGGAGATTTTAGCATAGCCAAGACAATCCTGGACAAGAAGAACAAAGCTAGAGGCATCACACTACCTGACTTCAAACTTTACTACAAGGCTACAGTAAACAAAACAGCATGGTACTGGTACCAAAACAGATATATAGATCAATGGAACAGAATGGAGGCCTCAGAAATAACACCACACATCTACCACTATCTGATCTTTGACAAACCTGACACACACAAGCAATGGGGGAAAGATTCCCTATTTAATAAATGGTGTTGGGAAAACTGGCTAGCCATATGCAGAAAACTGAAACTGGACCCTTCCTTACACCTTATACAAAAATCAATCCAAGATGGATCAAAGACTTAAACATGAGACCTAGGACCATAAAAATCCTAGAAGAAAACCTGGGCAATACCATTTAGGACATAGGCATGGGCAAAGACTTCATGACTAAAACACCAAAACAATGGCAACAAAAGCCAAAATTGACAAATGGAATCTAATTAAACTAAAGAGCTCTGCACAGCAAAAGAAACTATCATCAGAGTGAACAGGCAACCTACAGAATGGGAGAAAATTTTTGCAACCTATCCATCTGACAAAGGGATAATATCCAGAATCTACAAAGAACTTAAACAAATTTACAAGAAAAAAAGCTAACAGCCCCATCAAAAAATGGGCAAAGTATATGAACAGACACTTTTCAAAAGAAGACATTGATGCAGGAAACAGACACATGAAAAAAATGTTCATCATCACTGGTCATTAGAGAAATGCAAATCAAAACTACAATGAGATACCATCTCACACCCGTTAGAATGGCAATCATTAAAAAATCAGGAAACAACAGATTCTAGAGGGGTTGTGGAGAAACAGCAACACTTTTACACTGTTGATGGGAGTGTAAATTAGTTCAACCATTGTGGAAGACAGTGTGGCGATTCCTCAAGGATCTAGAACTAGAAATACTATTTTACACAGCAATCTCATTACTGCGAATATACCCAAAGGATTATTAATCATTCTACTATAAAGACACATGCACATATATGTTTATTGCAGCACTATTCACAATAGCAAAGACTTGGAACCAACCCAAATGTCCATCAACGATAGACTGGATTAAGAAAATGTGGCACATATACACCATGGAATACTATGCAGCCATAAAAAGGATGAGTTCATGTCCTTTGCAGGGACATGAATGAAGCTGGAAACCATCATTCTCAGCAAACTATCACAAGATCAGAAAACCAAACACCACATGTTCTCACTCATAAGTGGGAGTTGAACAATGAGAACACATGGACACAGGGAGGGGAACATCACACATCGGGGCCTGTGGGGAGGGGGGCTAGGGGAGGGATAACATTAGGAGAAACACCTAATATAGGTGATGGGTTGATGGGTGCAGCAAACCACCCATGGCACATGTATACCTATGTAACAAAACTGCACGTTCTGCACATGTAACCCAGAACTTAAAGAGTATAATTTTAAAAAAATAAATTAAATTTTAAAAAAAAGAATTGAGGTCAGGCCAGCTTCCTTCCGGTTTTCTGAATTATTCCTGCAGCACTTTGGGAGGCCGAGGCAGATGGATCATTTGAGGTTAGGAGTCCGAGACCAGCCTTGCCAACATAGTGAAATCCTGTCTCTAGTAAAAATACAAAAAATAGCCAGGCGTGGTGGCACGTACCTGTAATCCCAGCTACTCAGGAAGCTGAAGCAGGAGAATCGCTTGAGCGTGGGAGGCAGAGGTTGCGGTGAGCCAAGATTGCACCACTGCACTCCAGCCTGGGTGACAGAATGAGACCCTGTCTCAAAAAAGAAAAAAAAAAAAAAAGAATTGAGGCCTTTGGGAGGTGATTAGGCATGAGGGCTCCACCATATAAAGGAGCTGATGTCATTATCCTGGGAGTGGCTTAGTTATAGAGGAAGTGGTCTCCTGATAAGAGGATAAGTTTGGTCCAGTTTCTCCCCATCTTGTGTGCCACTTCTGCTTTTTGTTTTACACCATGGGCTAATCCTTACCAGATGCCAGTGCCATGCTCTTGGATGTCCCAGCTTCCAGAACCATGAACCAAATGTATTTTTTATAAGTTACCCTGCCTGTGATATTCTGTTATAGCAGCAGAAAATGGACTAAGACAGTTGTCATTTAGGAATCAGAATTAAATCCACTAAAGTGATACAACCAGCGTTTCAAATGATCTTCATATCCAACCCCCACCAAGTTACAAATACTCACCTTTTATATAGCAAAAGATAACCCTGGCTGACATGGTAGTCCACTTCCACATGAAGATGTGAATGGCAGGAAAAGAGCTAGACAGCCTGGAGAGACACAGTCCAGAGGACCAGCTTACAGTCCAGTCATAGTTTGGGGTCCTATGTAACAGGCCGTGAGTCCCAGCAGGGGAAAAATTCTCTCAGGCTTGGTGTTTTCCGGGCTCATCTACTGTCACCGTGAGTCAGCCGCAACGTCAGGAAGAAGTCTGCCCAAATGCATTTATGATGCAGGAAACCATGTTGAGGGCAACAGACAGGCAGGCTGGTTATGAAGTTTACCAAGAGCCCTCAAGAATACTTCTAAAAAGAAAGCCTAAGTCTAGGAATGAAACTGAATCGAAAACCAAAAATACAGACAGATGTCAGACTCAGGAACACACTCTGCTAGTTCCTTTAGATGTTTAATAAACAAAGGGTGCTGTAATCAAAAACATCTGGGTAGTTGTTGGGCTAAACAAATTTTTTGTTTTGTTGTTTAACCACATCTTACTCTTTTAATATTGTGGTGTCCATCATGAATCTCCAAGAGGCCTGGGTAGTAAATGGTGTTACCAAATTCATTCCACAGGGTGCCATTGTTCACTAAAGCATCTATTGGGCTTTGTGGTGTAAGAAAGAGCTTTTGGGAATCCCAAGCCTAGTCAAAATGTCTGATTTTAAAAATAAGAACACTGAGTCCCAGGAAGTTAACAGATTTAGCCAGTGTGGCGTGACCACATAGAGCTGGAACAAGAATACCAACTCCCTGGCATGCCTAGTGTGTGGTTCATCACAGCATACCACGTGCCCACCTTTTTCTTTTCTCCTTCCTGAAGTCAGCCTTCTCTAGACACTCACAAAGTCAGGAAAATAACAGTTGCACCTTTCTTACTTAACAGCAGCTGAACAAATCCCAAGGCACCTCTGCCAAAACTTGCTAAAGGGAGACCCACTGGCTGTCTGCCCTTGGCCCTTCCCTCCACTCAAGCTCAGTAAACAACTACAATTTCAATTATAACAGACATTCTTTCAACTCCATAAACACTAAGAGTGGCTCTTTGGTGATTAATAGCTGATTAACTTCTCCTGCCAAACATCTGTGAGCTCCATTAATTATACACAATGCTAAGTGATGATCAGACAAGCCCTGAAAACACCACGCCTGAGAGAATGTTTCCCTTGGTGGGACTCAAGTCCTGTTACCTAGGACCCCAAACTATGACTGGGCTCTAAGCTTGTCCTCCTGGAGGAGGGCACAGCAGGGAGCAGGAGGAGCACCAGACTTTGAGTCCTGAGGCCTATATTCCAGATCCTTCTCTTCCTGACCCCCTTGAATGTTGCAAGGAAAGGATGCTTACCTGTTTCAGCATCTTCCTGTGTGAAACAGAGGATTCGTCACTATAATCCTGACTCAAACACCCCTAACTCAAACGTCATCAATGGCTCCCTATTGCTCCCTGAGCATGGTTCAAACTCCCTGGTTTGAGGGTCTTCTACAATCTGGTATTTAAGGTCTTCTATAATCTCCCTGGTATTTAAGGTCTTCTATAATCTGTTTCTTCCTTTCCCTGTACTGTCATTCTCCCACACAAAACCCTTTTTTTATCCACACTGGACCACTTATTGTCCCATCATGACTCTTCCTCTCCTGCTTCCATCTAGAATGGTTCTTCCACCCCATCTCTATGAATAAACCCCTGCCAGGCATGGTGGCTCATGCCTGTAATCCCAGCACTTAGGGAGGCCAAGGCGGGCAGAGCACTTGACACTTGAGGTCAGGAGTTTGAGACTAGCCTGGCCAACATGGCAAAATCTCGTCTCCACTAAAAATACAAAAATTAGCTGGGTGTGGTGATGCATGCCTGTAATCCCAGCTACTTGGGAGGTTGAGGCATGAGAATTGCCTGAACCCAGGAGGCAGAGGCTGCAGTGAGCCAAGATCGCACCACTGTACTCCAGCCTGGACAACAGAACGAGACTCCATCTCAAAAACAAAACAAAACAAAGCAAAAACAAAAACCCAAGCATATCTTAAGAGTCCGATTCTACCTCCTCCATGAAACCTCACTGATGATGCCTTCAGAAGGTGATCGATCTCTTTGGGAGGCTGAGGTGGGTGGATCATTTGAGGTCAGGAGTTTGATACCAGCCTGGCCAACATGGTGAAACCCTGTCTCTTCTAAAAATACGAGGCGGGCGGATCACGAGGTCAGGAGATCGAGACCATCCTGGCTAACATGGTGAAACCCCGTCTCTACTAAAAAAATACAAAAAACTAGCCGGGTGAGGTGGCGGGCGCCTGTAGTCCCAGCTACTCTGGAGGCTGAAGCAGGAGAATGGCGTGAACCCGGGAGGCGGAGCTTACGGTGAGCTGAGATCCGGCCACTGCACTCCAGCCTGGGCGACAGAGCAAGACTCCGTCTCAAAACAAAACAAAACAAAACAAAAAAAAATGAGCTGGGTGTGGTGGCGGGCACCTGTAATCTCAGCTACTCAGGAGACTGAGGCAAGACAGTCACTTGAGCCCAGGAGGTGGAAGTCATAGTGAGCTGAGATTGTCCCACTACATGCCAGCCTGGGAGACAGAGTGAGACTCCATCTCATAAAAAAAAAAAGGCCGGGCGTGGTGGCTCATGCCTGTAATCCTAGCACTTTGGGAGGCTGAAGCGGGCGGATCACCAGGTCAGGAGATCAAGACCGTCCTGGCTACCACAGTGAAACCCCGTCTCTACTAAAAACGCAAAAAATTAGCCAGGCGTGGTGGCAGGCACCTGTAGTCCCAGCTGCTCAGGAGGCTGAGGCAGGAGAATGGCTTGAACCTGGGAGGCAGAATTTGCAGTGAGCCAAGATCGTGCCGCTGCACTCCAGCCTGGGCAACAGAGCAAGACTCCATCTCAAAAAAAAAAA
>NW_016806571.1:8909693-8980278 GCF_001698545.2 Rhinopithecus bieti
AAAAAAAAAAAAAAAAAAAAAAAGTTGATCTCCATTTATTTCTATACTTCTTCTAGTCTGTACTTTTCACAGGATACTTGTCAGGAACCACCTTCAAATGCAGTTAATGGTGCACATGTTTTACTTTTCAGTCTAAATTGTAAACTTTTGGAAACCAAGGTCACTGTCTTCAATATTTTCTACTTGACACAATGGGAGCTCCACACAAATGTTCACAATCCTCCAGATCCCCCCAGTAGCCTTCAGGGCAAGGTTCCAGAACCTGAATTTGCCACATGAGCTCCCTCACAATCTGGCCTCTTCCTACCTCTCCTGCTTCAATATCCATCCCCTCTCACTACTCACCCTGCCTCCAGCCATATTAAGTGATTGGGACTTCCTCAGAGGGCAACACTTCTCCCTTTGCAGATGTTCTCCTCTCTTCTTGGCATAAATTTCACCCATTTATTGATCTGGCAAGCTCAAGGCTTAACACCCCACATGCAAAAGGCTTCATTCCTGGTCTAAGTACAGTCCCCTGCCTCTGTGACCACATAGCCTAGGTGCCATAACTTTGTCATGGTACTTGCGATACTTCTGGTCTATTTCTCTATATTTCCCACAATGTGAACTTCCTTAAAGACAAGGATTACATCTCACTTGCTGTGGTATCTCTAAAAGCACAGTTCCTGCACGTAGAAGATGTGGTAGTCAGCCTCCAAGAATGCCCCTAAGGATCACGGCCTGGTGTTCATGCTCTTGGGAATCTTTCTCATTGAGTGTTGGCTGATCTTCAGGACTCACTTCTAATGACTAGAATAAGGCAGAAGTAACTGTGTGTCTAAGAATAGGTCACAAAAGGCAGTGCGGCAGTGCTCTCTTGTGCTCTCAGATCCCTTGCTCTAAGGAAAGCCAACTGCCATGTCATGAGCAGGCTACAGAAAGGCCCACATAGCAAGGAACTGAAACCTCCAGCCAACCGCCACACATATGAGCAAGGAAGAGGATCCTCTAGCCCAGTGGAGCCTCAGGTGATTGCAGTTCCATTGACATCTTGCCTGCAGCCTTGTGAGAGACCATGAGCCAAAACAACCCAGCTAAGCTGCTCCCAGATTCCTGAACTGCAAATACTGTGAGACAGTGTTTATTGTTTTAAGCCGCTAAGTTTTGGAATTTGCTGTTCAGCACTAGATAACTAATATATATCTATATAGTTATAGATACAGATAGATATAAATATAGAAACGTGTGGTCTGGAACCAGAACAGATATTCTGTGTATATCTATATCTATATCAAAATACATATTTTCGTACCTGGAAGTGAGGTTCCATTGTAACAAAAACCAAAAATATGTGAGTGGCTTTAGAACCAGGCAGTGGACAGAAGCTACAAAGCTGTAGGACTTAAAGGAGAATGTTAGCAAAAGCTTAAAGTGCCTTGAACAGGCTATTTGAAGAATTTTGGACTCTGGGAAGGTTACTAGTAAAGAAAGTGAGAGAACCCTTTTAGGAATGGGCAAAAACATCATCCTTATGTAGTGGCAGAGTTTAGCAACACTATCACCTGTAGTAATGTGCAAGGTAGAACATGTAACTAATGAAGTGGCTAGCTAAGGCAATTTTTAGCCAGAGTGCTGAAGGTACTACGTGGTTCCTTTTTACTACTTACAGTAAAATGCAAGGGGAAATGATTACCTCAAAGAAGAACAATTAAAACAAAGGGTACCAAGACTTGCCGGTTTTGAATATTCCCAGCCTCTTCAGATGGCAAATCATGTTAAAATTAAGAAATGGCTTCTGAGTAAAGATTGAATCAGAGTCCCCAGGAAAGCATGGTCCAAAGATGAAGCCAAGGGTGTCACTGTAAATTCTTTTGTTAAGACCTCAGATCCTAAATGTGGAATCCTATGTTAAAACCTGAGAACCTAAAAAATGAAGTTGGTTCTTTTGGCCCAGAGTGTAGATGGGAGAATCTTACACTGCCCTTTTTCAATAACATTAACACTCTAGTTCACTTTTATAAAGCACCATACTTTAAAAACATTTTTGCCTGCATTTCCCAAAATTGCTTGTCACAACCTTGAGAATTAGACAGGCCAGGTATTAATAAAACAACCAAGCCAGAGCAATGGATGATTTGACCAACAGCTCATGACTGAGTCATGAAAGAATCTAACTTTCAATCAAGTGCACTGTCGACATCATCGAACCACTTCATTTAGTAAATAGACACTTGAAGGTATATCTAAAATTGTGGACAGTAGAAAAATTCCAAAGGTACTTGTCTACAGATGTTTTAACATTTTGTTTTTAAGTCATATTTTTCTCCTTTGCTGAAATCTGTAATATTTATAGAACTTCCATCTGTCAGCTGATTCCTCATCACCCAGGTCCTGGATCCACATTTGCTGTTAACTGTTTTCAACTTGCTTAAACCATGATGCAGAAGAGCATGTTCTTAACACCCTCAAAGACCAATCTATCCAGATAGTAAGACAGTAAGTAAAACTATCTCTGTTTGCAGATGACATGATTCTATATCTAGAAAACCTCATAGTTCAGTGCAAAAGCTCCTTCAGCTGATAAAACTTCAGCAAAATTTCAGGATACAAAATCCATATACAAAAATAACTGGCATTCCTATACATCAATAGCAGCCAAGCTGAGAGCCAAATCAGAAAGGCAATCCCATTCACAACTGCCAGGAAAAGAATAAAATGCCTAGGAATACAGCTAACCAGGGAGGTGAAATATCTCTAAAATGAGAATTACAAAACACTGCTCAAAGAAATATGAGAAGACAGAAACAAATGGAAAAACACTCCATGCTCATGGATAGGAAGAATCAATATCATTAAAATGGCCATACTGCCTAAAGCAATTTACAGATTCAATGCTATTCCTATCAAACTACAATGACATTCTTTACAGAACTAGAACAAGCTACTTTAAAATTCATATAAAACCAAAAAAGATCTCAAATAGCCAAGGCAATTCTAAGCAAAAAGAACAAAGCTGGAGGTATCACATTACCCAACTTCAAAGTATACTATAAGGCTACAGTAACCAAAACAGCGTGGTACTTGTACAAAAACAGACACATAGACCAATGGCACAGAATAGAGAGCCCAGAAGAAAGACCACACACTTACGACCATCTGATCTTTGACAAAGCTGACAAAAACAAGCAATGGGTAAAAGACTCCCTATTGAATAAATGGTGCAGGGTTAACTAGCTAGCCATATACAGAAGATTGTATACCTTCCTTACACCATATACAAAAACCAACTCGAGATGGATTAAAGACTTAAATGCAAGTCTGAAAACTATAAAAATCTGGAAGACAAGCTAGGCAATACCATCCTGGACATAGGAACAGGCAAAAATTTCATGACAACAACACTAAAAGCAATTGCGACAAAAGCAAAAATTGAGAAATAGGATCTAATTATACTTAAGAGTTTCTGCAAAGGAAAAGAAACTATCAACAGAGTAAACAGACAACCTACAGAATAGAGAAAATATTTGCATACTATGCATCTGACAGAGGTCTAATATCCAGCATCCATAAGGAACTTAAACAAATTTACAAGAGAAAAACAAACAACTACATTAAAAAGCGGGCAAAGGAAATGAACAGACAATTTTCAAAAGAAGACATACATGTGGCCAACAAGCATATGAAACAAAGCTCAATATCACTGATCATTAGAGAAATGCAAATTAAAACTACAATGAGATACCATCTCATACCAGTCAGAATGGCTATTATTAAAAAGTCAAAAAATAACAGATGCTGGCAAGGTTGTGGAGAAAAAGGAATGCTTATACACTGTTGGTGGGAGTGTAAATTAGTTCAACCATTGTGGAAAGCAGTATGGCAATTCCTCAAAGGGCTCAAAGCAGAATTACCCTTCAACCCAGCAATCCCACTACTGAGAATATACCCAGGGGGATATAAATCATTCTATCATAAAGACACAATCACGTGAATGTTCATTGCAGCACTATTCACAATAGCAAAGACACAGAATCAACCTAAATGCCCATCAATGACAGATTGGATAAAGAAAATATGGTAATATACACCATGGAATACTATGCAGCCATAAAAAAAGAATGAGATCATGTCTTTTGCAGGAACATGGGTGGAGCTGGAGGCTATTATCCTTAGCAAACTAGTACAGGAACACAGAACCAAATACCACATGTTCTCACTTATAAGTGAGAGCTAAATGATGAGAACTAATGAACACAAAGAAGGAAACAGCAGACACTGGGGTCTACTTGAAGGTGGAGGGTCGGGGGGAGGGAAAGGAGCAGAAAAGATAGCTCTTGGGTACTGGGCTTAATACCTGGTGATGAAATAATCTGTACAACAAACCCCTGTGACACGAGTTTGCCTATGTAACACATCTTCACATGTACCCCCGAACCTAAAATAAAAGTTTAAAAAAAAGAGAGACCAAACTATTCACTTAAGTATAAGTGACCAAGGTACTCTTTACGGAAGGCCTTGCACAGATATGAAACAGATCACAGCAAGCAACTTTAAAAATTCCATTGAACATTTCTTTCCTTCTGAGTTCCTCTTGGATTTGCTTCAAAATAAGAGAGAGGAAGAAGCACATTGAACATACAAATGTAATAAGAATTTGGCCAGGAATGTGCATGTGGCAGGGTTCATTATAGTATTCTATTTTTAATATGTTTCAGATTTTCGTTATTAAAAGTTAAACATAACTCATATACACACCTTAGCTATGAAGACCTTTGGGGTTTCTCTTTTGCTTATCCTCTCTCCTTTTCCCACATTCTCTCCCCTCAACAACCCCAATTTCCTCATTCAGGCTCCTCCTCCTCCTCCTCTTCCTCGTCCAGACTGCCCTATCACACTAATCACTGAATTCAGCAAAACAAAGGACTCCCCAAGTAACAGGACCTACACTCCTTCAAAGGCAGTTTAGTGACCATCTTTTGTTACTTTAGTATACTTTGGGGCCTTAATCCCCAGCCAAAGTGGTTTATCAAAGTAATTCTCCCAAAACGCATACAGTGCTTTTCTCAAGAAGAATACTGGTGCATAAAATTTTCTCCATCTTGTTACACTTATTATTCTAAATTCCTTTGCACTTTGTTCAAAAGAAACCAGTCATTGAAACTTGATTTTGAGAACGAAAGCTGGTATTCAATAACCACTGAAAAGAATGGTTAATTCTATTTGAGTTTCTCTCCATAGCCCTATTCAAAACAGGTTGTGTGTATCTAAGAATAAATGGAGTCACCACACAAGAGGTTTATTATCAGAGCTAAGCTTCGGAAGCAACTCCCACTACTTAATGCTGAAAGGAAGGGAGAAAAAGAAGAAGGAATACAGGCTGCAATGAATGGAATGAGAAGGTTAAAGAGGAAGAAGGGAATGGATAAAAAGAAGGAAAAGGAGATGGAGTGGGAAACATTTCAAAAGCCACTGTTATCGTTCACATCATGCAAGCCTCCTTGCTGTGCCAGTTCAAAAGAAGAAACTACCCAGACAAATCAAAGAGTCAGCTTTGATTTTTTTCTCCTACTTTCCCAAAGTCTTAGCCCATCTCTTAGTATCTTCATTTAGCCTCTGTTTTGGTTTCTATGAGTTTTGTGGAGGGTTGTTATATTTTCACTGCCTCTTTTGGCTAAAAAAGATGAACTTAGTTCCAAAGACTCCGAAGACCTGTATCATGACCTATATCCCTTATTTTCTTGTACCGGGCAAGCATTTGATGTTTAAATTAGCCAGAGCAATTTTTTTTTTTTTTTTTTTTTTTTTTTTTTTTTTTTTTTTTTTTTTTTTTGGCGGGGTGGGGGGTGGCGGTTAGCTGTGGTTCTGTGAAACTCCCTGATTTTTTTTTTTCTGCTGCTGCACCTGCTGAGCAGAAAAGCACAAGAAATGGAAAGACTGGTCCCTCTGAAGGGGACCAGGGGCCAGATTATGTCAACAATTCCCCTGTCCTGAAAGGAGCTGGCCTTACGGTCCCATGTTGTCAAATGACAATTGTGACTTCTTGCATTTCGAGAGTCACGCACAAATGATTCCATATGAAGCCCTCTGGGTCATAGTAGCCTTTTGAGGTTATGATCTCTCTGGATGGAATTCAGTAAGAGAAATTCACTTTCAACTGAGTCCCTGAAACAGAGCCAGGCAAGCCTAACAATACAATACACTTCCAAAGAAAATTGGACTTATCTTTTTTTCTCATTCCTTTTTCTTTCTGCTTCTAACCTTGTTCACACGTTACCTCTTCCCACTTCCACTCCCTCCTTCTATCAGGGGACAGCAGAGCTTTTAAAAATAAAACCCAGTACTTAAATAGGAACAGTCTGTACAGAATGATACAAGCTCCCACATGCACAGTCTTGAGAATTCACCCTTTCCTCAGCTGACCTCTGTTACTTCTACCAGCAAAATGGCACAGAACCACTGTGAAGGGGAGACCAAGGATTATCACAACCACTAGTTTTCCATTACTTGTTAAAATGAAAACTTTGACTTTTTTCTTTCTATTTTTGTTTCCTTTCAAACTAAGCGAAGGCAAAATGTACAAAACCTGCCCAAACACTGTGGTCTAACTTGGCTTTTTTTATTCTTCTGTGTGTGTGTGTGTGTGTGTGTGTGTGTGTGCGTGTGTATGTGTGTGTGTGTGTGTCTCTTTCTCTCTCCCTTTTCTGTCTCCCCTCTCTCTTGCACTTTTTGCTTGGTTTCTTCCTCATTTTGCCAAGCTTTTCCTCTGAATAATTATTATTTCTTGGCCTGGAAAAGGTTGTAATTCTCTTTGTCTTTTGCATTTGATCATCCAAGTGAATTAATGTGGCTGTTAAATGGATGGAAGAAGTCGTTTTCTTTGTCAAATTCTCTTAATCATCCTTTTGATTTCACACTCTCATTCTCCTCACCCACACACATCCCTCTGCCCCTACAGAAATTGGGGTGGGGGATGGGTGTGTGCATGTGTGTTTCTTCTCACGCATTATTTCCTTCTTGGAAGACATTCCATTTGAAAGCTTAGAAGACGTAGATGCGTAAAAGAAAACCAAGCAAATGTACAGCCCTGAATCAATGAGCCATGAGTCTGTGTATTAGACAGGGAGGGGTGTCTGTGTGTGCTTTCCTTTCCATCTATCCACAAGTGCAGCTTAAAATTTGTTTCCCTGAGAAATCTCTCTGGTTCTAAATGTCACCAGCTCAAGGAGCTGGCTTTGGGTTTTGTTTAGTTCTCAGACAAACCATAAAGGAGGCAGCAATTAAATAATAATTTTAAATCAACACCAGTGAAGGCCAACTGCCCTGAGACCAAAGTTTGCAATCTCTTGGTGGAGAAGAAAACAACGTGTTCTTCTAAACTCAGGTGTAGCCTGTTTGGCTCAGAACATTTCAGGAGTTTCCATCCAATCCATATATGGACTCACTCCGCCAACCCCATCTGCCCTGCATGGATTCTTAGGAAACCATACTATAGTAGAGTCAGCATTAAGATTTAGAGACTTAAAAGCTGTCATGGGTGGGTGAATGGGAAAGTGTCTGCAGACTTAAGGAAAAAACCCTTTGAAGGGCTTTTCAGTAGGAAGTATCCTGGGGAGAAGGGTGCCTGGGAAGCAAGCAGCCGAGCAAAGACATTCAAGGACATTTGGCCACCTAGTATTAGGATAGTTAACAGAACTAAGGATTTGATTGGCATCTGGAAGTTGCAGTCCTTGAAATCAAGTGCATTTGAGGCCCTATTTACCATTTATCCCCTTACATCCCAAACAGTTCCTTGATGTTCCTAGAGTCCCCAAGTCTTTATCCTCCTTCTCCAAAGGTTCCTAACCTACTAACAATGACAAACTCCTAGGGAGAGAAACTAGCTGGCACAGAGTTAGGAAAAGTCTTCCTACAACAATGTTGTCCATGAGGTTCCAAAAACTCTGACATTTCAAGCACCAATGGGGGAGTCACTGTGCATCAATACAGAACACATTGTTACCTACATGTGACTGTATGGTCACCCAGCCACTGGAAAAACAGATCATCATGATGGATCTCTTATATGTCTAGTCAAAGATGAAAAACAGTTATTACCTTAAGTACCAGTTCTGATTGATTGGCAATGACTACCTCAAAACCATACTAAAAGGATCCTGAAGCCACACAGGAAAAAATGCTGAGATCAATTATTTTGTCTGCCAGGGGTGGGAGTAGTAACAGTTACTGCCTATTATTCCTAGCAAGGTGATTGCAAGGGTCAGAATAGAAAATTTTACATCAATGCTTCAAATTCTGCCAAGTAGAAAAGCCCTACATATTTTCAGGACAGCAAGTATTTCCACCACCTAAAATTTTGTGTTTCTCCCTAATAGCTACTATATATTGACTATCTAAAGTGAACCAGGCACTACAGTGTGATCACTACTTACATTATTTCATTGAATCTTTATAATAACACTGTGAGGGAGGTGGTATCCCCATTTTGCAGCTGACAAAATATAGGTTCAGAAAGGTTAAATAACTTGCCCAAGGTCTCCCAGGCATTAAGTGGTGGCGCCAAGACTTGAATGGAGGTCTGCTGTAAAGTCCAAAGCCAAGGATCCTGCTATAAATAAATCCTGCTGCCTCCTTTAGATTAGAAGACATGAAGGAGGAGTCAGAAAGCAGGAATCTTTGCCAGTTTGTTGCCAAGCCTTATAGCAAAGTCTTCAAACTGCCCATCATTCTTTTTGGCTCCTGACAGCTCTAGCTAATTGGCTGCCATTAGGCAGTTGAGATTTTTAATTACAGTTGTATTCAGCTGAGCTGAAATTTCAGCTACATATAATTGAAATTGAGGGCTAAAAGCAAGTTTCAAAGGTCATCTAGTAGTTTTCTTTGTGTATATGGCTGTTTTTTTAAAAAAAAAATGTTGTATAGGAAATATGTACATAGTTGGAATGACAAATACTGTAAGAAACTTATAATGAAAATGTACAACCCCGGCCTCACCCAGTCCTGTTTCCTAAAGGCAAGTACTTTTAATGATTCCTATTTTTATTTCTCCCGGTGATTACTTCCAATCTCTATATAATAAATATATAGCTGCATTTCTTGATTTATTACCTTTCATCATTATCTACTGACTTCCACCATGATAGGTGAAAATTTAACTCACCTATACCACCCCTACCTTTCTCCCCTTCCCCCTTCTCATCCAGTGTAGTTACAGCCCCGTTTTCAGTTCATCCAATCAATTTCTACAACTTCAAGTGGCATGTTGAAGCCTCATGTCTTGTTCCATCAACTATTCACAACTCTTTCCTTCTTCCTCGCTTCTATTCCCCAACCTCTATCAGTTAAACCTGCGATGTTTATATTATCAAAGTGAATAATATTTATACTCTGTTTGTAACCATAGCTTAGTCCTCCATGCTTTATACATGTGGATTCTAAAACCTGAAAACCAGAGAATAATACTTCTGGCATCTAGATCAAATGGATTATCCTTCTTCACATTCCATTAATTGGTCAAAATCATGCCACAGTGAGTTTGCTTTATATTTGGACCAGGCCTTTCTCATACTGTTTTATCATTGTTGTTGTTTTTCCAAAGTTGCTGATATTTTTCCCCTTTTTCTTATTTTCCATAATGTTATAATAATCTCACAATTTTCCAAGTTCTTTTTTTTCCTTTTTTTTTCTTTTTTTTTTTTTTTTTTTTGAGACAGGATCTCACTCTGTTGCCCAAGCTGGGGTACAATGGTACCATCATAGCTCACTGCAGCTTCTATCTCCTGGCTTCAGGCAATCCTCCTTCCTCAGCCTCCTGCATAGCTGAGACCACAGCCACATGCCACCATATGCAGCTAAATTTTTTATTTTTTGTAGAGACGGAGCCTCCTTATGTTGCCCAGGATGGTCTCAAAATCCTGGGCTCAAGTGATAATCCAACCACTTCAGCCTCCCATAGTCTTGGGATTATAGGCATGGGCCACCATGCCCAGCCCAAAGTTCTTAACATACAATTTAATCTATAAAGTCCTCCATCCCCCACACTGCCAACATCTCTTACACAGCATCTCGTCTTTTCTCTCCAATATGTACTAATTTCTCCCTGTGCCCAGGACTGAGCTGTCAGGCTGGAATTTCTCTTTGCTGCTCTTCTGGGTCGGAGGCATTGTCGCCATGACTTCCTCTTTCCTAGTTCACTCCCTTGGTTTTTTCTTCTCAAACATGTTCTCTGACAGCTTCCTAACAAAGAATCTATGGTTATAATCTTTCTGAGTACTTGAAAAAAAAAATGATCCTTTTTCTGACCTAAAACTCATTGATAACTTGTCTAGGTATAGAATTTTAGGACAAAAATCACATTCAGTCAGAGCTCTAGAAAACATTATTCCGTTTTTCTAGTATCCAGTGTTGCTATTAAGAAGTTTAACACCAGACTGATTCTTGTTCTAAGTCCCCTGCTTTTCTTGTCTGGAAACTTTCAAGATCACCGATTTATCTCCAATGAAGCCAAACTGCATGAATATTTGTATTGGTATGGATCTTTTTAAATTTATTTCTTCTAATATTTAGTAGGCCTTTTAATCTGAAGACTCTTATCTCCCTCCAGTACTTAGAAATTTTCTTTTCCTATTTATTTAATAACTTCTTCTCCTCTGGTTTCCTCTGCCAATTTAAGAACTTCTGTAAAAGCCAATCTATTGTTCAGAGGATGTGATTCCTAAACTGATTCTCCTGTCTTTTCTTTCTTTCAATTATTTCTCTTTCCTTCCTTTCTTCTTTCTCTCTTTCTTTTTATTCTTAGCTATTAGTGATTTGCTTCCCTTTGTCTTCTAGTCCTTATATCAATTTATTTTGTTAGCAATCATCCTTTATATTTCCCAAGATCTTTCTTATTTTATCCCTTTTTTCTTTTTCATAGCATTCTCACCTGTTTTACAGATGCATTATTTTCTCCAATCCCTCTGAAGAAACTACATTTTTTTAAGTGTTTCTCTGTCCTTTGAATTATTTCCACTTCATTCAGGTTCACTTTTGCTTGTTTACCTTGGCCTTTCTCTTTTATGTTATGGGCTTTGCTTAAGTGTTCTGATAACCCTCGGATGTCTTCTCATATTTGAGAAGGTGGCAACAGAACAGCAAATGAGGAGCTCTGTGTACAAGGGTTTGGCTCATAATGACATAATTTGTTTCAAGTGAACAGGTGGGAAACCAGTCATTACACTTAGACCCCTCCATTCCAGAATGAAAAGAGCTTTACTCTGGGACAGTAATCCCCACACTACCTCTCCCCTAGTGATTATTTTCATTTATTGAGAGAAGATTCAGCTAAAGGATAAGGGCTGTCCTGGGTTGCACAGAAAACATGGAGGGAGTAGAGTCAACAGCTCCATGGATCTTCAGTTAGTCTTCTGTTTTCAGCCCCACTTTCTACTCTCACTCTGATGCCCACTGTCTCATAGGGTAGAGCCTCTCTATCATTATGTTGCACAATAGGTGTTCTCCTTTTGCTAACACCTGAGTGCATAATCCTACCCTGAAGCTTTCTTCACTCAGTTCTATTAGACAATTATTTCTTCATAGGTTTTCTACCTTGCAAAGATGTTTTGAAAGATATCAACCATTAGAGCATTGCTACCGCCATATGTCTTTATTTCTTCTGGTTGTTTTAAGTTTATAGTTTTTAAAAATTATTACTATAATTTTAATGCCATCTGAGTGTGTGTGTGAGAGAGAGAGAGAAAACTTCTGCCATCTTGAATCTGAAATCCATACAATGGTTTTTAAACAGTGCTCAACAAAGTCTCAGGGCTACCAAGTACGTGATGAGAAAGTCAGTGAAAAGAGCAAAGAGGGGACATTAAAATGAGAGAGATAGGCAGGTGAAACATCCTTACTTCAACTGCAGTTCTCTTCTTTTATTTGCTGTGCTTCTACGGATTTCACTAGATTAGACCTTCTTACAAGAAACCATCAAAGAATAATTTCAGACAAAATATAATCAAGTGCTAACCTAGTGGTCCAGAAAATAAGCTTGCAGTTATGAGCCGGAAGAGTTAGTGAAGGGTACATGGGAGAGATGAGACTTGTAGTGAGCTCTGAGACTGGAAAGGTATGTTGGGGCCAGATCCTACAGAGTCTTTTAAGCTGTACAAACAAGTTTGGGCTTTATTCTAAACATGAAGGAGCAGTTATATTGTTTAAACAAGGAAGTGAAAGGATTAGATGAGTGTTTTGTTTTCTTTTTTGTTTTTTTGAGACAGGGTCTTGCTTTGTCAGCCAAGCTGGCGTGCAGTGGCATGAATACAGCTCACTGCAGCCTCAACCTCCCAGACTCAAGCCATCCTCCCACCTTAGCCTCCTGATTAGCTGGGACTATAGAAGCATGCCACCATGCCTGGCTAATTTTTGCCCAGGCTGGTCTTGAATTCCTGAGTTCAAGCAATCTGCCTGCCTCAGCCTCCCCAAATACTGAGACTACAGGCGTGAGTCACCACACCCAGCCTAAGTGAGTGTTTCTGAAAGATCACCCCCATTTTAGATGCATAGAGGTGCTGATCAGCAGATAGACAAGGATGTTTCACATGTCCTCTCGCCTGCTCCTCACCAACACCCTGTGGAAGTAGCACAGGCAGGCACTATTGCTATTCTTCATTCACAGGGAGGAAACTGAGCTCAAAGTGATTACAAGATTTGTTTGAAGTTACATCAGTAGAAAATGTCAGAGCCAGGCCAGGAATCCACCTTTTTAAAAATAACTTCTTTTGGACAGGTGCAAAGGAACCACAGTGAACCAGAGATGCTTGGTCAAGACTGGTCAGTCCTTTAGTGCTTTGAATCACAGTCACCCCAGGTAATCTAGAATTCAGAGAAACAGGATGCAGAAGATAATCATGTTTACTCATCATCCAATATGGATCCTTTCTTCTCTTGGAAAATTCCTTTACACATATAAAAACACCTTGGCTTACAATAGGGTCACATCCCAATAAACCCACATAAGTTGAAAATATTGTAAGTCAAAACTGCATTTAATACATCTAGTCGACCTGCCATCATAACTTAGCTGGGCCTTAAATGTGCTCAGAACATTGATATTAGCCTACAATTCAGCACAATTATCTACACAAAGCCTATTTTATTAAAAAGGATTGAATATCCCATGTAATTTATTGAATATTATACTAGTGAAAAACAGAATGGTTGTACGGGTGCTCAAAATAGAGTTTCTACTAAGTACCTATAGCTCTCACATAATCATAAAGGCAAAAAATCATGTAAGTCAAACCATCATAAACTGGGGACTGTCTGTACCCTACTGGTCTGAATAGTGTCACCAAAAATTTGTGTCCACTTGAAATCTCACAAAGTACCTTTATTTGAAAACAAGGTCTCTGCAGGTTAATTAGTTCAGATGGGGCCATAATGAATTAGGGTGGGTCCTAAGTCTAATGACTGGCATTCTTATAAGGCAATGGGAGCACACTGAGGTGCACTGGGGGGAAAGGCATGTGACAATGGAGGCAGAGATTAGAGTGATGCAGCTACGAACAGAGGAATGGCAAGGACGGCTGGAAGCCACCAGAAGCTAGGAGGAGTTAAGGAAGGACTCCCTGACAGGTTTCGGGGGAGCATGGCCCTGCCCACACCTTGATTTCAGACTTCAAGCCCCAGAACTCTGAGAAGTTGTTTTAATCCACTCAGTTTGAAAATGTGTTACAGCAGCCCTAGGAAACTAATACAAACACTAAATCAAAAGCAGTCAAAAACAGAAGGAAAATAATTAATTAATCACATTAAAAACAAAGACTAACCCCCCACCCAACACACACACACACGCACACACACACACACACACACACTACAAAACACAGGAAGGATTGAACAGAAAACACTAAAATCTGATCCCTGGTTTTGGTGCACTGGATGCTAAGTTTGTAAAATCAGGGTCTCAGGTGACAACATGAAAGAGAGAGGGCTGCAGAGTTGCAGACCAGGATAACTGCCTGGATATATTTGTATGTCGGGTTCCTAGGCTTCTAGAACCCTGCTCCACATTGGGGAAGCCACTGCCTCTTAACTGTGTGGGTGCCCTCACCGTGCTGGGCACTTGACTGGCATTACCTCACTTTATCCTCACAAACATCCCTGGCTGGCAGATACTAAGCTCTTAATTACTATTTGTTGACCAGCAGACTAACCCTGAGAGGCAGGTATTAGCCTGCTTCAGGAAGCCATGTGCTGTCATGGAAAGCTTTTGGCAGATGATTTCTAAGGTCCTTCCAATGCTTGAGTTTAACTAATTATTTGCCTCTCTCTCCCAACTAAGCCAGCATACAGCCCACTTCAAGGAAGGGCTTTCGTAGTCAATGAAGTACTCCCTGTTTCCTGAGCTCTGGATAAGGCCAGAAGTAAACACACTTCAGGGCAAAGTAGAATTCTTCTTTGTGCTGGCTTTTTGCCCACATCAAGCTGAGTGAACAAAAGCCCCAAGGTAATTCACATTTGGCCTTGGTACAGAGACATCAGGCATATACGCACGTACACATCACACACCCTCCTCTCTCGCACACACATACCCTCAGCAACGTGCCTGTTATGGAGTCCTTACTGACTCAGCCCTGGCCCCACTGGTATCCTAACAGGTGAGAGGAGGGTGGTAGGAAAATAAGAGCAAACCTATTCATACTGTGCCACAAAATGGGTAGATTTCCTGGGCCAAGCCCTCAGGACCAGACTGCCTTTAACCTCAGGAAATGGGCTTACAACGTATCTGTCATAGATGACCAAAAATAAAGCAAAGTTAGAAACTCCTTGTAACTAATGTAAAGTGAAGAAGAGAAGCAGAAAATTCACTTGTCTGACAATCAGGGGACTGCGGCTGTAATCCATCCTACTGTCAACTGCTAGCCATGTGACCTTGGGCAAGTCACAGCCTCATTTGATGAAAAATTAAGTTATCCATGAGGGTCCTTCACAATTCTCCATCCAATGGGCAAATCCCTCCACCATCCTTCCCCAGTTTGCCTGGACTCCCCCTGCTCTCAAAATCCTTGTACTGCCGCCCACACACACTGGTGTTGTCACACGTCAGCTTTGGCACAGGATATTCCCTCTTTCCGGAATGGTTTTCCCAACCCAACCCCTGGGTGTTTAAATCCAACCCTCTCTTCAAGACTAAATTCAGAGGATTCTGCACAGCCTCTCTTGCTCCTTTCAGCTTGGAATAACCTCACTTTAAAACTCCTATAACACTCTACCAAAAGGAAGTTTTCCTTTCTCTATCTCATATTTTAGTTATTTGTGTATATTTGCTAACACCCCCTCCGCTATTCTATGAGTTTCTGGAGTTCATGTTCT
This sequence comes from Rhinopithecus bieti, assembly GCF_001698545.2. NCBI lineage: Eukaryota > Metazoa > Chordata > Mammalia > Primates > Cercopithecidae > Rhinopithecus > Rhinopithecus bieti. The sequence goes on from NW_016806571.1 coordinate 8,925,027, forward strand.
GCGTCTGGTTCATCTTTGAATCCCCTGTCACCTTAGCACATGCGCAGAAAGTCTAAGTAAAAGTTTCTCAAGGACGCAGAATTCAGTAGTTACGGTTCTCATCACAGTGGTTCTCATTTCATTTTCATCTGGGGACAGAATCCCTGGAAACTAATAAAATTGGTTCACATGAATAACTCCATGTCAGGTGACACATAAAATTTTACATGTATACTTTAAAATATACATGTAAAGGATGCACTAATGACTATACATTTTGAAAGATAATCGAAAAGAAATTCCACCCTTCCCTTGTTTGGTTGAGCCTAGTTCTGGAGAACAGATATGGCTTGTATGACTGCTATCATCAAAGGCCCTAAAATATTTCAGCCCAAGCATGTGCACCAGGGCTGGGTCTAGAGTCTGGATTCTGTGTATACTCCTTGGAAAGATATTTGTGGGTCGCTTTGGAAGCTGATGGGGTGGGGAAAAGGAGATGTTTGCCAGCAGCAGTTCAAAACAAAAAAATGCTTCCCCTCCCACTGTACCTCTTATCCATACAGCCTGACCTCAGGCTGAAGGATTAGAACATTTCTTGAAGAATAATGGATCTGTTTGCTTTCCGAGTCACCACCCGTTTCTTCTCATTAAGACAAACATTATACTTCAGAAAAACATGAAGAAGTGAGGAGAGTGAGGTTTTGAAAAATGAAGCACTTTTGTAAATTACCTAATCCTATTTGTTTTGTTTCCTGGGTGTTACCAGCCTCTCCTACTTGAAGCCTGACATGGCAAACACCATTTATTTGTCCTCCAATGACAGGTTGAAATTATTTTAAGGCCATCTCTGTGATTAAAACCCAAGAAACTTCTATAAATTACCAGGGAGAGCCATCTGTTTACAAACATCATAAATAATCATAAAAATTATATATAACCGTAAATAAACATCACAGTACTCTTCCTTTTCCAGCAATCAGACAAAACCAGAAAGGAGCTGACCTTCCCTGTCTGGTGAATGAGACCTTCTACCTCTGCTGGAGGGGACACCTGTTCTCTATAGGCTGCCTCAGAAAAATCGACTCTGTGTGCAATCCCACCCCAATGCTTGCACATTAAATGTTGGTAATCAAACACCATTAATCATTCCCTGGGGCTTAATATTGATTTGCATCTGGGGATTTCTAGTGTTTAAGAACTCTGCTCTGACACCAAACAATGGAATCAGATGGCCCCCTGGCTTCACTATTCACCAGCCAAGCCACATACAGAAAGTTACTAATATTTTCTCAGCCTCCATTTCCTTAAGTATAAATAGGAACAATAATAGTTCTTCTCCCATAGAATTAAGGTAAGATGTTAGACAAGGTATACAAATCACCTAGCACAATGCTTGACACAACCAAAAAATGTTCACTACCGTTATTCCTTAATGAATTTATTTCTTGAAATGGAACAGGACCCATTTTGCCTTGTTTGATGTAGATTAGAAAATATGTAGATTAGAAAATAATAATAGAGAAGAACACACACATACACACGCACACACACACACAAACACACACAAAAACTGTATCCCGACAACATAGTTCTTGGTAGCATCTGACTGGAAGCATCTATGAGATAATCATATTTCAGAACATAGCTCATATTCCCCCCAAAAGCAGAATATGAAATGAAGGCTTGAGTGCAATTTGTTTATTTGGGAATGTGATCCCAGAAGGCGGAAGGAGGGAGCAAGAGGAAAGAAATTGGGAGGAGGAAATAGCTAACATAAGGACACCTTATTGAGTTGACCACCATTACGCAAGACTGGGTGTTGGATCCTTTGGCACCATATTGAGACGCCTGTGTTGTCCACCAGGGAAGAAAAGAGAAAGCGTAGCTCCGTCATCTCCTATTTCCCATTGGTTGAGGGTTGTCCCGTGGACTGTAACCTCTTGTGCAACTTTGGGTTGCATCTGCCTGAGTGACAAGCGATCCTGAAGGAACCCCAACTTATAATAGAGAAGATGCAGAGTGAAGAACCACAGACCTGATAATTGCACCCATGAGGCCAGCTGAAACTTCTGCCAAACTGGCCACCACCACCAGTGAGTGGAATAAGAGATAAAGCCAAAGGATATTAAGTTATGAGCAGCCATAATCAAAGATATCCTGAAGAGATTGAGATGTGTTTAAAGTAGACATCCAAGAGATGGACTGTTTTCTGAGACACATGCCATTTAACCTGCTTAATCCTGTACCATTAAACAATTGGAATTTGATTACTTCTTGGCTCCTGACTCAAAATATCCACCTGAAAGTGCTCTTCTAAGTCAATAGCCCAGTCTCCTTTTTTTTTATCTCTCATTTTCAAAATAAGAGAATCTCAAGGTTGACAATTTCAAGCACCTCCATCAGAAACATAAGTCATCGCCACAATGGCCATGGCAAGCAAGCACTTAGTTTATGCTAGGATACGCTCAGTAATGGAAATTGTAGCTCCTCAGAAGGCATCTGCTTCTTCTTCCCATAGCGCTACTAGAAAAATAATCTGATTTTTGGCTAAACAAGGCAGATTGAGCATACATTAATTAATACTCTTTTCATCAAACACTTCTGGTCTCTTTTGACTATAACAGAGTGGGAGAGTTAACATAGTTCTGGGGTCCAATTGTAAAGGTATGCTGTTGTCCATTGCAACTGAATACCAATTGTTTCTGATCATCTTTGAGAAGAATGGAAAAGAATTCATTTGCCAGATGAATGACTTCATATCATATACCCAATATTATGTTAATCTGCTCCAGTAAAAGTACCACAGTAGCCATTGGGGCTGCTACATGGTTGAACTTGCAATAGTTTACTATCATCCTTTAGGATTCATCTAGTTTATTGCAGGGGATAGTCTGGTGAATTAAGTGTGAATATGACAGGGCTCATCCTGCATCTTAAGGTCTTGAAGAGTGGCACTAATTTCTCTCATTCTCCCCCTCCCCCAAGATATCTTGGCCAAGGGTGGGGCAGTTTCAGAGGTTTCCATTTGGCTTTCTCCATTTGTAAAGCAGGTTCACTGCGCACTGGTTACCACTTCAAACCATTGCTTTTGGGGCCACACTTTTGCTACTTGCTTAAGTCCAGTGAGACATAGCACTCTCACACAGAGCAAATTACATGAAATCGGTTTACTACAGATAGGCAATAAGGAATAACGGAAGCCTAGTATTCACTGTGAGCTCATTGCCTGAAGCTTAGAAAAACTGTCTGGGGTGGATACAGTCTGGTCTTTACTTTCCCCAGTTGCACCGCAGCTAAGACGCCTTGTAAAGCAGCCTACCCTGGGTTTTACACCCCAGGGCACAGGAGTTGCTGGGCTAAAATGTTGAACGACATCCTCTTTCTAGGAAGGGCTAGAACAGACCCAGGCTGTTGTAGTCAGTTTCTCCTTATCTCAGGATGTTGTCTTTCTATACATTCCACTGTTGTCCTTGGGAACTACAAGCTAGAAAAGGGGAAAACCTGTGTTGGTCCAAGGTCACCCAGAGAGCTTTCCTTCACCATTATGATAGCTCTTACCCCATAGGTCAAGGATCTATGCAGATGTTGTGACAACCACCAAGTAAGCATGTCTTTTCCAATTACACATTCAGGGAGTGGGGAAGTAACTATCAGTTGCATCTCAAAGGACCCACTGTGAGATGAATTTGGACCAGAACCATATTTATGACTTGCCATTATATGCTGTCACTATAACAAGGAGGTGAAGGGGAAGAGACAGAGATATTGACATTTGGAGTCTCTAGGTATCAATGTCAACTTGGAACAAACATCTGACAGCCCTAGGGATTCTCTTTTCCCCAGTGCATAACCACTTGATTAAATGAATAGAGGCCACTTTGAAGAAGGACTGAGGGAATTATCTCTCATTTGATATTTGCAGTGTCTATCTGCAGTGGTTTTGCTGGGTCCATCCTCCTGAGGACTTGATTCCCTCCTTCAAGCAATGGACACTCATGTTAGGAAACTGGGAAAAAATGGTCACTTTTAATTCATGATTGTCCTCAGCACCCTCATCATTTATCCTTGATTTATTTAATTTGTACAATGTGAGTAGTACTATTGTTGGCTACCTGTTTTTCCCTGAAGGATGCTAGTTCTATTAAATATCTCCATCATTCTCTTCATGTCAGGCCTTCCAGTCATTAACATAATTGTATCTACCTGTCTCTGATCATTAAACTCTGCCACCTGGCCTCTATTGTTTCAGAGTCTTATCATCCCTCTTGCTATTAGGTTAGTGCAAAAGTAATTGTGGTTTTTGTCACTGAAAAATGTGGTTTTTCAACAGGTGCTGGAGAGGATGTGGAGAAATAGGAACACTTTTACATTGTTAGTGGGACTGTAAACTAGTTCAACCATTGTGGAAAATAGTGTGGCAATTCCTCAAAGATCTAGAACTAGAAATACCATTTGACCCAGCCATCCCGTTACTGGGTATATACCCAAAGGATTATAAATCATGGTGCTATAAAGACACATGCACATGTATGTTTATTGTAGCACTATTCACAATAGCAAAGACTTGGAACCAACCAAAATGTCCATCAGTGACAGACCGGATTAAGAAAATGTGGCACTTATACACCATGGAATAATATGCAGCCATAAAAAAGGATGAGTTCATGTCCTTTGCAGGGACCTGGATGCAGCTGGAAACCATCATTCTCAGCAAACTATCACAAGAACAGAAAACCAAACACTGAATATTCTCACTTATAGGTGGGAATTGAACAATGAGATCACTTGGACACAGGAAGGGGAACATCACACACCGGGGCCTGTTGTGGGGTGGGGGGAGTGAGGAGAGATAGCATTAAGAGATACACCTAATGTAAATGATGAGTTAATGGGTGCAGCACACCAACATGGCACATGTATACATATGTAACAAATCTGCACGTTGTGCACATGTACCCTGGAACATAAAGTATAATTTTAAAAAAATTAAAAAAAAAAAAAGAAAAACGTGGTTTTGCCACTGAAAATGTGGTTTTATCAGTGAGTCCAGTTCTATAATGTCATTTCCTACCTTCAGCTCTGGCCTAACATTGAATTTTTTTTTCTTTAGAGATGATGTCTTGCTATGTTACCCAGGCTGGATGCAAACTCCTGGGCTCAAGCAATCCTCCTGCCTCAGCCTCACAAGTAGCTGGGACTACAGCATGTACCACTGCACCTGCCCACTGAATTTCTTAGTGATGCTGGTGCCTCTGTCACAAATGCTTCTCTTATTGCTTTGGAAAATGCTGCATTCTATGGGCCCTGCCATACAACATACTCGTCTGGTTGGTTTTCTGGCATTTTATGGTATATCCTCTCTAACATATGCACTTCTTCGAGACTTTTAATCCCTTCTTCCAAACTCATCTGCTATGACAATCTTGCATTTCTACCTCACCTAATGTACTTCCAGGAGCCATCCTTATTACTATGTTCAAACCATCTCTCAGAGTCCTTGCCAGGAAACAAAAGTCCCTATCTCAGGAGAGCATTCCAAAATCAACAAACTCTCCCTTATTCAGCCCTGTTTTCCATGTTCTCCTTGATCAAGCACCCTCATAATTCAGTCCTGTGAGTACTGTCCCAGCTGTTGGTACATCCCGGCTAGATCCTGCAGCTCCTCTAGGACTTAATCCCTTTACTTTCTTCTCAGGCCCAGCATGTCTTTAGCTTGATTACATTGTGACAAATTCAGGAGATGGTGTAGGGAATGTCCTGGAGAGGGGTATTGTTTTGGGTAGGAGGGCCCTGTGCACTATCTTCAAACCAGAGGGAAGTATTGGACCTTAAGAAGATAAAGTGGGCCACTCCTCTGGTCTCAGAAGTTTTAGAGGAAACTGGGGATTCAAGATTTTGGGGTACATCAACCTAGATATCTCCATCCTATGTGGCAAGATTCTTTTCCAACTTTGGCCTAGCCAACCTACCTTGGTTGAGAGTTAAATGTTCTTTGGAATGCAGTCATTTTTACAGTGAAGTCCTGGGCTTCATCCTCAGTTTTCCATATCACCTAGGGTAAACAATTTATCTCAATTTGCCTGGGGCTTTCCTCATTTTGAAACAGAAAGTTTCACATCTTGGGAACCCCTCAGTCCTGAGAAAACTAGGATAATTGGTTACCCTAGTGCTGCTTCCCTTTACTGCCAACCCCACAAGATGAGAGCCTCTTTATAAGCTACAGAGAATATCTTCTAGATTTTACACTTCAGTTTTAGTTGATAATTAAACACTCACTTCTTGCCATCTTTTTCTAGAACATCAAGTTTAGCAGCAGCCACCCAGTTCCACCTCTTTGAAGTTAATGTTTTCCTGGAATTTCTCAGTAACTGATCAGAGTAGGAATATGCAAAATTCCACAAGAGTGTTCTCACTACTGACACGAATTTTGGGGTTGTGGGGTCCTCAAGACCACCTTCAGGTTTAATAATTCACTAGAAGGAGTCACTGAAAGCTGTTATGCTGATGATTCAGTTTATTATAGCAAAAATATACAGATGACAATAATCTAAGGACAGAGTCTCACAAGAGAGAGGAAAGTTCCACATACAGAACTTACAGTTACCCTTTTCCAGTGAAATAGTGGACAAATTTTCCTAGAAACAATGTGTGAGAAAACACATGAAGGTAAGCTCACCTGTGTTTTGATGTCCAGAGTCTTTATGTGGGGTTCCATCACATGGACATGATTGACTGCCCACATGGCTGACCTTAGTTTCCAGTATGTCTGGAGGTTGAGCTGGTACCTCATGATTCAGAGCACCCTGAATCTTCATTGTTAGACCATCTTCTGTGGCCCAAGGCCCTTAGATGAACAAGGACACTTTTATCAGGCAGGACACTCCAAGGGCTTAGTGACACTCCTGGAAGGACGGTAACTTTGTGTGGGATTTTCTTCTGACAAGGGGACAGGAAGCTAGTTTTCTGCTAGTAACACTCCCACAATTGGGGAATGAAGGGGTTTATTTCTGGAACAAAAGCCTACAGGAAGTCTATCACAGACTGTACCACAGTGGGACTGGATTTAATCAATTGAAGTCAAGGACTAGATTAATATTTCTGTGAAAAAAAGAAAGGAAATTCCCATGGCTACTAAAGGGGGAGGGTATCTCACGGAATGTGGAGAGAGCTGTATTAGTCTTTCATTTTTTGATAATAGAAAATGGCATGATTGTTTCATGGAAAGAAATCTCTGTCATTTGTGTCCACCTATGATTTTCTATGACTATTCTCAGTGGCTTACTGTGTTAGTCCATCTTATGTTGCCATAAAGGAATACCAGAGACTGCCCAATTTTTAAAGAAAAAATAGTTATTTGTCTCACAATTCTACAGACTGTGCAGGAAACATAGTGCCAGCATCTGCTTCTGGTGAAGCCTCAGGAAGCTTCTGATCATTGTAGAAGGCAAAGGAGGAACAAGGGCATCACGTGGTGAGAAAGCATGAAAGAGAGGAAGTAGGCCCCAGACTCTTTTTAACAATCAGATCTCATGGAGGACATCAAGCCATTCATGAGATACCCATCCCCATGACCCAGACACCTTCTACCAGACCCTGCCTCCAACACTGGGGATCACATTTCAGCATGAGATTTAGAGGGAACAAACATCCAAAACACATCACTTACCCAGTAGTAATTAGTCATTCAAGACTAATTTCTAATATTTATGGCCAAAAGCATTATTATAATCAGCATCCATTACTCCTTGCTGGAACTCTTCTCAGTAAGTATCCACATACTGACTTTAGTAATTTTCCTAAAATTGGAGACCTATACATAAAAGTCATAAGCTAAAACCACAGCATTGCTATGTAGCACTTGGCCTATGAGGATGACATTTCCCATTGTGATTTACATCATGCTGGACAGGACCAAAGGAATAATCTGCCAGGAGTGGAAGCCACCCAAGGCCCTCACCAGATCATTGATCAATCTTGATCATTCCAGCCAGCAGAATTGTGAGCCAAATAAGCCTTTTTTTCTGTATAAATTCCCCAACCTATATGTATTCCCATACAGCAATACAAAATGTACTAAGACAGAAAGTTACCTGCAAACAAATCATGACCCAACCAGAGTATAGTAAGGAATTTTCATACCAATCTTGTGATGGTACTGGCTTCAACTTGCTCAAAATATACTAGCCTCATGACCATGCTAGCTTTGACTTGCTCAAGATATTGAGCAAAGAAACTCCCGCTGAAAATGGCTGCTTGCTCCGGAGCCCGTAAAAAATAAAAATAGAATAAAATAAATAGTCTGTAGATTTTAGAAGGAAAGGGAGAGAGGCAGCAAGAAATCCTGGGTTGGGGAGTAAGGAGGAAAAATGTTACAGTACTTGTCTGCCTGAAGTTGAAGGAGCCTCTTAGTATTTGCACGTGTTATAAATAATATAATCACCTCTGTGCAATCAGACAGTACTAATGGAGCCAGTGAAGTCTGCTGTATATAATATCTATTTGAAAGAGAAAATGATTTCATTTTCATTTTATTTCTGGTACAGCAAAGCATTCGAGTAGCACACGATGAGCCTTTCAATTACATGTTTAATTCATTCTGATGATTTGTGAACAGCAAGGAGATCTTAATCCTGGAGATTCTTAATGAGAGTGCTGTTAGGTTAATATAGTTCTCAAAGGATTGGATTCTACTTAACAACACTTCACAGAGGGAGCCATGGAGGAATAAAGCCCACCAAATGTCCAGCAGGCGATAGTAAAACTTTCCTCCGCCACGTGAGTTCCTCAGAAATGGCTCCACGCACTTCCCAAGCCAGGCAGCTCCCATGCTGAACATACACTCAGGACACTGCACCTCTCACATTTGTAATTAAATAATCATTTATGTAATTATTTTTAAATGTCTAGGTCCCACCACTAGAATGTAAACTCCACATGGTCAGAGAGCATGTTTTATTCCTCTCCAGAGCCCAAATAATGCCTAACTCATGGTAAGTGTTCAGCACGATTTGGTGAATAGTCCTTTAAAACACTGCTTATTCTGGCAAACTAAAAGTATATACGTATACATCTAACATATATATGAAATAATATATACACACTTACTTTTTATGTATGATATAGAGTACATATATATTCACATGTATACTTAATATAGATATGATGCAATATTATGGAGCAATTACTATTTGTGATAGAAATGCAGAGTTATTGACATGAAAAGAAATCCATGGATTTGTTTTCCAAATCAGGTTATAAAACCATATGTATGGCAGGGTATAGCATGTCATATATAAAAGTATTAGATGAATGTGAGCAAGTTAGTTAACCTCCATAAGCATCATTTCTCATCTGTAAAAAAGGGACTAATAGCAATCCCAGGTATAAAGTACTGTTGAAATGATTGAATTAAAAAGTGAATATATAAACTAATGTATAAATAAATAAAATCTCAACACTGTGCCTGAACTATACTAAGTACATAATAAATATTAGCTTTTTGACAATGATTATTCCATTTTACAGGGAAGATAACATTTTTGTGTGTACATAAAAAATTCAAACTATTAACATCAAATTGTTATCATGAATATGATGGTGAGACTTTTAGATTTTTTTAAATTTTCTTTTATCCATTTCTGTATTTTCTGGATAATAATTTTAATTTGAGGGAAAATAATAACTTGTTTTCTTCTGTAGCTCTAGCTAACTGACTCCTTAGTAAAAAGCAGAATATTTTAAAGATGGCTTTTCTGGAAAATGATCTTGGATTTATTTGAGATAAGAAGGTCAAATGAAGGTTTGAGATAGCTGATTGAAGAAAAGTGTTCACCTGGTCTCATTCCCTGAGATCCATTGAAATGGCAGAGAAAATGCGCAAACAAAACGAATTTTAACAGAAATGAGAAAACCAAGAGAATTGCTACTAGGATATCAGAACTTTGAGAATTTTCTAGAAAAAAGCAGGTGGAAACAGACCTAAAGATCCACATGGAAATAAGGACAAATGAGAAGCCCTCCAATAAAGGACTCTTCAAAAAAAAAAAAAAAAAAAAAAAAAAAAAAAAAACAGTCCATGACCAGAGGCAGTAGGAATAAAAGAAGAACTAAGAGATGGGCCTAAACACTGATTTTAAAAGAGTAAAATAACTGTGTCACTGTTCTTATAAAGCACCTAATGCTGTCTTTTGACCTCAGCTACTGCTCTGCTGTGTGAGAATTTTCACGCAGCAGACTCTCAGAGTAGACACTGGGGCTTGAACAAAGTAATTTCCCCAATAATTTTGGACTGCCTCAAGGGAAGAAACAAAACTTCCACTGAAGACAAACTACTGGTCATCCTAAAGAAAAGCACAGCCTACCAGGGCCCATAACAGTTCTGCACTCCAGAACCACCCCAACACCTCCCATCTGAATTATATTCATTGCCAAGAGAAAAAAAAATTTTCATGTGCACTAGGAAAACATTTCTGAGCTATTGGTTCTGTTCATTTACAGACATTTATCTGAAAATATGAACTGTCATAATGGATTGTCAAACATTCAATAGAAATCAATCGCCAATAGAATGAAGGGACAGAGAGATAGATGGAGGAATGGAGAGAGAGAAGTGGAAAGAAAGAAAACAATAGTTTCAGCATGTCTGGAAGAATCTCTCAACTCCAAAGATTAAGAGAAAATTCTAAACAATCAATAAGGAAGAAAAAATTAGGCTACATTCATAAGAATAAGGTTTCTCAGGAACTGGGATCTAGAGGGCGATGGAGCAATGTCTTCAACATTCTTGTGAAATATCGTGATGAACCAAAAATTCCAGACTCTACTAGCATTTAAGTATCTGGACAAAATAAAGACACTTTCAGATCTCTGCATACTCAGATGTTTAAAACTCAGGCCAGGATTCCCTTCCTTTTACAAGAAAATGGCTCACAATTTATGTGAGCATATATTAAAATGGAAATTGAATTTAAGAAAGAGAAGGGAATTTTTTAATCATGGGTAAAAAAAATCATTGATGTATAGGAATGCTAAATAAATTTAAATAACCTGATTGTTAACCTTAAACAATTTTTAAGAGAGAAATGGAGAGTCACACATCAGGTCTTAAATGCGTGACTTGGAGGTGGCACACGTGAGTTTTGCTTAGATCCCACCATTCAGAACTAGTTCACAGACGCATCTAACTGCAAGGGGCCAGGAAATGTAGGAAAGGACAGGAATACTGTATTAGATGAGTATTAAATGTCCTCACCATAGTTCATAATAATTTTATCTTCTCAATGGAACATACCTTTTAACAGCATGTTATATCCCCCTTTGACCATTTAACAGTTTTTATGTTGGAATCAGTTTTCTTAGAAATTAAGATTGGTCCATTTACCTTTCATGGTTATACATTCCTTTTATTTTTAATCTTTCTATGTTATTTCATTTTGTGTGTTCCTTGTAAACATCAAGTAACTGGAACTTGTTCTCTAAGTGTCTCTACCTTTTAATAGGTTATTTTAATCTAACCACCTTTATTTTGATAACTTTGTAACCAATACTTTGTAACTGATTATTGTTCTCATTCCCGCTATCTTATTTTTTCATTTTTTCATTTTCTTTTTTTAAAATCTTTGCATGTTTCTTTTTTCTTCTTTTTTATTTTTACTGATTAAAGAAATTTTCTGTTTCCTTTTTTGCGCTAGTGGTTTGGAAATCACATGTTCTATTTCCACTTTTCTCAAGATTAAATTATGCTAAATATACATGCTTAAAATATTTTAATTAAATGTTGAAAAACATTTGTATTAATAAGCTCTTCTTGAAACGAGACAAAATGCTTATCATGCTTCAATTCCAGTTTCCCTTTGCTCCCTCCTGTGTTTATTACTAACATTTGAAATTCTTTTTCTTGCTTTTATTATTATTATTACTTTAGAGTCAGGCCTTTATTTACTAATAAACCATTCTTAAAATTGCCAACTAGGGTTTATTCTAGGAGTACAACAAAGGTTCAAATTTAGACTTTTTGTTACTGCAACTCACTATATTAGTAAAAAAAAATTGTTAACTTGATTAAAAAGAGTTATAGCAAATGTCATACTTGAGGGTAGAACAGTAGAAGCATTTGATTAAAATTCAAACCAGAGAAAGATGATACACAGCATTATTCTTGAGGTTCTAATCAATGCAATTTGATGAGGAAAGTGAATAAATTCATAAGTATTGGAGAAAAAGAGACAAAACGGCCATTACTTTCAAGTGATATGCTTATCTATTTTTTAAAAAATCAAAGAAAGTAAGTCAAAAAACACAAAGAACCAATAAAAAGTTTCAGTAAGGTAGCCAATTTCAACAAGATCAACAGATAGAAACTCAATAATTTTCTACATCAGAAAAACAACTTAATAGAAATTGAAATGCAATTTTAAAATCCCCAGAGCAATAAAAGCTATAAAATACTTAGAAATCACCAAACAAAGACATGCATAAACTTTATGAAGAAAATGATTTTACTGAAAACAAATTTCCAAATGAATGAGAAGACTAAATTTTGTAAAATATTAATTCTCTCATAATTAATTTATAAACACAGCGAAATGCCAGTCAGAATTTCAACAGGCTTTTTTAATGGAACTTGAAAAGCTGAATGTAAAATTCAACTAGGAGGCAAAATACATAATAAATAACCAGTGAAAAATGACAATAATTCTGCAGTATGATATTGGAATGAAACTAAATCATGGAACAGAATAGACAGTTTTGGAAACCAAATATAAATTTAGTACATGATAAAGAAAGAAGGAACTAGACAATACCTAATGTTGGGACAAACAGCTATCCATTTGGAGAAAAGATATAAAATTAGAGTCTTACCTTGTACTACATGTAAGAATGAATCCTGTTTGGATTAAAGACCGATATATAAAAAAGTTATCAAAGAAAATTAAGATAGGAATTTAATGATGTTGGAGAAGGCTTTCCTCAGCAAAATACCAAAAAAAAAAAGTATAAATAATAAAAGGAAAGGCTACTGATTTGATGACTCATAAATTTAATACATCTCTAAGGCAAACACCATAAGCAAACTTGAAAGAAAAGCAGCAAACCAAAAAGAAATATTTGCATCATCATAAAGTTACTACCCATTCATAAACAGTGCCTAAAATTGGTAAGAACAATTTCTTTTAAACGGAAAGGTGGCTGGGCTTCCTTTCCTTTTTAAAGAAAATGGCTCACACCTGTAGTCCCAGCACTTTGGAAGACTGAGGTTGGAGGATTGCTTAAGCCCAAGAGTTTGAGATCACCTTGGGCAACATGGCTAAATCCCGTCTCTACAAAAAATACAAAAATTAGTAGGGCGTAGCGGTGCACACCTGTAATTCCACTACTTGGGAGGCTGAAGTGGGAGGATCACTTGAACCTGAGAGGTCAAGGCTGCAGTGAGCCATGATCAAACCACTGCACTCCAGCCTGGGTGACAGAGTGAGACCCGGTCCCCAAAATAAATAAATAAATAAATAAATAAATAAAGGAAAGGATAAATGATTAGGCAATCAAGAAGAAACAAAAATTGCAAATTAACATGAGAAAGAATATGCAACCTAACTAGGAATCAGAGAAACGAATATTAAAGCAATATAATATCATTCTTTTGTCTCTCAGATCAGCAACATCTTAAAAGATTGATAATATTTACTTATGGAAAGAATATGGCAAGATGAATAAACATACATTCTAGTGGACTTTAACTCAGTACAGGCTTTTTGGTGGCCAGCTTGATATTATCTGGTCAAATGAGTAGACATTGGGCTATTGTACTTCTGAGAATGGATCCTGTGAAATACACACATGGCCCGAACCAAGCCACATGCACTAGCATATTTATTGATCTTTTTGTATTAGGATGTAGCCTAATGTCCATCAATAGAAAAATGGTTACAGCAGTTGTCCTGCAATGCAGTCACTAAGACAATTGAGGCAGAGCCATACGTACCCAGATGGAAAGATTTCTAAGACACGTTTTCAGAAAAAAACAAACCAAGGAATAATAAATAGCTGGATCTCACTTATCTTCTTAAAGTTACATATATGTATGTTTTATATCTACATATAAATGCACAGGAAAAGGTCTGACTGACACAAATCAAATGGTTAGAAATAGTTACCTATAGGAGGTGTTTCAACTTATTATTGAATACAGCATATAATTGCACAGTATAAATCTTTACAGGAAGCAAGTATTCACATATTACTTCTATAATTCTTTTCTAAGTTAAGATCAAATATCTTCAGACTTCCCTGCTTCAATGCTAGCTTTGAGAAGGAGCTCACATTCACACAGGGAAGGCCACTAAAGGCACATGGCATTGTGAACAGAGCTGAAAATAGGCTCTGTGAACAAGAACAAGAATTTTACTCCAAACTTTATCTTGCTTTCCTGGTTTCTTTTCCCATTGATTGTTTCTATCTGACCATTTTGCACATGTCTCTGTAAGTGCCCTTCAATCCTTAAGGAGAATATCGGTAACTTCCATGAATAAAGGGTCCCAGCCTGGAGCCCTGGGATCTGGTACACATAGGCGCTCTCAGTAGCTGTGAAAGCTGGAATAAGTCCCAGCTTCTGCATGCCTCGTTTTCTTCATCTGTGAAATGCAGTGGCTGCCCCTGTGCTCTCAAAGTCCCTTTCCTTTTCTTAGCCTTTAGGTTTTGTGTGCTCTGCTGGGTTACCTCTTCTCTCCACATCCTAAAGGCACTGCAACAGGAAAGTGTGACTGCTCAGCCCCTTCCATTAGCTCAGATCACTGAGATTCAACTATCTGCCCATGTGGGCCAGGGGCTGGTGAGGAATTAAGAATTCACACAGAAAATCACTTTCATTTCCCCTGCAGCATTATTCATTTGGGAGACACATCTCCAATAGTCTGTGCCCAAAGCCTCTTTATGAGAGTCTAGGGTGGTTCTGGCACCAGCAGTCACAGTGACCCACCAACTCAAGCCAGGTGTCCCCTCCTGGGAGCAAACTGTCTCTGGTTGGCTTGCCTTTGTCAATAAAACAACTCCTGTCACACCACCAGCTGCATGTGCATTTTCCTTTCATATTTACATATTTTTCCCACAAGATTTACTTTATATAAATGATCTCACACACACACACAAGGATATGTACAACGTTAAAACTAATGGTACAACAAATAGCCATACAGACCCACTGTTGTCCTTCCCTCCTCCTCCACTGCCCTCAACCCTGCAATGTTACTGTTCTTCTTACCCAACTGTGTTAGCTACTATCCAAGCTTTTTTGTCATTATTAATTTTCTTGTTTTCCTTTATACTTTTACCAAATATGTAGAATTAATTATCTTTTAAAGGAAGAAAATTTTTAGAAATAAGGTTCTTAAGAGAATTAAATGAGACAATGCTTAAAGTGCTTAGCACAATGCCTGACATGTTAAGTATTCAAAAATATCATCCATTATCATCGCTCTTTTATTTATTACTATTATTATTGTTAAGAGGGAGTCTCACTCTGTCACCCAGGCTAGAGTGCAGTGGTGTGATCTCGGCTCACTGCAACCTCTGCCTCCTGGATTCAAGCGATTCTCCTGCCTCAGCCTCCCCGAGTAGCTGGGATTACAGGTATGTGCCTTCACATCCGGCTAATTTTGTATTTTGAGTAGAGACTGGGTTTCGTCATGTTGGCCAGGCTGGTCTCGAACTCCTGACCTCAGATGATCCACCCGCCTTGGCCTCCCAAAGTGCTGGGATTACAGGCGTGAGCCACCATGCCCGGCCTATCATCACTCTTTTAAACTTCCATTAATATAATGGAAAAGATCTCTTGTTCATTTAGTAATCCATCTCATTCATGTTTTAATTACCTACTATGAGTCATCTCTGCCATGCTAGATATTATAAAGCTATATGATTTGGATTTTAAAATATTTTAATTTTATTTTAAATACTTGTAGACTCACAAGAAGCAGTAAAAATAGTCCAGAGAGGTTCTTTGTACCTATCAGTCATCTTCTCCCAATGGTGCCACTTTGTACGTCTGTAGTACATTATCAAAACCAGAAATCAACACTGGCCTCATACAATTAACTAGACTATTAGACCTTTCATTTTGCAGGGACTCATTTTTGGGGGGTGAGGGCATGTAATCCTGTGACATTTTAACCCATGGGTAAACTTGGATCACCACTACCACAATCAAAATGTAGAACTCTTCTGTCATCACAAAGGAATTCACTTGTGCTACCCTCTATTTTTTGTTTTTTGAAATAGGTCTCTATCACCCAGGCTAGTTTCAAACTCCTGGGCTCAAACAATCCTCCTGCCTCAGCCCCTCGAGTAGCTTGAACTACATACAGGTGCACACCACAGCCTTAACTTGCTACCCTTTTTAGAGTCACATACTGGCCCCCTTACCTAATCCCTGGCAACCACTGATCTGGTCCCCGTTTCTATCTTTTTGTCATTTTGAGACGTTACATACACAGAATCATACAATATATAACTTTTGAGATAAGCTAAGCAGTTTTACACTCATGAAAAATAGCCTTACCTACTGAACCTGGATTTCTTGGCTGGGAAGAATTTCTTTCTTTTTTTCCCATTAATCTACGTGTTTTATTTTTGTGGGTACACAATAGCCTTTAGGTTAATAGGTATATTTATGGAGTACAGGAGATATTTTGATATAGGCATGCAATGCATCATAATCATATTATGGAGAATGGGGTATCCATCCCTTCGAGCATTTAACCTGTGTGTTACAAATCATCCAATTATACTCTTTTAGTTAGTTTTACATGTATAATTACATTATTATTGACTATAGTCAGTCACCCTGTTATGCTATCAAATACTAGGTCCTATTCATTCTTTGTATTTTTTATTTATTTATTTATTTATTTATTTATTTTCCCATTAGCCATCTGCCCCAACCCTCCCTCCCCAACAACCCTTCCCAGCCTCTGGCAACCATCCTTGGGAAGAATTTCTTGACTGGATTTATACTGGGGAGAATTAATTTCATCTTCAGATCATGTAGAGTATTTCATTTCTAAGGAAATCTGAGACTCTAATGATACCCTGAAAATAAAGGATTTAACCACTAGAATTCGCCAAATCATCGGAAGGTGTCCCTGAGGTTCACTGTGTAGATGGAGGGAGGAGGAGCAGGTGATAGCCCTCCTGGCCAGGACTAGACCTTCCTCATGGCCAGGAATAGGCTCAGAGGTGGACTCCAAAATTAATGCAAGAATATGTACTTGCTACCCATGCCAGACATTAATGAGCTTGGAAGAAGTTTGTCTATAAATGTGAGAAATGAGTTTCAAGTACTTTTATCAATTCCTCTCCCCGATTACTGACCAAAAAAGAAATTGTTTGCAAATTGCACAGCAGGCCAGGAAAACAGTCTGAAAACCCTTTCAATCAGATATTTTGGAAGGAGCTTGTCTAAAAACAACCCTTGCCAAGTTTCCAGGCTGCTCCTTTGTAAGCTCATTTTTGAAGATTTGTCACAAAGCAGGAACTGGAAGGAGAAACATGTTTTATTTTGTTATACAATGAAGTTCTTTGTCCAACAAATAGATGTGATAATATCACTGTGTTGGATACATTCTACCATTCTCCAAAGTGGTTGGGACTGCTTTTTAAATTTTTGCACCTTCAGTCTGGTTGAGAGCACTGAAAGAATGGTGCTAAAAGCCTCTTTTCAGACACTTCAGGGGCATTCTTTTGTTTGAATTTACTTCCCCTTTCCCACCCAGTCTCTGGCACCAAACACAGCCTTACAAATCAGCTCCGACTGGCAGGAGGAATGAAGTCAGCAGGAGCTGGTGCCAAGTTCCTCTTGGGCTCCATTCACCCAAGCCTCGCTAACCTTTTCTCCACATACAAGGGGCATCTCCACTGCTCTCAGAAACACAACTTTGTACACATGCCAAATTGCTTTTGGGGGCAGTTACAGCAGAGATCCTCCCACTTTCATTTTACCTAGACTGTGTCACATGGAGCCAAGCACTTTGCAATTTACCACCTTTTCCCTCAATTTAATATTAGAAGCTCTATCTGATTCTGAGGCTGTTTTCTGGAAGGGCACTCCAAATGAGGAAACATCTCTGTAAACTAATGACAACAAAAAGGGCTTTATCTGACAAACAATTTACTGTCTCCTGCTGGATTAGCGCGCTCACTCACAGGAGCGCTACAGTTTTATAAAACACATAGAAGCATATGACAATGTAAAGCCATGATCCCTCATGGTATTTCCCAGCTGCCGGTGCATACATTTTTAGGCACCACAACTTTGAATGCATTCGGCTGCATGATTTAGAGTCTTCCCAAGTGGGACAATTTTGCTGCCACCCCCCAACCTGCCCCTCAGGGACATTTGGCAATATCTGGAGATGTTTTTGATTGAATCAACCAAATGGGTTTGCTACGGGCATCTAGTGGGTAGATGCCAGGGTTGCTGCTAAACACTCAGCAATGCACAGGACAGCCCCCATAACCAAACAAAGAATTATCTGGCCCCAAATGTCCAAGTGCTGAGGTTGAGAAATGCTGATTAAAGGGAAGCGTAGGGCTTTTGATGTCAGATAATTCAGGATTTGAATCTGATCCTCAGCCTAGACTATCCAAGCTTCAATTCTTCTTCTTTAAACTTAAAATGATCCTATCCTACTTGCCTTACTGAATCACTGGGAGGATCGAATGAGATTAGAACCTGTAAAGAAAGTAGTACTTAGCAAACACTGGTGCTAAAAAAAATTTTTTTTTAAATCTTTCTTTCCTTTTCATTCCCTGCCTTATATTATTAATACCTCCTTTGAGACTACAGAGTCTCAGCAGCTGTTTTTGTCTTCCTTATTGCTGGGAATCAGCATTGTAGCAAATATCTGCTCTGCTTTCTTGCAAACACTGATTCTCTGTTCTAGTGGGGCTGGCTACCACACAGCCTTGATTCTCCCATCACAGGTGTGACGACAAGGCCCAGAGTATCCCAAGCCCTAACCACAAAGATGGTTTTCAGAGGAGAGACCACAACCCGAGCCTGACCAATCATGGCCACCCCAAGGACTATAGCTGGAGCCCTCAAGAAATAGATACTCTTTTTTTAAAATCTGGAATTAATCAGAAAACGTGAAAACAAAATAAGTTCATAGCTGCCAGTAGCTATCTTTGCCACTGGAAGGAACTGAATCAAGGCAGAATCGAAGTGCAGAAATGAGACACGGTAGAGTCAGAGGTGGGAGGGGAAATGGGGTTCCCATGATAGCTTTCCATGACCTTTTAGCTTACGTTAGTTTGAGTTAGGTTTCTGTGACTTGAAACCCAAGGATTTATGACTAATAGAGCTGTGTAGAAGGGGTTAGAAAGCACAGGATGTCAGTATACTAATCAGCCTACAGATGTCTACTGAGTGCCATGCAAGGTCCTGATAAGGACAAAAGATATTATTCCAGTCCTCAAGATGTTTCTAATCTAGGTGAGTAAACAAATACCTAGCAAAAGGATACTGTTACAAGGTCGTGGAAATGCCAAGAGAATCACAGGCCATACTGCTGATAAATTGGGTGTGGGGAAGTGAGAGAGACATTTTTCTGTATTGGAAGAAACAGGGGACACTTTGTAGAGGAAGTGACTTAGTTGGCACCTCTCCCTAGCTGCCCAAGCCAAGAAGCTTCCCTTTCACTACCCCAGGCCACATAAGATGAGAACTGAAGAGGACTCTTACTCCTCCAAGGGCCTCTGCTCTTGTTGGGCTATCACCACGCCAGACCTGGTAAGCCACGACCTCTGTTCGTTGGCCCAGTGACTACTCTCCTCCTGGGCATTGTCCACTACACTCCTATTGATCTACCCCCAAAGTACACAGTCCCTCCACGACCTCTCCTCTGCATTCCTACCATCCACACCATGTGTAGTGTTTCCTTGCCCCAGATCCAAACCCCTACTCCTAACTTCCCTTCCAAATCCTTCCATTGTTCCCTTTAGAGCTCTTACTCTGGTATCAGCAAATACCTACATCTCTCCTATTCTCTAAATGTTCTTTCACTCCTTTGCTATACCGAGAATCAGCTGTCTATTGAACACAACAATTCCTCTGAAACTCTGTTGCATTCTTCTCAAACCTCACAGTCAGGAGGTAATGTTATTCCCAGTGCTGCTTGTAGGCAGTTACTGCTCTGCCCTCTGGCCAAGATCCCTGATCCTTTGAGGATCCAGCCTTCTGGTCCTGCCACCTCTTCTCCTCTTCATTGCTGTCACCTGCAGATCTCCTGGCTCACAGCATTTTTCTTCACCCAGTTCTTGCTCTCTTTCCCAGTGACTTCAACCCCTGCATGAAATTCTTATCCACTACCCTGTGTGTCCATCCCCTGGCATGGTCACCACACTGCCCAGCTCCGGGAGCATGAAGAACATTATCATTGATGTGAATGGTGCCCACTGTAGTTTTTCATTGCACACCCCACACACGCTTATGCAGTGTCCCCTTGATCTCATCTCCAGCTACCTTCTCTTCCCACCAGCTGAGCCACTGCCTCCTTAACCACACCCTTATCTCTACATCTAACATTATTAATTCAAACATCCCAGTCCCTTCAAGTCACTAGCTCGAGTACCCTCACAAGAAGTCTTTCCCTGTGGAAAATTAGGAAATCCATGACCCTTTCACCTTCTATCAGTTCTTCCTGCTTTCACATCTTTCTTAACTCATCCTGGAGTTTAGAGTCTATCATTATCAATTATTCCCTGAAAAGACTCATAGTCTATTGCTGCCTTCATTGTATTCCACTTGGCTGATAAAACTCCAGCCCTGGAAGATCCAAATCACTGCTAACCCCAACTATCTATATCTTGGAAGCAGTATTTCCAGTGAATATCACAAACAGGACATACAGGATTCGCCCAAATCATGACACTTTCCTCTCTATCATCACACGTCTCCTAAATCTTCCTTCTCGGTGCCTCCTGGGTACATGCTCTTCTCTCTAACTTAATGTCTCCAATGAGGTCTGCACAGTATCATCAGCCACACAGACCACTGAAATAGCACAGAGCAAGTTCTAAAACACTAATATCATGTCACTCCTTTGTCACTGCCTAAACATCTTCAACAATGTACACTTGTTATTAGGATAAAATCAGAAATTCTAATGATGTACACTTGTTATTAGGATAAAATCAGAAATTCTTATCACAGAATTGCATCACCTGCCCTGTTTACATATCTACTCAAATTCCATGTTCCCCTTTCTCTGAATAGCCCTGTACAGTAGCCACTTTGACTTTGCTCAAAGTTGCCTTGCTCCTTTTAACCCCCAGAACCTTCTGACAAGCTGCTCCTTCTGTCTACAAGGACCCTCCCCTACCTGGCTTAGCTTATTCCAGCTCATACTAGGCTCTCAGCATCAACACCTTGAACTTAGAGGTACCTTCTCTAACCTTCCTTCCCCTACACAGCATGCACAAGGTCAAGTTCCATTGACCAATGATCTCATGATATACCATACTTAACCTTTAAAAACACTTATCACGAATTATCACTTATCTCAACATTTACCACTTGCGTTACTGATTGTTTGAAGTCTACTTTCCCAACTAGAAAGTAAGCTCTATGAGGGACAGCAATTGAGTATTTTGTTCACTGCTATATCCCCAATGCCTTGTACAGAGTAGGTGATCCATAAATACTTGATGATGAGTAACTCACTGATTGAATGATAATATGAGCTTGGCCTTGAAAGATAAGCAGGATTCAGATGAACAAAAAGGAAGAGATTTTCATTAGCAATGTGCAGGGTGTGAAAGTGGATAATGAGCCAACCCATTCTTATTGAATGCCATTGAATGTGCAAGCTTCTTGCTAATGACTAGAAATTTCTATGCGCATAACAGACAATAATGAGCTTAGAAGAGATATGTTTCAGAAACACCCAACTCCTATTTGTAGATACTTCTACCATTGTTTTGTCCAGAATGGACATAGGAGTTAGAACTGGGGGTCCAAGGGATATACCATATTGACATACCATATGTCAATATCATAGGTCATATCATATAACAACAGAGTCAGTGGGAGAGAACCTTTCAGCATTTTTCAAACAGGAATATCTGCAACATCTCTGCTCAATTCCACAGGCAGGTAATCCCCAACAAAGAGATGCTGTAAAGCACTCCCTTTAAAGGAGAAAGATATGGCCTCTTAGCTGCCCATACATAAACGCAGAAGATATAAACACATACCACTGTCTTCAACTTGAAGTGACACTAAAGAAAACACACAGTGTATGGCAAAAAATAGAAAACAGAAGGAGCATTAAAAATAGAAACAGTAAAGATAGCCCTAGAATTGAAAATATGTTACAACACATAGTTCCATAAGATTTCTTTTAAAATGACAGTCACTACCCTCTCATCCCACACTTCCCAGAAGCAACCACTTCCAAAATTTGTAGTGGATTATTTTGCCATTTGTTTCTATATCTCTAAGTAACAAGCTTGTACTAGTCTACTACTTCTTGATATTTAAGTTCAGAATTCTCTACTGCCTTCCAACTATCTAAATGAGGATTCAGCTCTTTTTCATTGCCGTCAGTATCTGGCATTTACCCTAACACCATTTCAACCTAACACATACTTTCATTCTCCTGTCCTCTCAACAAACTGTTCCATAATTCTGAGTAAATTGATATTAAATGCTAACATTATCATGACTATGTAAATAATATTCACCAATTAGGCTGGGCACAGCGGCTCATGCCTGTAATTCCAGCACTTTGGGACACCGAGGCGGGCAGATCACGAGGTCAGGAGATTGAGACCATCCTGGCCAACATGGTGAAACCCCGTCTCTACTAAAAACACAAAAATTAGCTAGGCGTGGCACATGCCTGTAATCCCAGCTACTTGGGAGGCTGAGGCAGGAGAATCACTTGAACCTAGGAGGCAAAGGTTGCAGTGAGCTGAGATCAGGCCACTGCACTCCAGCCTGGTGACAGAGCAAGACTCCGTCACAAAAAAAACAAAAAAAAAAAAAAAATAAAATTCACAAATTAATTATGTCATATATTGCTATTACTTTTCTTTGCCTGTACTTTTTGTCTTTTCAGGAGTTAATAATAGTCTTGTTTTTTATTTATATGGCTTTCTATGAACTTACCACTAAGTCATTAACTCTTCCCCTCATTGTGTAAATCTTCTCTGAACACATTCAGACATATTAACTATTCCTTCAGTTTTGTCTTCCTGAAGAAGTGTCTTCCTGAACTTTCTGAGCTGCTCCGATCTGGGCAGGCTGCTCTCCTGACCTGCTGCCTTGATGCCAACTTGGAATCACCCACTGCCATCATCCCGGGGATTCTCTGGCCTTGCTCCTGTGTTGGATCCCATTTTTAAATTCTCAAGTCTTCCTCTTTCTCAGTTTGCTTCCTCACTTTGTAGAGCAACTGAGAAATGGTACCTGGGAGATTTTTTGAGAAAATGCACATCTGAAAAATGTCTTTTACCTTAACCTTTATTTGACATTTTGGCTACATTTAGAATTTTAGTCTTTATATCACTTTCCAACAGAATGTTTAATGCCAGACTCCTTTTCATCTGGATTCTGGTATTACTCTTGAAAAGTCTGATGCCCTTCTACTCCTAGTCCTTATTTTTCTCTTTTGTATTTCTCTGGGAATTTTCAGGATCTTTTCCTCATTCCTAGTTCTAAAACTTCACTATGACATGCCTTGGTGTGACCTTTTCTTCTAGTTATAAGTTATAGTATTTTTCTGCTTCTTCATATGTCTAGTGATTTTTTAAGCCAGATATTGTTAATTTTATACTGTTAAGTGCTGGGTTTTGTACTATTCCTTTTAAGAGTGTTGGACTTTGCTCTGGAAAGAAGTTAAGTCACTTGCATATTAGTTTTATCTTTAGCAGCTTGTTTTTAAGCCCTTTTAAAGCAGATCTAGAGTAATACATAGCAATTACATAGTAATGCATAGATGTAGTTCTAATACATAGCACTTCTGTTATCACTACTGAATGGTCTGTGTATTCAGCTAGGCCATTCCACTCTGACTGATGGGAATCTGAATGGGTCTCAGCCCCATGTGACCTCTGAGAATATTTTTGGTTGACAGCTTCCCAATAATTGCTTTCCACAGCAGTTGTTCTTTCCTAGCCTCTCAGAATTCCACTCTATGGGATGTGTCAAAAACTCAAGGAGATCCTTACGGGGATTTCTAGAACTCTTCTCTTTTGCTCCCCTCTCTCAGTTCTTTGCCCCACAAATTCCAGCTACCTTTCCACCCACCTGCTCCTTCCCCTCATTCCAACTCAACAAGGCTGCCAGTCTTTATTTGTTCTTCTCTCTTCTTTAGTCAAGAGGTCATACCCAGGCATAAGCCCGAGCAATCACAGGACTCACTTCATTTGTTTTTCTTCTTTCAGGGATAACAGTCCTATTCTTCCTATTGCCCAATATCTGAAAATAGCTATTTCACATAACTTGTTCTATTTCCTTCCTTCCTTCCTTCCTTCCTTCCTTCCTTCCTTCCTTCCTTCCTTCCTTCCTTCCTTTCCTTCTTTCTTTCGACAGTCTCACTCTGTCATCCAGGCTGGAGTACAGTGATGCAATCTCGGCTCACTGCAGCCTTCACCTCTTGGGTTCAAGCGATTCTTGTCCCTCAGCCCCCCAAGTATCTGGGATTACAGGTGCATGCCACCATGCCCGGCTAATTTTTGTATTTTTAGTGGCAACAGGGTTTCACCATGTCGGCCAGGCCGGTCTTGAACTCCTGACCTCGGTTGATCCACCTGCCTCACCCCCTCAAAGTGCTGGGATTACAGGCATGAGCCACTGTGCCCGGAAACTTTTTCCATTTTCTAGTTGTTTTTGTCATGAAGGCAATTGTGGGCTCTATTAGCCCCTCATGGCCAGGACAAGAAGTTTGGTATGACCTTTTTAAATTCATTGTTTGGGTACTGGTTTGACACATTCAATTTACAAAAATGTCTCTTTCAAATCTGGGAAATTTCTGTACATTTATTTAATAACTTTTCCCTTCTGTTTTCTCTGTTTTCATTTTTCTGACACTTCCAGTAGCTGGATATTAGACATTCTGAGTGCTCTTCTTTCTTGCCTTTGCTCTCCTATTTTCTCTTTCCTTGTCTTTTTATGCTATCTTCTGGATATTTCCTCAACTTTACCTTTCTAGTAAAATAATTATTTCTATCACAGTTTTATTTCTAAAAGCATTTTATTATTTTGTGAATGTTCCTTTTTATAGTTCTCTGTTCTTATTTTATGGCTGAGCAAAAGAATGTTGTCACTTTGAGAGGCCGAGGCGAGCAGATCACCTGAGGTCAGGAATTTGAGACCAGCCTGGGCAAACCCCGTCTGTACTAAAAATACAAAAGTTAGCTGGGTGTGGTGATACGCACCTGTAGTCTCAGCTACTAGGGAGGCTGAGGCAGGAGAATAGCTTGAACCCAGGAGGTGGAGGTTGCAGTGAGCCGCGATTGTACCATTGCACTCCAGCCTGGGTGACAGAGCAAGACTCTGTCTCAAAATAAAAAACAGAAATCAAGCAAACAAACAAAAGAATGTTGAATGGTCATTCTGGATTAATCTTTATCACCCTGGTAGGGTCATTATCTTATTAATTTTTTGTGTAGGCAATGCCTAGCATAGCATCTGAACAAATGTCAGTGAAATTGTTGAATATCTTGTATATGGATAGGCAGAAAGAACAGTGGAATATAAAAAGATCTGGGTTGGAGATCAGGTTTAGCCATTTACTAGCCATAAAGATCTTGATCAAGTGAGATTTTTTTCTCTTCAAGCCCTAGTTGTTTCATCATGGGAGTTGACTCCTTCCATGGCTGCTGTGAACATCAAGTGAAGTTCTAAGATCAACACACAAGTCAAAGTCTCATGGGGAAAATTACACTTGAGAAAATTCTTAAACCATGCATCAAGCACATCACACAAGATTTTATTTATATAGCCTTGAACACTAAAAATTGAAAACCACTCAGCTACATTTAAAGAAACAAGAGCAAAGTCTACACGTGGATGTAGTAAGTTTCATGAGCATCTGTTGTATTCTGCTTTTCCAATACTACCAAATCTCTAGGGCAGGCTTTCTCATTTCTATTGACATGTGGGACCAGATAATTCTTTGTTTTGGGGGACTGTCCTACGCACTGTCGAATGTTTAGGAGCATCCATGGCCTCTACCCACTAGATGCCCACAGAAACCTCCTCCCTTATCCCTCCATCCTCACAGTTGTGACAACCAAAAATGTCTTCAGACATTGCCAAATGTCTGAAGTAGGGGAGCAAAATCATCATAATTGTGAACCACAGCCCTCGAATAAGTGAGAGCTAGGTTTTCTAAAGCTTTCTTATTTGCCTGTGACATTTATTCCGTTCTTCTTTAATATTAAGTCTCTGAAACCTTACTACATGTCAATATATACATTTGTTGTTCTGAGGATTAAATGATACAATGTGTGCAAAAACATCTAGCACAGGGCAAAGCACATTGATAAATATTTGCTGTCTTTGGCCAGGCGTGGTGGCTCACGCATGTAATCTCAGCACTTTGGGAGGCCAAGGTGGGCTGAACACCTGAGGTCAGGAGTTCCAGATCAGCCTGGCTAACATGGTGAAACCCCGTTTCTACTAAAAATACAAAAAATTAGCCGGGCATGGTGGTGCATGCCTGTAATCCCAGCTACTCAGGAGACTGAGGCAGGAGAATCACTTGAACAGGCGAGGTGGAGGTTGCAGTGAGCCAAGATTGTGCCATTGCACTCCAGCCTGGGCAACAAGAGTACAATTCAGTCACAAATATATATATTTGCTGTCTTTGAATCTAAACCTAGCTTGGTCAGATTCACGGGCCCATCGCTTTTTGGAAAGCAGTAGAGAAGAACATGTCCACCTAATTCCAGTCTTTCCAACCTGGCATGTCCTAGCAGGGCCTTCATGGTGCAATGGGGCTACCTCTCATGCCCTGGGCCATTGTTCTCATCCTCTGAGGGGGGTAGGTTTTAAGTCCACATGTAAATTAAATACACTGATCTCGTGACTACAAGCCGTATGAAAGTTTTATAAACTTATTACTATTTGTAGCTTCTAAGCTTTTGCTCACAGCTACCTTCCTGTCTTCCTAGAACTCCTTAGTTTCTTAGTGAAGAGTTGCTTCAAGATCCTCAAATTTTCCAGCTCTATCTTTGCTTTAGTTCTGTAAGTAATCACTTTTGTTGTTATTTCACTCTTCTAATGTTATTTTACTTTTCATGACCTAGTATTTGGACTGTAAGCTCCCAAATGAGAGTGGGGAGGGCCATAACTGTTGTGTCTTTGTATTTCTAACAGTGCCTGACATGTGTCTTGCATAGATCCTCAAAACAACATTTGAGAGATTCGTAGTGCTTTTAAATCATGTCTGCAAAGTGTTTGACACCATCAAATGTGATGCTAGCTTAATGACTCGAATTTTACAAACAGAATGCAGGGGAAGTGATGCAGTGTGTCTTCCAAGGCTGGGTCATAAAGGTGACAGCTCCTGCCTGACTTTCTCTTGGAACATGCACCTTGGGAGCTCTGAGCTAACATGGAAGAAGTCTGGCTACTCTGAAGGAACCACAGAGAGAAGACTTACGTAAACAGAAAGATCCCAACAGAATAGAGAACCCCAAAATAAATCCATGCATTTATGTTCAACTGATTTTCAACAAAGGTACCAAGAGCACCCAATGGGAAAAGGATAGTCTCTTCAATACATGATTTTGGGGGACAATTGGGTATCCATATGCAGAGGAATGAAATTAGACTCTTATCTCACACGATATACAAAAATCAACTCAAAAATAGGTAAAGACTAAAACATAAGACCTGAAACTGTGAAACTTCAGGAAGAAAATATAAGGGGAAATCTCCATGACATTGATCTAGGCAATGATTTTTTTATATGACTCCAAAAGCACATGCAACAAAAGTGAAAATAGACAAACGGGATTAAATCAAACTAAAAAGCTTTTGGCACAGCAAAGAAAACAGTTAACAGAATGAAGAGACAACCTACAGAATGGGAGACAATATTTGCAAACCAGACATCTAATAAGAGGTTAATATCCAAAATACATAAGGAACTCAACTCAATAGCAAGAAAACAAATAAACTAGTTTAAAAATGGGCGAGGGATCTAAATAGATATTTTTCAAAAGATGCACGAATGGTAAAATAGGTATATGAAAATGGTTAATATCACTAATCATCAGGGAAATGCAAATTAAAAACCACAATATCATCTTACACCTGTTAGAATGGCTATGCATCAAAAGATGAAAAATAATATATATTGGAGAGGATACGGAGAAAAAGGAACCCTTGCACACTGTTGGTGAGAATGTAAATTAGTACAGCCATTATAGAAAACAGCATGGAGGTTACTCAAAAAGTTAAAAATAGAAATGCCACATAATCCAACAATCCCACTACTGGGTATATAGCCAAAGTAAATAGAATTGGTATGTTGAAGAGATATCTGTATTCTTGGAATGCATTGTAGCATTATTCACAATACCCGAGATATGGAATCAACCTAAGTGTCCATCAATGGGTAAATACATAAAGAAAACATGGTACATATGTACAGTGGAATACTATTCAGCCTTAAAAAAGAAGGAAATCCTGTCATTTGCAACAATATGGATGAACCTAGAGGACAATACATTCAGTGAAATAAGACAGGCACAGAAAGACAAATACTAGGTAATCTCACTTGTATGTGGAATCTGAAAACGTTGAACTCATAGGAGCAAAGAGTGGAATAGTGGTTGCCAAGGCCTGGGTGTGGGAAAGAGCATGGAGTGATGTTGGTTAATGGAGATACAGAGTTTCCTGTAGATAAGAGAAATTAGTTCAAGAGGTCTATTGTACAACACGATGACTATAGTTAATAACAATTAATTGTAGTTTTGAAAATCACTAAGAGTAGATTTTAAGCGTTCTCACCACAAAAAAAATAAATATGTGAGGCAATGCATATGTTAATTAGCTCAATTTAGCCATTTCATAATGTATTCATATGTCAAAACATCATGTACACAATAAATATATACAATTTTTATATGTCAATTAAAAGAAAGAAAACAATCAGAAAGGTGCCCCAGAAATGCTAGTGTCAGCTGTTTTAGTCTTTTCAGCATTAATCTCAAGAAATGTAAGTGAATAAGCCTTTAGATTATTCTAACACCAGTCTTTAAGCTACCCAACTGACATCCCACTATCCCCGCTGAGCCCTTCTCAACTTGCACATTCATAAGCAAAATAAATGTTGTTTTAAGCCACTACGGTTTGGGTGGTTTGCTATGCAGCATTTGGTAACTGGAAGACATTGGATCCACCAGCAAGAAGCTATAAAACGCCTGACCAAAAAGATTAGCCATTTCAAATACTAGAAGCTGAAAGGTCACTCTAATTGCACCATCTTATTTTGCTGTTTCCCTATCTGAGCTTTAGAAAGAGGCAGTGTTACCTTGACAACAAAGACCATCCAAAAGTCTCTGGGTTGACATAATATTAACCCTCACATTCCAACTTCCTGGGGATTTATATCTCACTTTTCCAAGCCACACTTTTGTGCATGTGCTAGATTTTTCCAGCTAATGGTTTCAATGGCATTAATGATGAAATGTGTCTTTTTGCTAGATAGATGTGGAATATTTGTGCCTTACTCCTTACCAAGTGAACTGCAGAGATGATCTCATTAAAGTCTTCTAAAAAAAAAATCTGCACAGCAATCAGACTCATTTTTGCTTAAAATTATGGGGCCCAAATGTAGAGATGGTTGCCATCTTTCAGTCTTGCTAGGATGGAAATGGCATTGTGTACTGGGGGTGCTGTTGTGTACTCGTGTCTTTGGTCCACACTGATGCCCTAAACAGATCCCTTAGCCCTCTTCTGGCTGCACTTTTTTTTCTAGTTTCTTGTTTAAAATTCAAACTTGTCTGGCATTCACAAGCAATTTACCAGGAGCTGAACTTAAAAATGTAAACTGATGTCAGATGTTAGATTTATCTAAAATATCCAGGAAAATCAGAACATTGCATTTTAATGACTTGGCAGGTGGTCTATGATCATGATGAATTTCTTACTGTGGTTGACACATTTTCAAATGTTAATGTCCTCTCAAGGAATAAACTGTGTTCTAATGATTGAAATAATGACTTCGAAGGTGAGCATTCAGCTTATTATGGTTTCAAATCTTGGCACTGTGCACAGAGAGGTGTTAGGTTATGAACTCGACAGAGAAATAATTATGACCACATAATGAAAAGGAAGAGGCTTTCAGAGAAGGATTATGAAGAGGGCCTAAGTCATGAGGAACAGACTCCTTCTCAGGATGGAACTATCCTAAATCAAGTGCAACACAATGCAGAAGACACTAGATCAAGTTTCCTCAAAATTGCACAATTCACACTCACCAGGGCCTCAGTTTGTGGACACAATTTTTTTCTCTAACCCAAAAGGAGGAATCAGAGTTAATTTTTTTCCTGTCAAAACTCAGCTCTCTTTAAGCCTAACGCTGAGTCCAGAAAGGCTGAAACTTGACAGTAACAGGGTGAGTTCTCAGCTTTTTCAACTCTCCAGGAGGAAAGGAGAGCAGACAACCTCCTGGTGACCAAACACACTTCTATCTGCAGGCTGACTGATAGGATTTATTTGAAAACAAATGTGGAGTAACTGTCAGCACCAGGAGAAAGGAATTGGAAATATTCTCTGGAAGAGAATTATTGGTCCCCTATGGCATTGCTTCTTTACTTAAGCCATAGCTGATAAAAGTCTCCCCCTTGGCCTTGAAATTCCTAATTAAGCCCATCCTGAGCGATCTTCTTAGGGAAAACATGTATCTCAGTCCGTTCAGGTGCTATAACAAAATATATTAGACTAGGTATCTTATATTAATAGACAAGATAAATTTATTTCTCACAGTTCTGGAGGCTGAGAAGTCCAAGATCAAAGCTCTAGCAGATTTGGTGTCTGGTGAGGACCCACTTCATGGTTCATAGACTGTGCCTTCTCCCTGGGTCCTCACAAGGTAGAAGGGGTGAGGAGTCTCTCTTGGGACTCTTTAATAAGGGCACTAATCCAATTTCTGAGGGCTCCACCCCATAACCTAACCACCTCCCAAGGACCCAACCTCCTAATACCATCACCTTGGGGATTAGGATTTCAACATATGAATTTTGGGGAGACACAAACATTTAGACTATAGCAACATGCAAAATGCTTCACCACAGAAATGCCATCAGTACACTGCTAGCCACACTTATAATGATATGGCCAAGGCAGAGCGTCTCCTTTCTTTTCCTGAGATTAATATAATTTGAATGATATAGATGCAAACATTCAGCTGAGTGGCACTAAGAAAAAAAGTGAGGGAAAACTGACTACCCTACTCCCAAATCTTGTTTTACGTCTGAACACAGGCAGACCTCCAACAAGTCCTATGTATTAGTTTTCTGTGCTATGCAAAAAATGATCACGAACTTCGTGTCTTAAAACAGCACTCATTTGTTATCTCGCAATTTCCCTGGGTCAGGAATCTGGGTATCACTTAGCTGAGTTCTTTGCCCAGGGTCTCACCAGACCTCACTTCCATCTAGATGTTAGGGTCCTCTTCCAAGCTCACTGGTAGTTGGCAGAATTCAGATCCTCAAACTGAGGATCTGATCTGAGGCCCCATTTCCTAAAGACCACCTGCTATTCCCACCAAATGGTCCTGTGACAACCACGTGCT
The DNA here is from genome assembly GCF_001698545.2 of Rhinopithecus bieti. Classification (NCBI taxonomy): domain Eukaryota; kingdom Metazoa; phylum Chordata; class Mammalia; order Primates; family Cercopithecidae; genus Rhinopithecus; species Rhinopithecus bieti. The sequence continues at coordinate 8,956,814 of NW_016806571.1, forward strand.
GCTTCAAGGCTGCACTAGTCAGGTCAGTTCCCCAAAACAAAATCCGTAGACTCTGTGGCTTAAACAACAGAATTTTGTTTAAGTTCCAGAGGCTGGAAGTCCAATATCAGGGGCCCAGCATGGTTGGTTTCTGATGAGGGCTCTCCCCTTGGGTTGTAGGTGGCAGCCATCTTGCTGTGTGTTCACATGACCTCTTCTTTACGCAAACTTGGGAGTAGGTGGGGGGTATAAAGAAAGAAAGCACAAGACAGCACAAGTGCTAGCTGTCAGGTGTCTCTTATAAGGGCATTAATTTTATCATGAGGGAGAACTTCATCTAACCCTAGCTACTTTCCAAAGGCTCCATCTCCAAGTACCATCACATTTGGAATTGGGGCTTCAACATATATATTTTGGAGGGAGTTTTTGGGGACAAACATATTCGGCCCATAACAAAGCCAAAAGGAAAATTTCTCTAATTTCTTTCACTTCTGACCTCTGGATTTCCTTATAAAGGGGTCACCTGATTACATCAGGCCCTCAGAGGCTCCAGTACGGGGGATTAGACCAGGCACATACATGAGGGGGTGGGTATCTTGGGGGCTTCCTAAGAACTCTGCCTACCATACCTTATCATTGACCCTATGGTGTCCTTTTCTCTCATATCCCTTTACCCCTCAGCACTCTCATCTGTCACTCTCACTACCACATACGCATGCATGTGACATGCACACACACACACTCGCCACTCTTCATGGACATCTACAAATGAGCTGCAGTCACTTGGTCACGTCCCACGGCCTCCCATGTCCTCTTCCTGTCCCCATTTCTCTTTTGACCTAAAAGGGCTAGCCTGTTGGAGTACAGAAAGAAGCAATGATAGAAGAGTTTTTTCTTTCTATCAATTATTAATAAATCTTAGTTTGAACCTGATGTCTTTTCTCTAATTCACCAGTCATTAATAGTTACAGAGACTAGTATCTATGAGCTTCTAAAGGACTTACCAAAAATGTATGACATCTAAAAAAGGAAAAAGCTATTGTCTTGAAAATGTAAAATTTGATATTATTAAATATTTAGTTATATGCTTATAAAATAGATTATCAGGATGAATAAGTTATATGACCATGTATATATTTTAGTTAATGAGAGGTATGAGAATATTTTAATATGTTTGATATGATGTGGCATGGAGCTCCAAAAATAAAGGTTTCTAGGAGTAGGACCCATGAAGGTTTCAAATAACTGAGACATATTTACCCCCAGCACTAGAATTGATAGGGTGAGGTTTGAGTGGAGAAATCTCAGAGCAGCACTTACTTTACTATACTTTCTACTTTTAAGGCATTTTGGCATTTAAGCTTTCACCTGATCTTACTGATTTCCTTGCAAATTAGAAAAAGCAAATACCATAGAGATTATTTTTTATTTCACGTATTGGGAAAGAATGATAAGTTACTTATCTAAGGCCACAGTAGAATCGAAAAGAATAACATGGTCTACACTCAAACTACAGAATCACAGATTCTGGGCATCGAAAAGTTGATAGCATCATCTGATGGATGCAGAGAAAATGTGAGGAGCCCAAGATCCCAATAGCCAGCAAGTGAATATTAGAGACAGGAATCAAGGCTGATTGGCTCCTTAATCAGAGTTATCTCCAATACAACACACTTTCTCTTTCTTAACACTAGACTCACATTTTTTCAGTTCCACCTTTGCATCTTTCAAATCAGACCTTACTGTATGATATTTCCAATTAATTCCTTTCATCACAAATCTCACCTGGCATTTGATAATAAACTGTAAGCAGAACCCTAGAATCTTGGTGATAGACTCTCAGAGATCATCTAATCCATCCTCTCCTCCAGGCTGGATATTGCTTCAACGACATCCCTTACATGTGGTCAAATAGCCTCTACTTTATTACCTCCAGTAACAAGGAACTCACTACCAAAGACAAGGGCAACTCCATTCTGAGCAACCTTAGCTGTTGAGATGTTCTGCCTCCAACTTCACATGTGGTTTTCCAGAGGTACATGAAATAAGTGTAAGTCCTTTCAGAGGCCACTGTGTCTCATATTTGAAGATGATTATCTTTCTCCAATCACTTCCCCTCCCAGAGTTTCTCAGTGTCAGTGTTATCAGTACTAAGACTTCTTCCTGAGCCAGAAGTATCCCATGAATTACAGGATATTTAACATCACTGATCCTCCAAGAACCAAACTCCACTAGCCCTAGACACTTACCTTATGACAACCTATTTGTGGTGGCAACACAAGATTCCCCTGGCATTTTCAAAAACCTATGGAGAGGGGAAGAATACTGTCCTTGATTGAGAAGCACTGTGAGTCAAACCCACGACTCCCCCCACCCACATTTACTGTATTAAACATGGTACAGCTATAGAAGGCTCTCTTGGTTCATGGAATTCTCAAAGCCATCCATGATGGGAGCTTTGTGCCACTGTTCTCAGGACACAGGATGACAGAGGGGATGAGAGAATTAATGACAGGAATTTAACACTGAACAGAAGGAAGCCTTCTGCCGTGTTTAGGAATCTGCTCTTTTGCACCACACCCACGTGCTCCCCACTTGAAAACCACCCTCCTGTCTTCCTGTTGCAATTGGGAACCATGTGTTGCCAATTAAGTCGTTTTTCTGAATTAGAAATTCAGATTGCATTGTTTCCCACCCAAATAGCCATCTCTCAATTATTTTTCCAACTCAAGTGCCATGTAGTTCTTCAAATGTCTTTCACCGTTGGCCATTGTTTTCTTTGGATTTTTTGATTTTGATTAAAATTGCCTAAGTCAGAATAATTGTAAAAACAGAAAAAAATTGAAACCCAAATTGCCCTTGAAATTGCTTTGAAATCAGAGCACAACCCTCGTAAGTGATTACAATTTCATTGAGTGTGAGACCACCACACAGGACCTCCAGGCTTGCCCACTCGTTCCCAGAATATTCTTGATTGCACACATGATAATGATAATGATTGTATTTTGAGAAGCAGTGGGCAGTACGCAGTATGGAGGTAAAAGCATGGGCTTCTTGCTTTGAATCTTGGGTCTGCCATCTACCAGCTGTATGACCATGGACAAGTTTGTTAACCTCTCTGTGCCTCAGTTTCCCCTTCTGTAAAATGGAGATAATTTATACTTCCTAAGGTTGTTGTCTGGATTGAATGAGCTAAGGCACTGTCACAGAGACTGTCAGCACCCCACCACACCTCCTTGGAGCATTTCTGTGGTTTCTATATACCCATTCCCTGGCTACTATGTATGGAGTAGAAGGGGTGGGGGGGTTTTTCATCTTCTTCTAACATCCTGTAACTCTCATCACAGAACTGTTTGATAGCTACTGAAGCTGCTTTGTGTTGAGGCACAAAAAGCCAGAAATACCTAAGTTTATGTCCCTCAACACCACCATCTGCCCATTGGACAGCCCTTAGCCAGCAACTGACTGGGGCAGGAATATGAAAGCCCACTTCCTTTGCCATGAGTGAGGACCAACCCTGTGATGTACTTAACACTCCAGAGCACCCCATTCAACTGAGCTAAGACTGGGACTCACCTGAAATAACACCCTTGTTTGACTTCTCCCACTCTGTCCTTCCTCTTCCCATTCTCTGGGCAAAATCCTACATAAATCCCCTGCATACAAATCCTCTTCTCAGTGTCTGGAAATCCAACCTGAAACAGGCACTTTACTCTAATTCACACCTAGTAAGCACTTAATAAATGTTAGTCTTCATTATATTTGTTTTATTAGCCACTATGAATCCAAAACACTTTTTTTTTTTTTTTTTTGAGATGGAGTCTCACTCTGTTGCCCAGGTTGGAGTGCAGAGGTATGGTCTCAGCTCACTGCAACCTCTGCCTCCCAAATTCAAGTGATTCTCCTGCCTCAGCCTCCTAAGTAGCTGGGATTACAGGTGTGCACCACCACGCCCAGCTGATTTTTGTAGTTTTAGTAGAGACAGCATTTCACCATGTTGTCCAGGCTGGTCTCAAACTCCTGACCTCAAGTGATCTGCCTGCCTCGGCCTCCCAAAATGCTGGAATTACAGGCATAAGCCACCACACCCAGCCCCAGTAACACTTTAAAATGAACCTGAATTTTATTAGTCACAGTCACTGCTAAATACATTTGAAAAATAATAACATATGTGCAAGACACTATGTGCTCAGCCTGCAGCCAGCTGGACAGACAGCCTGGACCACGCTACAATAACCCCACTATTCTCCATGACCCACATTTTGGAAGCATGGTTTTCAAACAAGTCCTTCATTTCACTGGAAATCAAACCAAGGACAGGCTGTAATTAAGCTTATATGAGCATAGGGTGAGTGAGAGATGAGCAGGATGTAGCACGCAGGTCTCCTGCCTAGTTCACTACCATTTTCCTTGCACCCTTTATCCTCTTGCTGGCCAGTTTTCAGAGATAACTAAACCGCCAAACCTCAGAAGCCCTTCTCAGACGGCTGCAGTAACACTTCGTCACTAGTTATTACAGGCCTTGTGTGCACAGCACCCATGCTGGATATTTTTATGAACATCAAAGTATACAGAAACTCCCTGCCTTCTAAAGTTTGTCACTGAATATGGACAAAAGGCCAAATGCAGAAGAAACACATGAAAATACCCGGAAAGCATTAGGAAGTTGAGACTATTCAGGTGTGTGGAATAAATTTGGACATGGAAGGAACCTTAGAAAATGTCTGTTGTCTGGTGATTTTCACTGCATCTTTTTAAGCAGTAGAATGTTTGGTTCAAATGAAGTCTTATGCCAAAATTCAGATTATAGAACAGGTAGAAGCAGGGGCACTCCAACTGAAAAGGGTAAAAGGTCACAGCCCTGGGGCACCATCTCCCCTCCCATCTCCCCCACCAACTGATCTAGGCTAAGCCCCCACTCATTTACAGCTGGATCGGGGTGGAATTTACAGCCCCATGACCAGCTCACCCATTGCCTCTCTGAGGCCCTTATTACCTGGTGATATGGTTTGGCTGTGTCCCCACCCAAATCTCATCTTGAACTGTAGTTCCCATAATCCCCATGTGTCATGGAAGGGACGCAGTGGGAGGTAATTGAATTATGGGGGTGGGTTTTTCCCATGCTGTTCTCATGATTGTGAATAAATCTCATGAAAAATTATGGTTTTAGAAAGTACAATTCCCCAGCACATGTTCTCTTGCCTGCTGCCATGTAAGATGTGCCTTTGCTCCTCCTTTGCCTTGCACCATGATTGTGAGGCCTCCCCAGCCATGTGGCATTGTGAGTTCGTAAAATCTCTTTTTTTAAATAAATTACCCAGTCTCGGGCAAGTCTTTATTAGCAGCATAAGAACAGACTAATACACCTGGTCTTGAATTACATATGTGCCTGTAGCCTGACTCTTTTCCTGCTTCCTGTGCCTTAGGAAGATTCCTCTGGGAATTCAGAGTGTGCAGGATGGGCGGTATTAATCAGGATGGGGGTAAAGTGAGACTGGTAAAAAAAGCTTCAAAAATTTAACTTCATTGAGGGCAAGACAGTCTCACTCCATATTTTTCCTCCAGAAAGGGAGTTTTCTTATCCAAGAATGAGCAATATAAAGTAAATCCTCATGAGAATGATCCCCAGGGCCTGCCCCATCTCAGAGACTGACAGTGAGAGTGCTGTGGGTTCCCATGGCCAGCCTGTCACAATTTAAAGGAGGGGTATGCCCCAGGAATGGTTCCAGACCAATAAACACAGTCTGGAAGAAAAGTCACGTGCAACATGTGGCATGCCCACCCCATCCAGGGCAGGTTTTGGTGCCTTTTCTGCCTAGTTCTGTTCTTCAAAATCCACTTGGCAATGTGAAAAATGCAGATGTGCACATCTGCTGGCATTTTCTACAAGAAGTGGGCTATGTGAAATAATGCAGTTTTACAGATCTGCTGGCATTCATTCTCTACAAGAAGTAGCTCCCAGGAATGAGGCAGGAGGATTAGTGCCATGGGCATTCTCTCCTGTGGCTCAGTCACTGGCCTTGTTGTCAGGGATACCACCCAGAAAGGAATGAGCAGACAACTCAGGAATAGCGTCAGGGGTCACTCTGAGTGGCCAGCAGTCAGTCTCTGAGGGTCCCAGTTTTCGGATGTTCTCCAGCCCCCTTTGCCACACCACTTCCCAGCCCATCAAGCCTGCTTTCAGGAGATCCCAAGAGTCATGTTGATACCTTAAGGATCATGGTTTCCCAGAGAGTGTTCGCATATATTGAAAAAGGAATGTATTGCTCAAATAGGTTTGGGAAATCCACAGTTAAAGAAGTTTATTTTCTTGGGGACTTCTCAGAGCCTTTCAAACTTCATGATTGCTGGGAAGTACCAACAATATAATACCTATACGTATACTGCATTTCCCAATATGACTTAGTCATGGGGCCCCTTACCCAGCAGCCTCTTCTTGAGCCAATGGCATTTGATTTAGCTTATTCCCTTCCTTTACCTCAGCAGTTCTCAAAGTGTGGTCCACAGACCCACTTTCAGGGATCTACAAGGCCCAAACTATTTTCATAATAATAGTGAGACATTATTTGTCTTCTTTACTGTGGTGAAATTCACACTGATGCTATAGAAGTATGGGTAGTAAAACTGCTGATGCCTTAGCAGTATCAAGGCTGAGGCAAGCTGTGCTAGTGATCATTCTATTCTTTACCACCACATGCTTCCAAGAACAAAAAGCCAGTTTTACTTAAGAATGGCCTTGAGGAGGCAGCAAAAGGTATAAATTTCATTAAGCGACTATCTTTGAGTATATATATTTTTACTATGTTGGGTGACTAAATGAGAAGTACATATAAACACTTCTGCTGCATACTGAAGCATGCTTGTGGTCTCCAGGAAATCCTCTGGTGCAATATAGTTTGAAGTACAATCTGAATGAGCCTCTTTTTTAATGGGACAACATTTTACATGACTGACAGACCATAGTTATTCAAACTTGGGTATTTGGCAGAATTTGACTTTAAAATAAAAGAAATGAGCCTATCTGTACAAGGAAAACAACTGACAGAATTTGATGCCAATTATAAAATTTGAGGTCTCAAGGAAAAATTAGAATTTTGGAAAACTTATATGCTCCACCAAGTGTTTGACAGCTTAAGGACAATGAGCTCTATGGTAATATTAACAAATGTGGTGTTTTGATATGATACAAAATGAAATGTGTCAACATTTGGAAGATGTGCTCAACTCAGTGAACTATTATTTTCAAAATAATGTGTGATGTTATAAAATCTTACGTGGGTATAAGATTCATTCAGAGTACAAATTAGACCAGTGCATTTTAATGCAACAGAGTATAAATTGCCATTGCCATGGTTCGGTTCCAGATTTTACATGCATCCTCCTAGAAATCACCACGTGTCAAGGCTTACGGTAGTGTCAAAGCAGAATATCCACAAATATCTGAAAAAACTATTAAAATACTCCTCCTTTTCCTGACTATATACCTGTAAGGGGTTAGATTTTCTTCATTTACTTAAACCAAAGCAGCATATCACAACAGCTTGGATGCAGAAACAGATATGAGAATTCAGCTACTTCTTTTAAGCCACACATCAAATAAATTTACAAAAGTGTAAACCAATGTCACTCTGAGTCTAAGTTTTTCTATTTTATTTTAGCAAATAGAGACATATCTCCAACTGAAAAAAGTAATCTGTTATCTTGTCATGATTTTGTTATTGATATTTTTAATGAATTCATACCTATTTTAAATATATTTTTTAATTTTTATATCAGGAATTGGCAAACTATTCTGCAAAGGACAGGCAATATTTCAGACTTCACAGGTCACACAGACTCTGCTACAACTACTAAACTCTGCCACTATACTGTGAAAGCAGCCACAGACAATATGTACGTGAATGGGGTTGGCTGTGTGCCAATAAAACTTTATTTACGAAAACAGCAGCCACAGACAACATGTACGTGAATGGGGTTGGCTGTGTGCCAATAAAACTTTATTTACAAAAACAGGTGGTAAGCCAGATTTGGCCCATGGGTCATAGTTTGCTGACCCCTATCTTATATGCTAAATATCAATAGATATAGCCAACTTAAAATCATTTTGGGATCTTCAACAATTGTAAGTGTAAAGGGGTCCTGTGACTTAAAAGATTGAAAAGCCCTATTCTAACTGAAGTCTGAACACTTTGTCACCTTTACACAAGAATTCAGACATATAGAAAGGTTGTGGGAGGTATATTGGGGTGGGAGTCCTTCATCTGGAGGGCATCAGCTCCACCTTCACATGCCCAGACACCTCTGGAATGCACTTCATCTGCAAAAAGGATCAAGCTTTGACTACCCTGGCTACCGTGAGTCCATCCAAATGAACAAATAAGTGAAATCAACAAAAATCTCCCCCTCTCGACGACAAAAGGCAGGAGATGCCAAAGTATATCTGTAGGATAACCTCCAACTAGCTCCAGGAAAGCAACAGGGGATTCTTCTGCCCGGTGATGAGAGCGGCCTACATGGAGGTGAAGCTAACAGGTCAGATCATCGAACAAACAAAACATTTCAGACCTGGTAGCACACAGAAGACTACAGACTGCTCAGGGCATGCCAGTTACAGAAGACTCATTAGGGTTGGTGAAGGGCTGGCTCCTCAGCCCTGAGCTTTTGTTGTATATTTTAATTCAGGAACTGAGTCACACCTGCAAATCCTGTGACAAATGATGTACTAACGTTGGAGAGTGCCAGCTCATCTCCTGGGTTCCAAGCCAACCTGACATAATAGAGTCTTTTTAAAAACCCACTAGAAAAAGTTGGTGTAAGGTCCAAAATATTTCAAGGAATTAGCACTTCTTAATTTGTGAATAAGTTCTGTGTCAATCAGCTATAATAAGATAAAAGCCTATCATTAGAGACCCCAAGCAAACTCAGAGTGGCCACCATCGCCCCATTCTGTGGGACTTTCTGTCCTTGCCTGTATTTTTCCTTCTAGCAATGCTCTGGGAGACAAGCAGAATTTTCTGGTACCTTTCACACAGTTGGCTCTCCTGTCTGCCAATCTTCTGGGTGTTTTCATTTCAGTCCTTCGATGATTTTACTGGATTAACACACCAAGCTGTGAGGTTTTGCAAACATGAAATGTCAATGCAAACACAGATATACCCAAAATAGCAGCACTCTCTGCTATTTTATAGCAAACATCACCAGCTGCCCCTCAACACACATACACACATCCAATTTTCCTCAGTTGACAAAGCAGTCCAATTGGGCCTGTCTCTTCAGGATTCTGCTTTAGACTCACCAAGTAGCAACACAGAGAGGTTCCAGTGTTTCTTTTGCTCTTAAAGGAGCTAAGCTCATCAGAGAAGCAGGGCATAGGGTAAACACACCTGAGAGCAATAATTTAAGCATATCCTAAGAATGGCCCTATATGACAGATGCCCCTGAATGTGTGTTCTGAGCTAGGGGATCCAGGAGTAGCCAAGTGGAAGATTCGTTCCTTATCTATGATAAAGATCTGAGCCCCTGGTGTCTCCCGTGGAAGATGGACCATTCAGGGGATTGAGGCCTCGAGTTTGGGTTAAATAAAGGTTGCCAGGTGGAGGTCGTTAGGAGGAGGGTTTTAGGTGAAAATGCTATATAGACTGCATGCTGTTTGCAGGTGGTTGTGGTTCTCATGCCCAGTCCGCTGCTGCTGAATTATCTCCCCTGTTTTTAAGCCCCAAATAAAACTCCATGCCTTGTTTGCTGGCTCAGGGTCTCTTCTTTGGCCTCTTGAACTTGGCGCCTTCCCTATTGGGGTGAACAGGGGTTCACCACAACATAGAGTGAGCAAAATTCACACATGCAAAGCAATGGTAATTGGCATTTAAGGGACAGACCAGGTGGCTTCCATCTGATTAGAGAGAATAAAAGCAGCCTCAAGATGAGACAGAACAGTTTTGAAAGGTGAGGGAGAGCTACCTCCCTAGAGCAGAGTGTCTGCGATGTGGTGCCTGAGCAATTCCTGGAGAAAGGGTGGGTTCATGGGGCTGGCACAAGCTCTAAAGAGAGAAGGAGGAAACTGAGAGTGGTGCAAGAGCTTCAGAGCACCCCTGAACTGAGCAGGATAATATGAACCCTTTCAAAATTGGACTTTGTGGAGTCAGGAGGTGACATCCAGAAAATTTGAAGCCTGGATCATTGAGGAAGGCTCAAAGGCCAAGTCCCTTGAGTAAGAGGTCCACACTACTAAGATTCCAAATAAAGGGAGAAATTTAAACCCTCAGCCAACCAGGAAATCAAGGGCCTTCAGGTTGACAAGGCACCCAGGCCATAACCAAATCTACTCTGATGCTCACTAGTTTGGTGAAGCAGGACAAGTTCCTTGGTCTCGTCACACAGTTGGCTCTTGGTCTTTTTGAATCTATTTTCTCACTGATAAAATGGGATAATAATTGTATCGTATTAGTTAGCTCAGGCTGCTGTAACAAATACAATAGACTGGTAGGCTTGGGCAACAGAAACTTATTTCTCACAGTTCTGGAGGCTGGAAGTCTGAGGTCAGTTCCCAGCAAGGTGGGTTCTGGTGAGGGCCCTCTTACTGGCTTACAGATGGCTGCCTTCTCTGACTGTGTCCTCACATGGCACACAGCTCTCATCACTGCCTCTTCTTATAAAATCATCAATCCCATCATGGGGTGCCACCCTTATGACCCCATCTAAACCCATTCACTTCCCAAAGACCCCACCTCCAAATACCATTATATCACGGCTCAGACAGAGCTTATGTAGCACAGTGCCTGGCCCATCCTTGGAACACATTGAAGGTGGCTGTTTTTCTTGTTCTTATTTGTTTTAGGGAGTGGGCAGAGGAAGTATGTCTACAGGTCAGCATCACTGTTCACCTCATCGGAGCCATGTTTGGGCAAGTGGTTTCAATGACATTTCCAACAAAAGAGTTTGTTGCCTTTTACCTGAAGGTAGCCAGTCCTTGCTCCCTGGTCCCCAGAACCCTCCTTCCCAGTATCTATGTCCTAGGTTCTATAGAGAGGTCTGAGTTACAGAGAGGAGCAGTCTTCCTTTAGGGACTAGTATCAAGACCTCCTTGGCAACCAGGAGCCTGTGACTGGAGATGGAAGCATTCTCACTTGGTCTTTTCCACCAGAACACGGACCAGTGGTTCTCAAACTTGAATGTAAACCAGAATCACCTGGAGGGTTTGTTCCATCCCGGGTTGCTGGGCCTATCTCCAGAGTTTCTGACTCAGTAGGTCTGGGCTGGGGCCCAAGAATTTGCATATCTAACAAGTTTCCAGGGGATGGTAGTGCCACTGGTTTTGGAACTACACTTTGAGAACCACTAACATAGACGGTAAAGCAGGTTATGTAGTAGCTCACTTCCTATGACAGTCAAACAGTTTCATAAAACCCACGGATTGGAAGATCCTACTCATGAACCAACGCCACCAGGACCTAGTGTCCCAACCCCAGAGCTGCACAGATTCTCAACAGCCTCTCAGCTGGAATCTACTTTAACCTACCAAGCTCCTGGGGAGAGGGGTGACCAGCACCATAGCTGTGGCTGCCTGCTGTCTAAGCCATTTGAGCTCCCTGTGGGAGGGGCAGCAGCCAGCATTGGGACTCACAACTGCCTAATACGCTAAGCTCCCTGGGCAAGGGAAGGACAGCACCCATTTCTATAGCTCCAGGCCACACTTTTCCCCTGCTGGAGCAAGGGAGGCTGTACAGCTTGGTCCTAAGACATGTCCCCCACAGCCCAAAACACCAGCTGTGGCAGACTGTGGCCAGAGCGCCTCTTCAGGCCTGACCCTGACTCATCCTTCCTCACTGGGTAGGGCTTTTCTGCAGGAACTCCAATAACTCCAGCCAGAGGTTCAGGGACAGAACCCAGATCTCTCTGGGCTTGAGCACCTAGGGGAAGGGTGGCTGCAGTCTCTGTAGACCAGCAGACTTAGCCTTTCTCCTGGTAGTTCTGAGGAATCTGGCAGCCTAGATGAGTGGGTTTCCCCCCAGTAAGGTATACCCCGTCCACCAAGGGACAAAGCACTTCATTAAATAGGTTCTGTTCCCCATCCCACCCAACTGGCTGGGGCCCTCTAACAGGGGTTGTCAGACAACCTATACAGGAGCAATCCTACTAGCATCAGTATGGTGCCCATCAAGGTCAAAGATCCCAGAAGAAGGAACAAGCATTATTGCTGTTCTCCAGCCTCCTTGCGTGACATCTCCAGGTGCAGGAGTGAACCAGATGAATAGGGCCTGAAGCCAATCCCCAGCAAACTACAGCAGCCCTACAGAAGAGGGACCTGACCATTGAAAGAAAAACAAACAAACAGAAAGCAACAACAACAGCATCAACAACAACAACAAAAAACCCCCACAAAAACCGCATCCAAGGGTCAGCAGCCTGAAATATCCAAACTGACAAACTCACAAAGATGAGAAAGAATCAATGAAAAGATGCTGAAAACCTGAAAGGCTAGAGTGCCTCTTCTCCCCCATATGATCACAGTGTCTCTCCAGCAAGGCCGCAGAACTGGACGGAGGATGAAATGGATGAATTGACGGGAGTGGGCTTCAGAAGACGGGTTAAAAAAACAAACAAACAAACAAAAAAACTACACCGAGCTAAAGAAGCATGTTCTAACCTAGCGCAAAGAAGCTAAGAACCTTGGTAAAAGGTTAGAGGAGCTGCTAACTAGAATAGCCAGTTTAGAGAGGAAAATAAACGACGTGATGGAGCTGAAAAACACAGCAGAAGAACTTCATGAAGCATACACAAATATCAATAGCTGAATCAACCAAGCTGAAGAAAGGATATCAGAGTTTGAAGACCACCTTGCTGAAATAAGGCATGAAGACAAGACTAGACAAAAAAGAATGAAAAGGGATGAATAAATACTCCAAGAAATATGGAACTTCATAAAAAACCAAGCCTACTGGAGTATCTGAAGGAGACAGGAAGAACGGAAAACACACTTCATGATATTATCCAGGAGAACTTCTCCAACCTAGGCCAACATGCTAATTCAGGAAATACACAGAACACCACTAAGATACTCCATGAGAAGATCAACCCCAAAACACATAATCATCAGATTCTCCAAGGTCAAAATGAAGGAAACAAAATTAAGGGCAGCCAGAGAGAAAGGCCAGGTCATCTACAAAGGGAAGCCCATCTGACTAACAGCAGTCCTCTCAGCAGAAACTCTGTAAGCCAGAAGAGATTGGGTGCCAATATTCAACATTCTTAAAGAAAATAATTTTCAATCCAGAATTTCGTATCCAGCCAAACTAAGCTTCATAGGCAAAGGAGAAATAAAATCCTTTCCAGATAAGCAAATGCTGAGGGATTTTGTTACCACCAGGCCTGCCTTGCAAGAGCTGCTGAAAGAAGCACTAAATATGGAAAGGAAAAACCAGCACCATTCACCGCAAAAACACACCAAAATATAAAGACCAATGACACTATAAAGAAACTGCATTAACTAGTGTGCAAAATAACCAACTAGCATCATGATGACAGGACCAAATTTACCTATAACAATACTAACCTTAAACGTAAAGCTAAATGCCCCCATTTAAAGGACACACACTGGCAAATTGGATAATGAGTAAAGACCCATGGGTATGTTGTATTCAGGAGACCCATCTCATGTGCAAAGACACACATAGGCTCAAAATAAAGGAATGGAGGAAAATTTACCAAGCAAACGGAAAGCAAAAAAAAAGCAGGGGTTACAATCCTAGTCTCTGACAAAACAAACTTTAAACCAACAAAAAACAAAAAAACACAAAGAAGGAGATTACATAATAGTAAAGAGAACAATTTAACAAGAAGAGCTAACTATTCTAAATATATATGCACCCAATGTAGGAGCACCCAGATTCATAAAACAAGTTCTTAGAGACCTACAAAGAGACTTAGGCTCCCACACAATAATAGTGGGAGACTTTAAAATGCCACTGTCAATCAACTGACAGATCAACAAGACAGAAAATTAACAAAGATATTCAGGACTTGAACTCAGCTCTGAATCAAGTGGACCTAATAGACATCTACCCCAAATCAACAGAATATACATTCTTCTCAGTGCCACATGGCACTTATTCTAAAATTGACCACATAATTGGAAGTAAACACTCCTCAGCAAATGCAAAAGAAATGAAATAATAAGAAACAGTCTCTCAGACCACAATGCAATGAAATTAAAACTCAGGATTAAGAAACTCACTCAAAACCACACAATTACATGGAAATTGAACAACCTGCTCCTGAGTGACTCCTGGGTAAATAATGAAATTAAGGCAGAATCAAGATGTTCTTTGAAACCAACAAGAACAAAGAGTCGCGGGGCGCAGTGGCTTACACCTGTAATCCCAGCACTTTGGGAGGCCAAGGCAGGTGGATCACGGGGTCAGGGAATGGTGAAACCCCATCTCTACTAAAATACAAAAAAAATTAGCCGGGCACGGTAGTGTGTGCCTGTAGTCCCAGATACTCAGGAGGCTAAGGCAGAATCACTTGAACCTGGGAGGCAGAGATTGCAGTGAGCCAAGATCAAAGGTCGTGAGACTGCACTCCAGCCTGGCAATAGAGTGAGACTCCATCTAAAAAAGAAAAAAGAACAAAGAGTCAACATATCAGAATCTCTGGGACACAGCTAAAGCACTGCTAAGAGGGAAACTTATACCACTAAATGTCCACATCAGAAGGCTAGAAAGATCTCAAGTCAACACCCTAACATCACAATTAAAAGAGCTAGAGGCCGGGCGCGGTGGCTCAAACCTGTAATCCCAGCACTTTGGGAGGCCGAGACGGGCGGATCACAAGGTTAGGAGATCGAGCCCATCCTGGCTAACCCGGTGAAACCCCATCTCTACTAAAAAATATAAAAAACTAGCCGGGCGAGGTGGCAGGCGCTTGTAGTCCCAGCTACTCGGGAGGCTGAGGCAGGAGAATGGTGTAAACCCGGGAGGCGGAGCTTGCAGTGAGCTGAGATCCGGCCACTGCACTCCAGCCTGGGCGACAGAGCGAGACTCCGTCTCAAAAAAAAAAAAAAAAAAATGAGCAAAAGGACATCACCACTGACCCCACAGAAATACAAACTACCGTCAGAGAATACTATAAACACCTGTATGCAAATAAACTAGAAAATCTAGAAGAAATTGATAAATTCCTGGACACATACACCCTTACAAAACTAAACCAGGAAGATGTTGAATCCCTGAATAGACCAGTAATGAGTTCTGAAATTGAGGCAGTAATTGATAGCCTACCAACCAAAAAAAGCCCAGGACCAGACAGATTCACAGCCAAATTCTACCAGAGGTACAAGCAGGAGCTGGTACCATTCCTTCTGAAACTATTCCAAACATTTGAAAAGGAGGGACTCCTTCCTAACTCATTTTATGAAGCCAGCTTCATCCTGATACCAAAACTGGGCAGAGACACAACAAAAAAGGAAAACTTGTGGCCAATATCCCTGATGACAATCGATGTTAAAATCCTCAGTGAAACACTGGCAAACTGAATCCAGCAGCACATCAAAAAACTTACCCACCATGATCAAGTAGGCTTCTTTCTTGGGATGCAAGGCTGGTTCAATATACACAAATCAATACATGTAATTCATCATATAAACAGAACCAAAGACATTATCTCAATAGGTGCAGAAAGGCCATTGATAAAATTCAACATCCCTTCATGTTAAAAAAAAAAAAAAACTCTTAATAAACTAGGTATTGATGGAACATATCTCAAAATAATAAGAGCTATTTATGACAAACCCACAGCCAATATCATATTGGATGCACAAAAACTGGAAGCATTCCCTTTGAAAACCAGTACAAGACAAGGATGCCCTCTTTCACCACTCGTATTCAACATAGTATTGGAAGTTTTGGCCAGGGCAATCAGGCAAGAGAAAGCAATAAATGTATTCAAATAGGAAGAGAGGAGGTCAAATTGTCTCTGTTTGCAGACAACATGATTTTATATTTAGAAAAAAACCATCATCTCAGCCCAAAAACTCCTTACACTGATAAGCAACTTCAGCAAAGTCTCAGGATACAAAATCAATGTGCAAAAATCACAAGCATTCCTTTACATCCACAATAGATAAGCAGACAGCCAAATCATGAATAAACTCCCACTCACAATTGCTACAAAAAGAATAAAATACCTAGGAATACATCTAACAAGGGATGTGAAGAACCTCTTCAAGGACAACTACCAACCACTGCTCAAGGAAACAAGAGAGGACACAAACAAACAGATAAACTTTCCATCCTCATGGATAGAAAGAATCAATGTCATGAAAATGGCCATACTGCCCAAGATAATTTATAGATTCAATGCTATTCCTATTAAACTACTATTGACATTCTTCACAGAATTAGAAAAAAAAACTTTAAATTTTATATGAAATCAAAGAAGACCCCATATAGCCAAGACAATCCTAAGCAAAAAGAACAAAGGTGGAGGCGTCATGCTACTTGACTTCAAACTATTCTACAAGACTACAGTAACCAAAACAGCATGGTACTAGTACCAAAACAGACAATACACCAATAAAATAGAACACAGACCTCAGAAATAACACCACGTATCTACAGCCACCTGATCTTCAACAAACCTGACAAAAACAAGCAATGGCAACAGGATCTCCTATTGAATAAATGGTGCTGCGGTAACTGACTAGCCATATGCAGAAAGCTGAAACTGGACCCCTTCCTTACATCTTATTCAAAAATTAACTCGAGATGGAGTAAAGAGTTAAATGTAAATCCCAAAACCATTAAATCCCTAGAAGAAAACCTAGGCAATACCATTCAGGACATAGGCATGGGCAAAGACTTCATGACAAAAACACGAAAAGTAATTGCTACGAAAGCCAGAATTGACAAATGGGATCTAATTAAACTAAAAGCTTCTGCACAGCAAAATAAACTATCATCAGAGTGAACAGGTGACCTGCAGAATAGGAGAACATTTTGCAATCTACCCATCCAACAAAGGTCTAATATCCAGAATTTACAAGGAACTTAAACAAATTTACAAGAAAAAAACAACCCCATCAAAAGTGAGCAAAAGACATGTGCAGACAATTCTCAAAATTGACATTTACATGGCCAAGAAGAAAACCTAGGCAATACCATTCAGGACATAGGCATGGGCAAAGACTTCATGACAAAAACACGAAAAGTAATTGCTACGAAAGCCAGAATTGACAAATGGGATCTAATTAAACTAAAAAGCTTCTGCACAGCAAAATAAACTATCATCAGAGTGAACAGGTGACCTGCAGAATAGGAGAACATTTTTGCAATCTACCCATCCAACAAAGGTCTAATATCCAGAATTTACAAGGAACTTAAACAAATTTACAAGAAAAAAACAACCCCATCAAAAAGTGAGCAAAAGACATGTGCAGACAATTCTCAAAAATTGACATTTACATGGCCAACAAACATGAAAACAAGCTCAACATCACTAATCATTAGAGAAATGCAAATCAAAACCACAGTGATATACCATCTCATGCCAGTCAGAATGGCAACTATTAAAAAGTCAAGAAACAATAGATGCTGGCAAGGCCGTGGAGAAATAGGAACGCTTTTACACTGTTGGTGGGAGTGTAAATTAGTTCAACCATTTTGGAAGACAGCATGGCAATTTCTCAAGGATCTAGAACCAGAAATACTATTTGACCCAGTAATCCCATTATTGGGTATATACCCAAAAGATTATAAATCATTCTACTATAAAGACACATGCACACATATGTTTATTGCAACACTATTTACAATAGCAAAGTCATGGAACCAACCCAAATGCCCATCAATGATAAACTGGATAAATAAAGCGTGGCACATATACACCATGGAATACTATGCAGCCATAAAAAGGAATGAGATCGTGAAGCTGGAAGCCGTCACTCTCAGCAAACTAACATAGGAACAGAAAACCAAACACCGCATGTTCTCACTCAGAAGTGGGAATTGAACAGTGAGAACACATGGACACAGGGAGGGGAACAACACACACCAGGGCCTGTTGGGGGGTGGGGGGTGAGGGGAGGGAACTTAGGATGGGTCAATAGGGGCAGCAAATCACCATGGCAGGCGTACACCTATGTAACGAACCTGCACGTTCTGCACATGTATCCCGAAGAAAAAAATTTAAAAAAGAAGAAGAAACCTCAGTGGGAGAGTGGAAAAGAGAGACCAGGAAGGGAAGGAAGGCATTAGAGGGTATGTTATCAAGCGAGTTAATACTGCAGGCAAATGAAGCTTTATCCCACTAGGGAATGTCAGGAGAGAATATGAACATTATCTTCAGTTATCCCAAACAAGACGCAAGGAAGCTGAGGTATGCACTCACACATCTCATCAGTCATTCATTGAGGGCTGGCCCCAAGGGATATTAATTCCCCAGTACTTCCAGCTGGCCCAAACACAGGTAGAGGGGGGATCTCCAAGAAAGCCTGCAGGCAAAGCATCTCAGGTGCAGGTGGTTGAAAGTCAGACTGGTATAAATGGAACTGATAACTGTGAGTATCTACAGATGGGGGTACCAATAGCATCTGCTACAATGGGATTTCGGGGCACATTCATTTGATAAATTGTATTTCTCTCATGTTTGAACATTTACAATTTCATTTATTACATGAATATCAGGAATAAAACATTCATGACTAAAAATACCAGAGGGAAAAGTAAAAAGCAAAATTAAAAGATAGGATGAAATGTTGCTCATAATATCACTTAAACTGCCTAATACAAAACTAAGAACAAACAAGTTCAGAATCATATTTTGCCCAACTTGAAATAGAGGTTACCCACCACATGGTGTTGGAAGCACAGTCACTGTGGATCTGTCACTCATGTGCCATGAAGTTTCAAATGGTGTCTGTGGGGGCAGTGGGGGAGGATCTTCTCAGTCATGTTCCTGGTGGCTATATGCGTGCTCCTGGCAACAGGAAACAAAGGCAGGGGCCTTTCATACCTGGCTTTGGATCACCTCTCCAGAAAATTTGAAAAATTTGAACACTTATTAAAAAGTATTACTGTGCTGGGCACGGTGGCTCATGCCTGTAATCCCAGCACTTTGGGAGGCTGAGGTGGGCAGATCACGTCATGGTCAGGAGTTTGAGACCAGCCTGACCAACATGGTGAAACCCTGTATCTAAAAAAAACACACACACAAAAATGAGCTGGGCGCAGTGGTGCATGCCTGTAATCCCAGCTACTTGAGAGGCTGAGGCTGGAGAATCGCTTGAACCGGGAAGCAGAGGTTGCAGTGAGCCAAGATTGCACCACTGCACTCCAGCCTGGGCGACAGAGTGAGACTCCATCTCAAAAAAAAAAAAAAAAAAAAACATTACTGCAAGTTTCAAGCAGAGACAAGACTGTTACAGGGAAATTAACTGATTTCACTCAACGTTGGTGCAACCAAAGCTACCCAGTTCGTTTAGTGAGATCTCATTTTCCAAAGTCTGATGTTTGTGAATTCATATACAACATAACCAGGAAGTTTAGTCCTTGTCAGACACCAAATATTTTATTTTTAACCTTTTTCACTTTTTTTTCTTAATGCCCAATAGTCTAAACCTCCACTCCTGTAAAACAAACTTCTCAAGACAGATATGCACATACCTACACACACACACACACACACACACAGCCTCTAAACAATTTTAGGGAGGCCCAAAAAGAGACCAGTCTGTCAACTGCAGACATCATGCAACTTCTTTCATGTTCTTTTCCTTCTCTGAATCTTTACAATAAATTCCTACTTGTTGATGTGATGCCACTGATGTTGTTTAACTCACTGGGTTTCTGTTACCTGCAACTAAAAAGGGAAAGGCTGGCCCAGAGATGTTACTTAGCCTACAAGAGGTCATAAGCAGCCATTGGGCTCAGTGGCTTATTAGTGCCCACAGGATTCATTCAGCACCAGTTACAACTAGGTGTGGTTTTCTGGGGTTTTTGGGGTTTTGTTTTGTTTTGTTTTGGTAGTAGTCATAAAATACTCCACTTTACAGATCAATTTATTTGGTTATTTGGAGTTAACTTATTAAGATACAGTTCTCCCTGGGCCTATATCTTAGGGGAGTGGAGTGGGCATAGGGAGGGTGCTAGGAAAAATAGCTGATGCATGCTGGGCCTAATACCTAGGTGATGAGCTGCTAGGTGCAGCAGACCACCATGACTCATGTTGACCCATGTAACAAACCTGCACATCCTGCACATGTTCCCCAGAACTTAAAAATAAAAAAGATATAGTTCTTAAGAATATATGTTTCACAGGAATCACCCTTTCATTTCCAGAAATGTTATGGTAGTCATAGAGTAGTTGGCATATATCCTACACGTTTTGGGGGATAAGTCATTTCCGCTTTGCTAAATAGAGTTTTGGTCCAAAGACTCTAAACTCTTTATAAACCTGAATGCTGGCTCTACAGCCTCCACCTGTAGACTCCCTGCTTTTCAGGCCTGCCCTCTGGACTTGGACCTTCTTCCAGATGAGGCTGTTTCACAATCAAATGATGATTCTGCCCCCACACATCTGACTGCAAAGCATATGGCTCTCACCTGATACTTACTGGGGACCTTAGTAATGAATAAACCATACTTCCGTTCTGCCAAATGCTCCCTCAAAATACTCGATTAATATTTTACAATAATCTGATGAATGTGCCAACTAACTATTCTTCCAAATTGTCCAAGTTCCATCCCTTCACAAGTTAGATTGCCATAAAGCAATGGGCAATGTTCACCACCTACAGAAAAGATTTCATCTTAATATATGCAATCAGCCTTTCTAGGTCATGAATGGATGGTGCATTTAAAGAACTTAAATGTTAATCTTACAAAATCAGAGCTTAGAATATTACCCACAAAGTCTCCCCATGTTTCCTGTACAAAGACCATGACTTTAATTCCCGAGAAGCATGAACTCTACTGATGAACTTATATAATTCTGTGGACAGAAGCTAAAAACCACATAAACCAAAGTGATTTTTTTTTTTTTTTGAAACAGAGTCTCGATCTGTCGCCCAGGCTGGAGTGCAGTGGCACGATCTCGGCTCACTGCCACCTCCGCCTCCTGGGTTCAAGCGATTCTCCTGCCTCAGCCTCCTGAGTAGCTGGGACTACAGGCACATGTCACCACGCCTGACTAATTTTTTGTATTTTTAGTAGAGACGGGGTTTCATCGTGTTAGCCAGGATAGTCTCTATCTCCTGACCTCGTGATCTGCCTGCCTTGGCCTCCGAAAGTGCTGGGATTACAGGCCTGAGCCACTGCTTCCAGCCTGGCTTTTTTTTTTTTTTTTTTTTTTTTTTTTTTTTTCTCTTAGCTTCCAGGAAATGTCAGCCGAAACCCACAGCCATACTATTTGGAACAAGTGATTTATCTCAGGTTGCTGGTGGCATCCACTTTCCTTCTTCCATCTTGATCAGTGGTTCTCAGACTTTGGTATGCACAAGGATGCTCTGAGAAGACTGTTTAAAAGCAGATTCTTGGGCCCCAGACTCTGATTCAGTGGGCCTATGGTGACGCCCAGGCCCTTTTGACAAGTGCCCAAAGTGCCCAAATTGCCTTTTGAGAAATGCTGACTTCGATGGTCTGGGTTGTTTTCCATTTCGATTTTTTTTTTTTTTTTTTTTTGCTTTATTTATGTATTTAGAGACAGAGTTTTGCTCTTGTCGCCCAGGCTGGAGTGCGATGGGGCAATCCCGGCTCACTGCAATCTCCGCTTCCTGGACTCAAGCAATTCTCCTGCCTCAGCCACCCAAGTAGCTGGGATTACAGGTGCCCTCCACCACACCTGGCTAATTTTTATATTTTTAGTAGAGACAGGGTTTTGCCATGTTGGCCAGGCTGGTCTCAAACTCCTAACATCAGGTGTTCCGCCTGCCTCGGCCTCTCAAAGTGCTGGGATTACAGGCATGAGCCACCATGCCCAGCTTTTTGCTTTATTTTTAATAAAGGGGGACATGTGCAGTCGTTTTATAGGTGGAAAGGGAGATAGAAATCGTAAGGAAATGTGATATTTTTAAAAACCAACTGAACTAGATTTAATTGTAATAACTAACACAAGGTGAATCGATTTAAATTATGATTCTAGTCAGAAAAATTCAGAATCAGTCTAGAATTAATTTTAGCATCTATCCTATCAAAGGAAAGTTCTAAGTTATCCTAAACTTAAAAGAATTTAACTGAGTGATATAAAAGAGACATTTAAAGTAAATTTAAAGAGAATTTTCAGACTTCAAAAGTACCTCAGAAAATAATATTTATCAATGTATCTATTTCTGTGTTTGCTGCTCTGTAGGGAAAAACTCTCTCAGCCCGTGTTTTTCCTCTGCTCTCACACCATCACAACAGCAACACACGAGGCTTCTGTGACCGAATGTGCGGGAGTTTTCCCCACACACCAACGAGCGGACACCAGCTGGGTGTCGTGCAATTCAGTTCTGACACCATCTACCTGGAGATAGCATCAGATCCCACAGGCTGGGGGCTCAGTCCCTAAGACTGCCCCGTACACCCCAGATACCAGTCCAAGTCTTCTGACCATCAGAACTTCAGACCAACTGACTTCAAATCAGGATTTCCAAGATCCCGTTTGGGTTTGATTAATTTGCCAGCATGGCTCACAGAACTCAAGGAAACACTTACTTAATGTCAGTTGGTTTGTTATAAATAATGTTAGAAAGGATAACAAGGAAGAGATGGTCAGGCGAGGTATGGCGAAAGGGGCGTGGAGCTTCCATGTCCTCCCTGGGCACCACCCTCCAGGAAACTCCACATGTTCAGCTATCCAGAAGCTCCCTGAACCCAGTCCTCTTGGGGTTTGAGGGAAGCTTCATGACATCAGCATTCTTTCCTCCAGGGTATTAATGCGACCCTCTCTGAAGAGATTCTTAAGACCCACGGCCAGAAAGTTGGGTAAAGACTAGAGTCCTGCCTTGGGGCAGGTGAAAGGAGGGCAAGAGAAGGTCAGAGAGATTCTGTTTCCTGAGCCCTAATGCACCCAACATTCTAACAAAAGACTGTAACAAGGGCTACAGGAATCATGAGCCAGGAATCGTGGCTTATCTATGAAAACCTCTATCTATCTGTCTATCTATCTATCTATCTATCTATCTATCTATCTATCTATCTATCTATCTGTCTATCCATTTATCTATCTATCTGTAATCCCAGAACTTTGGGAGGCCAAGGCTTGTGGAATGCTTGAGCCCAGGAGTTCAAGACCAGCCTGGGCAACATGGGGAGACCCTGTCTCTACAAAAAATTTAAAAATTAGCTGGGCATGATGGCACACACCTGTAGTCTCAACTACTCGGGAGGCTCACACCACTGCATTCCAGGCTGGGTGACAGAGAGACACCTTATCTCTTAAAAAAAAGTATATATATATATATATACTCCCAAAGTGTGTATGTACACACACACACACACACACACACACACACA
>NW_016806571.1:8980544-9007188 GCF_001698545.2 Rhinopithecus bieti
TGTGTGTGTGTGTATATATATATATATATATATATATATATATACACACACACACACATAAAACTTTATTTATTATATATTTTTGAGACAGGATCTCCCTCTGTCACCCAGGTTAGGGTGCAGTGGTGTGTGATTTCAGTTCACTGTAACCTTGAACTCGTAGGCTCAAGTGATTCTCCCATCTCTGCCTCCTTGGCAGCTAGGACTACAGCTGTGCACCACTATGCCTGGCTAATTTTTTTATTTTTTGTAGAGATGGGGTAAAAGAATACTTCAAACACCACACACACACACACACACACACACACACACACACATTTGTCTTTTTAGATCATATTTTAGACACTTTCATTCAGCATAAAATATATATCATTTTAACTAAAACCACTCATCCTCTTGAAATATTAACTATTCAATAGTTAATGTAAGCTAAATAAAAGGATTCTTTAAAAACAAACTGTGAGTGGATTATTTCTGCAGTACCACTTGAGAACTTAAAATATTGGATACATAATTGTCAAGTAAAGCACATACCAACAAAAATACACCTCATGAGACAGAGTTCTGAGGAGATATTTTTTCCTGGCTTTTGCTTTGTTTGTTACCCACACCAGATACATACGTTTCCCCATCTAAGAATCTACAGATAAACATGATCTAGAAGAATCCTCTAAGCCAAAACTTAAGAAAGACAAAATGACTTGTTGAGATGACTAACTCAAACTCTAGAATGAGAATATAAGCATGTTCTATGGCTGACCCGGAGGAAACATACACAGCAAACATGGAATTCTGATGGCTGCTCCTCCTCTGCCACTGTGCTCAAGACCATGTCTTCAGCCTAGTCCTCCTAGACCGCTTTGTCTTCTGTGTGACTCATGGTCGCAAAACTTGTGTCCAAGGTCATCATGCACTGAAATGTTCATTTACTTGTTTAAGGTATCTTGCACATAGATGATCATTTCAACAATTCTTTTAGACTTTTCAACAAAATGGTGCACTGAGTTGATGCTTTGATTTGCCACTCTGTTCCATAAAGGAAGCAATAATAGCTAAAGACAGAAAAACAAACATATAAAGTTGAGCTCAACAACAAGATAAAAATCTTCGTGGACCAGAAAAGAACATAAATGCAAAGCAGTGAACTGGGCTCGTTGAGGGTATGCCAGAAGAACATGACAAGTTGAAAAGGCTCACACTAGCCAAAGATGGAACAACTGGGACACCGAAGAGAATGATATCTACCAAAACTCTGCTGCACAGTAAAAGGAAAAAATCCAGAGTTGATAATGATACTTAAAGAAAAAAAAAATGGGTTGTCTTTTGAGGATGCTAGAGAATCAACTCATTATTCTAAGTCTGGCAAATAAAGGAAAAGTATCAAGGATTTATCATGGCTTTTCTGCAGGAATTACACATCATGGGATCAGTAGTTGATACTGGAAAAATCTTCTTTAGAAGAATTCTACCCAATAAATAAGACGATAGAATTAGAATATCACCATTTAGCAACCCCTAATGAAATAATAGATCTGAGCAGTCATTATCAATGCCTGCTAAAAACCAACAGGTGAAAAGTTGATGACAAACTGCCTGATAAATCTTAATGTCATGAAAAATAGAAGCGCAGGTTCTTTGCCTTCTCTGGGATGCCATAGAATGTCTACGCCACCTATGAAGCATTCTTGCAAAATAAATAAATAAATAAATAAATAAATGGCATATCTCATCAAGCTTCCTCTAGATCTCTGACCATTTTACAGGTAATGGAGAGGGTGGAGGAACATATTAAACCACATCATGGAGGAAAACCAAAACTGTACAACCATTTTCTTAACAAATAAAATAAGAGGAGAAATTCAAAAACATTCTATATGTTTGATAATTTTGAGAAGTAGTCTCAATTTCTTTAAATATGATCACTGTATTATACTTATGCTTAACAAAGATTTCTGCTGAAGTTTTTACAGATAAAATGATACAATATCCCATTTTACTTCAAAAGAGTCTATTGTGGGAGGCAGGAGGGGGTAAGAAAGGAAGTAAGAGTGACCAAATGCTAACAACTCAAATGCTGAGAAGGCAAGATATAACTAATATCAGAGTAGAACTGAAGGAGATAGAGACACAAAAAAACCCTTCAAAATATCAATGAATCCAGGAACTGTTTTTTTGAAAAGATCAGTAAAATAGACTGCTAGCAAGACTAATAAAGAAGAAAGGAGAGAAGAATCAAATAAACGCAATAAAAAATGATAAAGGAGATATCACCACTGAGCCCACAGAAATACAAACTACCATCAGAGAATACTATAAAAACCTCTATGCAAATAAACTAGAAAACCTAGAAGAAATGGATAAATTCCTGGACACATACACCCTCCCAAGACTATAACAGGAAGAAGTTGAATCTCTTAATAAACCAGTAACAGGTTCTGAAATTTAGGCAATAATTAATAGCCAAACAACCAAAAAAAGTCCAGGGCCAGACAGATTCACAGCCGAATTCACAGCTGGAGTGCAATGGCGCAATCTCGACTCTGCAATCTCCGCCTCCCGGGCTCAAGCAATTTCTCCTGCCTTAGTCTCCCAAGTAGCTGGGATTACAGGCACCCACCACCAGAGCCAGCTAACTTTTTGTATTTTTTTTTAGTGGAGATGGGGGTTTCACTATGATGGCCAGGCTGGACTCGAACTCCTGACCGCATGATCCGCCCTTCTCGGCCTCCTAAAGTGCTGGGATTACAGGAGTGAGCCACTGCACCCAGCCTTATTTCTTATTTCTTATACCTTTCACTTTTTTGGCTTGGACCCCACCCCCAATAATATTTTGAATGAAAGTGGTGTTAACAGACTTCTGTCTTGTCCTCAAACTCAAAGGGAAAGTATGATCTTTGCTGTGGGCTTTTTTGTGGTTACCCTTCATTAGACTGAGGAAGTGTCTGTCTATTCCTAGTTCACCCAGAAATTTTATCATGAATAAATGCTTACTTTCATCAAATGCTTACTCTTCATCTATTGAGATAATTTTTGATAATGTCTTCTTTTCCATTCTTGGCATTGGTTATCTGTACCTTACATATTTTCTTCTTGGTCTGCATTGCTAAAGATTTTATTAATTTTATGAATTTCTGATTTACTGATTTTGTCTATTGTACATATTTTATTTCACAGATTTCGGCTTTTTTTTTTTTTTTTTTTTTTTTTTTTTTTTTTTTTTTTTTTTTTCAAAATTTTGGTTTTTTTTTTTTTTTTTTTTTTTTTTTTGTCCTTCTCTGGGTATAATTTGCTTTTTTTTCCACCTTCTTGGGATACAAGTTAGATTATTGACTCAAATTCTCTTCTTTTCTAATATATTAGGCCATAAATTCCCTTCTTAGGATTACTTTAGTTGCATGCTATCATTTTTGATATGTCACAATTTCACTGAGTTCAAAATATTTTCTATTTTTCACTGTGATTTCTTCTTTGTCTCATGGATTCTTCAGAAGTATAATCCTTAATTTCCAAATACAGGGGGATTTTGTAGTAATGCTTCTCTAATTAATTATCTAGGTAACTTTCAAGTTTGTATTATGATCAGAGGATGTATTCTGTTTAATTTCAAATATTTTAAATTTGCTTTAAGATCCATATTCAATTTTTAAAAAAATTTTCCATGTGTGTTTGAAAAGAATTCCACAGGTGTTCACTGCAGCATTCTATATGACATGTAAGTCAAGTTTACTAATAGTGTTATTCAAAATTTCCATACCTTGACAATTGTTTTTCTGCTTGTTCTATCAATTACTGAGAGATCTCCAACCACTTGTTATTCTATTGCCTTTAGTTTCTGTCAATTTTTACTATATATATTTTGAGACTAGGTTATTACATGCAAAATTAAGATTACTTCCTAGTGCATTGAACACTATCATCTTTTACTTTCAACTTTTCTGTATCCTTGTTTTCGATATTGCTATGGCTTGAATATGGTTTGTCCTCAACAAAACTCATGTTGAAATTTGAACTCAAATGTGGCAGTGTTGGTAGGTGGGACCTACTGGGAGGTATTCAGGTTACAGGGGTAGATTCCTCATGAATAGATTAATACCCTCCAACGGTGGTGAGTTCTTACCCTCTCAGTAATGAATAAGTTCCCGAGAGAGCAGGTTGCTAGGGTCTGCCTTCCTCAGTTTCTCTCTCTCTTGCTTTTCTTGCTTTCCCTCTCACTGTGTGATCTCTTTGCAAGTGCCTGCTTCCTTTCCGCTTTCTGCCATGACTTGAAGCAGCCTGAGTCACTCAGCAGATGCAGCTGCTCAGTCTTGAACCTTCCAGCCATCAGAATCATGAGCCAAACAAACCTCTTTTCTTTATAAATTGCCCAGCTACAAGTATTCTGTTACACAACACTAAATGGAGTAAGACAGATGTGTTTCTTGAAAATACCATCTATTTGGGTTTAAATTATTACACAATTGACAATTTTAGTTCATTTACATTTGATGTGATGACTGATTCTTTTAGATTTAATGTAATGACTGATTATTTTAAATTTTAAGTCTGGAATCTTACTCAATAATTTTCGCTCAACCTACCTGTTCCATAGTTCTTTTTCTCTTCTTTTCCACTTTCCAAATTCAATTGAAAAATTCTATTATTCCAGCTTTTCTTCTATTCATTTAGAAGTTTTGTGTCCTTCTAGTTGTGTCTTTTGATAGCAATATGCATCCTTTGTCTTAATAAAATTTAATACTAATTTCTGCTTTTACCCTCTGATAGATAAGACTTTAGAATACTTTAACTCCATATATCTGCCCTTAAAAATGTGCATGGCTTTTTTATATACTTTATACATTTTTATTTGTTTATTAAAGCCCCACAAGATATTATTATTACTATTGTATTCAATTAATATTTATTTAAATTTACCCGTATGTTTTCCTTTTTTTTCTTTTGATCCTCATTCTTCTCTTTATCTCCAAACCTTCATCTGGGTATTCTTTATTTTTAATTTACATGGGTACATAATAGGTGTATATATTTATGGGGTATGTGAGATATTTTGATACAGACATACAACATGTAATAATCACATTATGATAAACGAGGTATTCATCACTTCAAGCATGTATCATTTCTTTGTGTTACAAACATTCCAGTTATACTCTTTTAGTTATTTTTAAATGTACAATAAATTATCGTTGACTGTAGTCACTCTGTTGTGGTAACAAATACTAGATCGTATTCATTCTATCTAACTATATTTTTGTACATATTATCCCCCCTACACTTCTTCCCACCCCCCACACTTCTCCCAGCCTCTGCTAACAATCATTCCACTCTATCTCCATGATTTCAATTGTTTTAATTTTTAGCTCCCACCAATGAGTGAGAACACGCAAAGTTTGTCCTTCCGTGCCTGGCTTATTTCACTTAATCTCCTCCAGTTCCATCCACGTTGTTACAAATGACAAGGTCTCATTCTTTTTTATGGCTGAACAGTACTCCATTGTGTACAAATATTGCATTTTCTTTATGCATTCATCTGTTGATAGACACTTAGGTTGCTTCCAAATCTTGGCTATTGTGAACAGCGCTGCAACATGGGAGTGTAGATATCTCTTTGACATACTGATTTGCTTTCTTTTGGGTATATGCCTAACATTGGGAGTGCTGGATCATATGGTAGTTCTATTTTTAGTTTTTTGAGGAACCTCCATACTGTTCTCCATAGTGGCTGTACCAATTTACATTCCCACCAACAATGTACAAGGGTTCCCTTTTCTCTACATCCTCAGCAGTATTTGTTATTCCGTCTTTTGGTTAAAAACCAACTTAACTGGGGTGAGATATCTCTTTGTAGTTTTGATTTGCTTTCTCTGGTGATCAGTGCTGTTGAGCACCTTTCCACATGTCTGTTTGCCATTTGTATATCTGCTTTTGAAAAATATCTATTCAGATCTTTTGCCAATTTTTAAATCAGGTTATCGGATTTTTTCTTATTGGGTTGAGCTCCTTATGTATTCTGGTTATTCATCCCTTGTCATTTGTTGTCATTGTTTCAACTCATTTGTTGAAAATGAGTTCACTTTAGATGTATGGATTTATTTCTGGGATCTCTATTCTGTTCCATTGGTGTATGAGTCTTTTTTTTTTATGATTTTTTTCCTTAATAGCAAAATAATATATGTCTTGAAAAACATGGAAAATGCAGAATAGAAACTACAGAAAATACAATTGAGAAGCTTTATGAGCATTTTGATCATCAAACTACAAGTCGCAGTTGCCCTGTCTCTCTATGTCTCTTGTATGCATGTAGGTATATAAATGGTCTGTGGGCTTGTTGGTGTCATGCACAGGGAGTCTTTCTGGGATACTCTTAGGGGGGCTCAGTTCTTCAGGTGCCTTAGCTCTTAATCTCACCCTTATGCATCGTCCTGTTCCTGAGGACAACCCTGAAGATGAGTCTTCATTGAGCGCCTTCTGGAGGTTGGGAGCTTTTAGAGCAAGGCTTTGCAATGTAGCAGGAGGTAGCTGTGGTCTTACTTGTTTCCACTAGGAACTAGGCTTCCAAGAGGCTGACTCATGACCAATGCCACACAGCTGGTAAACAATGATTTCAATGGTCTGGGGGTCCTTAGGCCTCCTTCTCTCTAGCTGGGGCTTTCAGTTCCCTCAAGCCTGATTATCTGCCCTCTTCAAAGTGCTGCTCAGAGGGTCTGGGGCTCAACAATAAAAGGTGGGATGGGTCCCAGGGATAGATGAGGTGGTCACACCCACCAGTCCATGGACTCTTTGGGACAAGCCCTGACGATGACCCTACAGTGAAGCAGACCCTTACCCAGGGTCCTCTTGGCCTCCTGACTCTCCCACCCCAGCCACTGCAGCTCAAGGACTCTGAACTTGGACATGGTGAGGCAGGAGGAGAGAATTTCAGTGGAGGAGGGCATTTCCAGGGTGATGAGGAGACCTTGCCGGCCCAGACTCTCCAAGAGCTGACATTCCCTCCGGGACAGCCAGGCCAGGGGCAGAGAGGCCCCTTAAGATCAGCGTGATCTTGCGCATGTCTCAGGGGTAGCGGCTGATGGCCAGCAGGGTGCTGTCGCAGAGAGGGTACAGCCCAGCACCTTAAGCCCCTGCAGGTAGCTGAGCTCCTGCAGGCGGGCGTCCAGCCACTGCTCCGTCACGCGGTAGGTGCCGCCCCACCAGAGAGCGCAGGGCCTGGAAGCGTGACAGGTTCTGCTGGTGCTCGTCGCTGAAGGCAGGGACGCAGTTCAGCATGATGCATTCGAGCAGGGGCAGCACGGTGGGATCCGGCTGCCTGAGGAGCCAGGCCATGGAGATCTCGCAGCTGTGCAGCTCCAGGGTTCTCAGGGCGCTGGGCAGGCTGGTGATGGGCACCATGCTCAGGTCGGCCGCGTGCAGGCAGAGGAGCTTCAGTTTGGGGCACTTCTGGCCCAGGGCTCTCATCAGGAGAGGAGACAACTGGGGGGCCTGGAGCCAGAGAACAGGTAGCCGCCCATCTGCAGAGAATGGAGCCAGGATGCCATGTACCTGCCAAGCAGGTGCCGCATGACTTTAAATCGCACCGTGTAGAGCGTAAGGTCGACGTGTCGCCACAGCCACCGTCGTCCACCAGCCTCTTCCAGCGGTGACAGGCCCTGAGGAAAGGGATCTGCAGTGAGAACGACCCAGACCCCAGGGGGACCCGCATCTCCAGGTACCAGGTGCGCCCTCTGCCTGGCCTTCCCCGCCCCCACCCTGCCCCGTTCCCCGAAGGAGGAGACGCGGATCTGGTCCCAGACCGGGAGGTAAGAAAAGATCTCTCATGCTGTGTCTGTGTTGATGCCACTACTGTGCCCTTTGGGTTACACTAGATCAGTATAATATGAAGTCAGATAATGTGATTCCTCCAGTGTTGTTCTTTTTCTCAGGATAGCTTTGGCTATTCTGGGTCTTTTGTGGTTTCATATGTGGTTTCATAGGATTTTTTTTCCTATTTCTGTGAAGAATGTCATTGGTATTTTGATAGGGACTGCGCTGAATCTGTAGATTGCTTTGTAGCTTGGACATTTTAAAAACACTGCTTCTTCCAATCCATGAACATGGAATATACTTCCTTTTATTGTGTCCTCTTCAATTTCTTGCATCAGGGTTTCATAGGTTTCATTGTAGAGCTCTTTAACTTCTTTGGTTAAGTTTATTCCTAGTTACTTCATTTTTATTTGCAGCTATTGTAAATGGGATTACTTTCTTGATTTTGTTTTCAGACTGTTTGCTGTCAGCACATAGAAATGCTACTGGTTTTTTGTACGTTGATTTTTGTATCCTGCAACTTTACTGAATTTATTTATTAGTTCTAATAGTTTGGGGATGTATTTTTTTAGTTTTTTCAAATATAAGATCATATAATCTGCCAACAGGAATAATTTCACTTCTTCCTTTCAAGATTGGATTCCCTTTATTTTTTTCTCTTGTCTGATTACTCTAGCTAGGACTTCCAGTACTATGTTGAATAACAGTGGTGAAAATGGGCATCCTTGTCTTGTTCCAGATCTTAGAGGAAAGGCTTTCAGTTTTTGCTGTGCAATGTAGCCATTTGGGTATTCTTTAGACAGAAGGAAAATCTTCTATCTAGAATAATTTTCCTTCTTTCTAAAGAACAACCTTTAGAATTTTCATTTGTGTGAGTCTGCTAATGACAAATTTTCTAAAGTTAGTGCTTGCTTGAAAGGTCTTTACTCTCATTAAAGGAAAATACTTTCACTAGGCTTAGAATTTAAGGTTGACAATTTTCTTTTTCAGCACTTCAAAATATAATCCCGTTGTCTTCTGGTTTCCACCATTCCTGTCAATTGTGAGTTAAATTGTTCCTTCGAAGGCAATCTTTTTTTTAACCTGGCATTTTGTTTTTAAACTTTGGTTTTTGGTAATATTGTCATGATATACCTAAATGATTTTATTTATATTTATCTTGTTTTGGATTTATAGGGCTTCTTGTGGCTTGATGAATTTCATTACTTATGGGAAATTCTTATCTCTAATTTATTCAGATTTTGCTTCCACTCCATCCCCTTTCTCCTCTTTTTATGTAACTATAACTACTCATAAGGTAGAGCTTTTCACTTCATCCTCATGGTTTTCCCCCCATTCTCATTTTCCATCCTTTTTGTACCTCTGTATTTCCTTCTGGATATTTTCTTTAACCCATCAGCCTGTTCCTAATTCCCTCATCAGTTGTGTCAATCTGCTCTTAAACCTGACTACTGATATTTTCCTATTTCTATCATTAGATTTTCTCTACCAGATTTTCTGTTTGATTTTTTATTTATAGTTTCCACATCTGAAGAAATTCTCAATCTCATTCTTTGCCATCTTCGCCAAAGTACATTTATTTAAAATTCTATATCTGATCATGTCAACGTCTGGAGCCTTTGTGAATCTATTTCCATTGTGCTGTCTTTGTCAGCTTTCACTCATGCCTCCTATCTAGATTTTTTTTTTTTTTTTTNCAGCAGGGTGCTGTCGCAGAGAGGGTACAGCCCAGCACCTTAAGCCCCTGCAGGTAGCTGAGCTCCTGCAGGCGGGCGTCCAGCCACTGCTCCGTCACGCGGTAGGTGCCGCCCCACCAGAGAGCGCAGGGCCTGGAAGCGTGACAGGTTCTGCTGGTGCTCGTCGCTGAAGGCAGGGACGCAGTTCAGCATGATGCATTCGAGCAGGGGCAGCACGGTGGGATCCGGCTGCCTGAGGAGCCAGGCCATGGAGATCTCGCAGCTGTGCAGCTCCAGGGTTCTCAGGGCGCTGGGCAGGCTGGTGATGGGCACCATGCTCAGGTCGGCCGCGTGCAGGCAGAGGAGCTTCAGTTTGGGGCACTTCTGGCCCAGGGCTCTCATCAGGAGAGGAGACAACTGGGGGGCCTGGAGCCAGAGAACAGGTAGCCGCCCATCTGCAGAGAATGGAGCCAGGATGCCATGTACCTGCCAAGCAGGTGCCGCATGACTTTAAATCGCACCGTGTAGAGCGTAAGGTCGACGTGTCGCCACAGCCACCGTCGTCCACCAGCCTCTTCCAGCGGTGACAGGCCCTGAGGAAAGGGATCTGCAGTGAGAACGACCCAGACCCCAGGGGACCCGCATCTCCAGGTACCAGGTGCGCCCTCTGCCTGGCCTTCCCCGCCCCACCCTGCCCCGTTCCCCGAAGGAGGAGACGCGGATCTGGTCCCAGACCGGGAGGTAAGAAAAGATCTCTCATGCTGTGTCTGTGTTGATGCCACTACTGTGCCCTTTGGGTTACACTAGATCAGTATAATATGAAGTCAGATAATGTGATTCCTCCAGTGTTGTTCTTTTCTCAGGATAGCTTTGGCTATTCTGGGTCTTTTGTGGTTTCATATGTGGTTTCATAGGATTTTTTTTCCTATTTCTGTGAAGAATGTCATTGGTATTTTGATAGGGACTGCGCTGAATCTGTAGATTGCTTTGTAGCTTGGACATTTTAAAACACTGCTTCTTCCAATCCATGAACATGGAATATACTTCCTTTTATTGTGTCCTCTTCAATTTCTTGCATCAGGGTTTCATAGGTTTCATTGTAGAGCTCTTTAACTTCTTTGGTTAAGTTTATTCCTAGTTACTTCATTTTATTTGCAGCTATTGTAAATGGGATTACTTTCTTGATTTTGTTTTCAGACTGTTTGCTGTCAGCACATAGAAATGCTACTGGTTTTTTGTACGTTGATTTTGTATCCTGCAACTTTACTGAATTTATTTATTAGTTCTAATAGTTTGGGGATGTATTTTTTTAGTTTTTTCAAATATAAGATCATATAATCTGCCAACAGGAATAATTTCACTTCTTCCTTTCAAGATTGGATTCCCTTTATTTTTTTCTCTTGTCTGATTACTCTAGCTAGGACTTCCAGTACTATGTTGAATAACAGTGGTGAAAATGGGCATCCTTGTCTTGTTCCAGATCTTAGAGGAAAGGCTTTCAGTTTTGCTGTGCAATGTAGCCATTTGGGTATTCTTTAGACAGAAGGAAAATCTTCTATCTAGAATAATTTTCCTTCTTTCTAAAGAACAACCTTTAGAATTTTCATTTGTGTGAGTCTGCTAATGACAAATTTTCTAAAGTTAGTGCTTGCTTGAAAGGTCTTTACTCTCATTAAAGGAAAATACTTTCACTAGGCTTAGAATTTAAGGTTGACAATTTTCTTTTCAGCACTTCAAAATATAATCCCGTTGTCTTCTGGTTTCCACCATTCCTGTCAATTGTGAGTTAAATTGTTCCTTCGAAGGCAATCTTTTTTTTAACCTGGCATTTTGTTTTAAACTTTGGTTTTGGTAATATTGTCATGATATACCTAAATGATTTTATTTATATTTATCTTGTTTTGGATTTATAGGGCTTCTTGTGGCTTGATGAATTTCATTACTTATGGGAAATTCTTATCTCTAATTTATTCAGATTTTGCTTCCACTCCATCCCCTTTCTCCTCTTTTATGTAACTATAACTACTCATAAGGTAGAGCTTTTCACTTCATCCTCATGGTTTTCCCCCCATTCTCATTTTCCATCCTTTTGTACCTCTGTATTTCCTTCTGGATATTTTCTTTAACCCATCAGCCTGTTCCTAATTCCCTCATCAGTTGTGTCAATCTGCTCTTAAACCTGACTACTGATATTTTCCTATTTCTATCATTAGATTTTCTCTACCAGATTTTCTGTTTGATTTTTTATTTATAGTTTCCACATCTGAAGAAATTCTCAATCTCATTCTTTGCCATCTTCGCCAAAGTACATTTATTTAAAATTCTATATCTGATCATGTCAACGTCTGGAGCCTTTGTGAATCTATTTCCATTGTGCTGTCTTTGTCAGCTTTCACTCATGCCTCCTATCTAGATTTTTTTTTTTTTTTTTAGTATGCCCTGAATATTGTATTTACAAAATTCCTTGTAGAAGTAACTTAAGGCCTTAAATGATGATACAATGTTTCTCCAGGAGAGATTTAATTTTCCTTAGCTGGTGCCTGGGGATCACCTGCAAGGATCAACTTCTCATTTGCCTTTCCATGCTTCTAGAGTGCAACCCTTTGTGGTTCCAACTCAAACTGGGGAAAAGAACTACTAGAACTCTTTCTCAACTTTGGTGGGCCCTGGACACCAATACCTGTTGCTTTAGCTTCATAGGGCATCAAAACCATTACACACTGCCTGTAATCTCAGCCCTTTGGAGGCCAAGGCAGGCAGATCATTTGAGGTCAGGAGTTCGAGACCAGCCTGGCCAACAGAGCGAAACCCCATCTCTACTAAAAATAGAAAACTTAGCCAGGCATGGTGGTGCACATCTGTAATCCCATAATCCCAGCTACTAGGGAGGCTGAGACAAGAGAATCGCCTGAACCCTGGAGGCACAGAGGTTGCAGTGAACCGAGATCACGCCACTGCACTCCAGCCTGGGCAACAGAGTGACTCTGTCCGCCCCCCAAAAAAACATTACACACCCACTTGACCTCTCAGACTCTATTCCCAGGAAAAGAGGAAAAGAAGCCCCAGCTACAGGATCATCTCTCTGAGCCTTGCCCCATCTCAAGATCCTGGCCTTGGGATCGTCACTATCTTGTTAGCTCTCTGGGATCTTTAAGCAGAAAGATGTGCTTCATTTGTTTGTTGGCTTGTTTTCAAATTGTACTCAGCAGAAGGGTCAATCAGAGTTACTTTCTCTACCATTACTGAAGGCAGAATGCACTTAAATATAATTATCTTCTTTATTTTAATTTTAAATAAGAGGAGCTAGGAAAACAAAAGCTTCCTAATTCTTCCTATTCCCAAATGGTTCCTCAACTTGTAATTACTTAATCTAGAGGAACTAAATACTCATTTGACCAAATTAATTTCTTTTATAACACATTAATTCAAACAAGTGGTCATGTCAGAATATTAATGTGACTTTCACTTCAATCAAAACTGTGCTTCATAGCCACAAAGTTTATCATCGCTGATATAACCATAAGAATACTAGATATACACCCCATAAGAAAATTTAACTTTAAGTTGTTCATTTGAGATTATGATTTTTTTTCTTTTTTTTTTTTTTTTTTTTTTTTTTGAGATGAGTCTCGCTCTGTCACCAGGCTGGAGTGCAGTGGCCGGATCCAGCTCGACTGCAAGCTCCGCCTCCACGTGTTCACGCCCATTCTCCTGCCTCAGCCTTCCTGAGTAGCTGGGGGACTACAGGCACCCGGGTCCACCTCTGCCCGACTGTTTTTTTATTTTAGTAGAACGGGGTTCTCAACCATGTTGCTCAGGATGTCTCGCATCTCCTGACCTTGTGATCCGCCGTCTCAGACCTCCCAAAGTGCGGGGATGGATTGAATATGATTTTCAAAACCGATTAAAGATATTTCAAAGCTTGTGTAACTATTTTAAACTTTTCAAAATCATTACATAAGTATAGTAGCTCAAGCACTATCTAATTCGAAATTGCCATTCCTGCCCAATAATGAGTTTTTCCAATTTTACTCTACTCAAATTTTAACCATTTAAGAAAAGCTGATTTAAACAAAAAACATATTTTATGATCAGAAAACTTTGATCTTTAGAACCTCTTCAAGTTAGCATTTGAGACTAAGAAATTGCTTTTTAATCTTTCAAATTCATTCACCATTTAACAAACATTTGTTGAACACCAACTATACGTCAAACACACAAGTATATTACAAAGTTCCTTTTAAAAATATATCAGACTCTTGCTCATTTACTTTGCTGATTTATGTGCCATGTTAAACATTACTGTCTGTAACACAATCAGTGAAAAGAATATTTCCCAGTTCTCTGTGTAATGTGTCTTTTTAAGACAGCCTTGAAATTTAATCCGATGTCTGCATTACCTTCCTCATAAAAGGGGACAAATGCAATTGATAGTAAATGACATCAACATTCTTTTCTACTCACCCAGCAAAAATTATGACCTGTGGTTGGAATATTTCTAAAGCAAGTCTATAGCTAATTGGAACTTGTCTCTACAGCAGGGTTCATTTGAGAAGTGGATAAGGATTGTAGAAGTAACAGATTAGGTATCTGGCTTGCCAGAGTCATAGATGCCCTTTTAAGTGAGGAAATGAAAGTTGAATGAATGTTGGGAAAGTTTTAAAGTCCCAGCTAGCTAAAGCCAACTCAAGTCCAGAATCCATTTCTATAGCTAAGGCCAGCTCAAGTCCAGAATCCATTTCTATCTCCCAGGTCAATCTTTTTTGTAGCACACAATGAAATTGAGTGTGTTGATTCTATAACTGATAGCTTCTGAATGTGTTTTCACTAGTGTGTATATACAAATAATTTTGTTAAATTTTTTGAATGTTTTGAGGTCTGGGGGTTCTTTTCATCATTTCAGACAGAATAGAGAAAACACCAATTTCTGAAGACCTATAATCATCAAGTAGGCTCGTGTTCAAGTTGGGAAGACTATTTTTATCATTTTGTGTCTATAAGAAATTCAGCAGTATCTGAGATGGTTCAGATGAACCTTATGTTCATTTTTATGTTTCTTTAATAGCATAATAAATAGGCTGGAGGAAAGAGTGAAGCATCCCTTCCTTCACAGTGG
Source organism: Rhinopithecus bieti (assembly GCF_001698545.2). Classification (NCBI taxonomy): domain Eukaryota; kingdom Metazoa; phylum Chordata; class Mammalia; order Primates; family Cercopithecidae; genus Rhinopithecus; species Rhinopithecus bieti. Next base: position 8,995,134 of record NW_016806571.1, read on the forward strand.
TGCAGCAAAGTTACGATTGTCCCAGAGAAGAACATGGCTAGCTAAAAAGATTTTCAGCATTTCTTTCCTACTGTATTTTTCATTTGTCTTCAAATTACAGGTCCCCTTTTGGAAAAGTAAGATAACACAAATAAGGACAAAGTAATGGATGTTAAAATACGTTTCTGTTGTGTAAGCCTTTTGCCAAGTTATTCTCTACTACAGTCTCTAGATCAGTGGTTCTCAACCTCAGAAGCACAATAACATATGCTGAGGAGCTTTAAGGAATGCTGATGCCTGGGCCATCCCCAGGAAGCCCGATTTCTTGGTCTGGAGTGGGGCCTGGTCATGGGGATTTTTTTTAAGCTCCCGCAGTGATGTGGAGCTGGAGCTGACAGCCACCGCTCTCTGCGTTGCTCTAGTCAAGAGGGACAATTTCCATTAGTAGCAAAAACAGGGAACCTGTTCTTTATAGTGTGGGCTTCTTTCTCTAAATGAATTACAGAAGGGCTGATACTCTCTCATATAAGATAAAGTCCTTTTCTTTTGTTAGAAATTTTTCACTACCTGACTCCTTCAAAGATTGGTCCATGGTCTCAATCCACCTAGCAAAACCTTAGCTGTCCATGCAGAGTTGGTAAGAATCTAGGGTCAGGTTTCAGCCAAAGAACCTTACAAATGCAAGGTCTGAGAACTCTAACTTCCCCCAAACGACCCTTTCATCTATTAACTCAGAAATCTTATTCAGGACAAAACAAAATAGAGAACAAAGTAGAAGAGAAACTTTCATTCAATTTGCCCAGTTTTGATGTAAAATGTCACCTTAATTTTACTACCACCAACCTAACATTTTAAATACCATTTTCTTCTGAAAACACGACTTCTTTTCATTTGAGTTTGTATAAGCAATGAAGGAAAATTAGCATGGTTGTATCCACTTTACAGATGGAGAAATGTACACCTAGTTTCTGTGATCTATTCAAAGTCACCAGTCACCGACAGAATGAAAAAGTCAAAGCTATGTTCTTTCTGATGTTCCACAATTCATACTAAAAAATATTCTACCAAGACATTTACCTGAAGATGTATTTTAGGAATCATGATTTAAGGCTAGATCACAAAATTCCGTGAAATTTAAAAGAGCCATAAAAAGAATAAATCTGAAACAAAATAAATCCCGCAACTTGATGGATAGGCCTCTATGGCCTGTAAAGACACTTACAAATTACATGTGGTTTTACCCTTTAGTTTTCCCATCACTGACTTTCCAAATGAATGTTGTCTCATTATATTTATAATTTCTCTTAACAGATAGCTAATAGAAATAATGTGACAAAATGATAAGTATGGGGGTAATTACAAGTGATTATGACTGAAGAAGGGCGTATAAATTTATTTTCTAGAAAATTTCCAAGAGGATTTACAGACTTCTGTCCCCAAATACTCTGAACTAGTAGAGACAGCAAATTAGACTCTTTCAGCATAGTAACTCTACATCGTTTCTGGAGAAGAAACTAAATACGCTTCACACAATCTATCTTGCATTAAGACAATAAAAATGTTCCTCCTCCTAGCCCTCCCTCAAAAAAAAAAATATCCAAACAGAAGGAATGGTGAGAATAATTATTTATCTCTCCTCATTCTTGGTTTTAGTAGATATTGATGGACTACATTAGTTTCTTCTTCAGAAACTAATGTAGTCCAAGCCCAGGAAGATGTTCAACTATAGTTTCAGATTGCGGGTCCAGGTCTCAGTACCTATAAATACTGCTGAAGTGTCTTGAGTACTATTAAAGGAAAGTGAACATCAAGGCTCTGGTGGCCATATACCTTGTTTCAGGGCATTGGGGGAGGACTCACTTCTTTTCCCAAACTTTATTTCCATTAAGAGTCAAATAACATAAAGCCCACTGATCCATATCATACATACATCAAAAAGCAATGATAATTTTGCCAACAAGAAATAAATCAAGAAGCGTTCAGGCTCCAAGTAACCCAGAAGGCCCCAAGCTCAACAGGGGAAGAAACACAAACTCCGCTCTTCCATAACCCTCTGAGAATAAGCCCCAGAATGATAATACCTTGGCTGCATTCAAAACTCAGCTCTCTGGACAAAAGCAACTTTTCCAATCTGCACTTATTTTTTGTAACTCATTCAGAGGTTTAAAGTTAGGCTAAATATATTTTTTTTCCAAAATTAAAAGATTCTTTTAAAGTAAGCAAATAAGCTTGAAAAATACTTGGGAGGAATAGGAAGCTCTATTTTCAACTAAACAGATTTCAAATTTCTGTACTGAAATCAAACTAAAAGTTTTTTACCTCATTGCTGCTTCATGACTATTTCCCCTTTGTAGTTTGAGAGATTTATTATATGTATTGAGATATATACGGTACTCACTTCGGAACTAAGCCATTGTACATTTATAGAAATGGTATGAAATCTTCAAAGAGGCTCATATTACTTAAAATCTGCTTGCTAAGTGATTTTTTTAAAGAAAAATGAAAAATTCTTGTCTATGAACAGGGTCTCTCCAAACTCTGATTTTTCTCTAAGAATGCTCTTTAAAACAGGCTATCAAAGGAAGAGACTCTTTTCCATTGTCCCCTGTCATTAAAAATCTCTCTTCACAAGTTCTCACTAATTAGTTTTACTTAGTATCTGACTTGGATCTTTTTTTTACCATTATAAATACCATTATTGCATAGAAATCTTGGAAGATATTTTTGTGACCAAAAGAAATTGAAAAAGGAGAAATTTACATTGTGGCTTTGGTAATAATAAAGCAGAAATTTAACTTTTCACACTTAGGGTAACATATTAATATTTAGTCATGAGATCTGCTGGGGTCTCATCTGCTGCAGATAGCAGTGAAGTTTTAACCACTGCATCGTTTTCTTTCCACCACCCATGAAATACAAAGAATAGCTTTCACTTCATTTTTGTGTACACAAAAGCAGGATGGAAAATCTTCTATGTTCTTTTGCTGCCATCCAGTGGTTCTGATTGATAAATGCAATGATGATATATCTAACATGAGACGGAAAAATATGAGTCTGAAAGAGACACACATACACCTTCAAGAAAGCCTAAAGCATGAAAATCCAAATTGTTAAAAGTGATACATTTTCAATGGGATAGTTACATTATAAAATGTTCCTCTGTGTTGCATGAAGATTGAGGGAAAACCTCCCCTAGATAGTAAGTTCAAGCAAGAGTGGGGACGCTGAACTTCGTTCTCCCATTGTCACAGACTAGCATGGCATCAGCACTTAGTAGGCACTCAAGAAACACTTGCTTACCACAACTTTTCTCTTAACTGATTCATTAAAATGCAAATTATAATCACGAGCGAGGGAAGCACAATGCAAAGTTTTTTGCAGTTGAGTGTAATTTAGCCAATTGTCTCCTGGTGTGGGGATTTCTTACTTTCTATACAGAGCAGTTTTACACAGCGGCGAGCAGGAATTGGAGGGGGAGAGAGAGTTTGTAAGTTTAAGGAAAGAATTATTTTTAAGAAATATAACCAGGTGTATCAATACTATGTTTCTTGAATAGTTTTAAGATGGTCTAAGCTGGAGGACAAACTGCCAAACATTATCAAAAATGGCTATTCAGGGCCAGGCAGGGTAGCTCATGCCTGTAACCCAAGGACTTTGGAAGGCAGAGGTGGACAGATTACTTGGGGCCAGGAGTTCAAGACCAGCCTGGCCAACATGGTGAAACCCAATCTCCACTAAAAACACAAGACTTAACCTGCCGTGGTGGTGCGTGCCTGTAATCCCAGCTACTCATGAGACTGAGGCACAAGAATCGCTGGAGCCCAGGAAGCGGAGGTTGCGGTAAGCAGAGATCACGCCACTGCACTCCAACCTGGGCGACAGAGTGAGACTCTGTCTCAAAATTTACAAAGAAACTACCAAAAAAGGCTAGTCGGAATTTTTCTATTGCTGACACTAGCAATAGAGCACACCATCAAAAATGTGATGTGGCTCCAAATTATGTAGTCGGTATGCAAGTGTAACACTGACACCACTCCAACCCAAACTGAAACCAGCGAGACAAGTGTTTGAAAATTCAGTGCAAGTTTGGCCAATCAGCAAATAGAATTCATGACTGACCTAGGTCCTCTTCTCCGGTAAAACCTCCTCCATGTAGCTCCTTGGCCAGTAATTAGGCTTAAAGGGAAGACAACAGTGGTTAAGGCGCAGCCTCCAGAATGGCCCCACATCCTAGCCTCACTAACTGCATAATCTTGGACAAGGCCTAACCTGAGTCTTGATAACTTTACCTGTAAACAGAAAATAATACCCACTTCAATTGGCTCCTTGTGTGGATCACAAATGAGGAACACAGTGCCTGGCAAACTCAGTGTTAGCTGCCATAAATACATATATACCACATGCACACATACGTGGCATTAACAGACACACGCATAGAACAGATACTATTCAGAGCAGAGGGAATGATTGGAGAATCTTTCTACTCCGTTGTAAATCATTTATTAAATTTAATAACCTATACTTTAGTTACAGAGACTAGTACAAAAAAAATAAACATTGTGAAAATGACAATCCAGTGGGAATTTTAAGATCTCACTTATTCCACTTTATTCACTTTATCATAATAAAAGGCAAAAATTTAAAACAATTGAGAAGGGCATCAAAAACAAGACCTCAGTAAATTCAATTTTACTTCCCAACTCACATGTTAACAAGCATTTCTTATATATCTCTGACAAAAATATCTATTCGTGGAAGAGGATTCTTACTCTGCCTTTTAGGAAGTTGAATATATTGAAAATGTCTTCCAATGCGTCAGAGAATTCAAGGAATTTCAAGATGCATTTTAAGTTAAAGTCCAAGTCCTATTCCAAATGAAATGTTCTATTTCCCAGCATCTCAGGAGCCAGACCCTAGCTCCTTTCCAATTTTCTCATTAAGAAATTTAAGATTTTTCTACATCTCATTTGATTATTTACATCATATTTTTTAATCTCTACAAAAATGTATGGCAGAACCCATAAACAAAAGCTTGAAAAGCAAATTACACCACCACTGAATGCTGGTGAGGAGGGGGTGCAATGGCAACTCGCATTCACTGCTGCTGGGAATGCAAAATGGTATAGCCACTTTGAAAGGCAGTTTGGCAGTTACAAAACTGAATATACTCTTAACATAGAATCTAGCAGTTACACTCCTTAGTATTTGCCCAAATGAACTGAAAACTTATGTCCACACAAAAACCTACACATGATATTTACAGCAGCTTTATTCATATTTGCCAAAACTTAGAAGGAACCAAGGTGCTTTCAGCAAGTGAAGGATAAATAAACGGGTGGTATACCTGGACAATGGAATACTTCTTAGTGCTAAAAAGAAATGAGCTATCAAGTCATGAAAAGACATGGAGGAAACTGAAATGCAATTATTAACTGAAAGAAGCCAATCTGAAAAAGTTACACACTGTATGATTCCATATGACATTCTAGAAAAGGAAAAATTATGAAGACAGTAAAAAGGTCAGTGGTTGGCAGAGGTGGGAGTGGGGAGAGGGATGACTAGGTGGAGATCAGTGAAAATACTATGTGATACTACAACGGTGGGTACATGTCATTATGTATTTGTCCAAACCATGGAACATACAACACTGAGAGTGAACCCTAATGTAAATGATAAACTTTGGGTGATTATGACGTGTCAATGTAGGTTCATCAGTTGTAATAAATGTGCCATTATGGTATGTGATGTTGTTACCGGAGAAGGTTGTGGCTGTATAGGGACTGGGGTCTATAGGAACTTTCTGTGAATCTAAAATTGCCCTAAAAATAAAGTTTACTAATTAATTTTTAAAATTATATACAAAAGGGAAGAGGAACACAGGCAAAAACAAAAAATCCCACACAATTATAGAATGGTTTCAGTAAATGTCAAGGCAGTATGTAACAATTAAGCTTAGCAAACCAAACTTTAAGATATGTATTAAGCTGTACATAGTACCTACCACAAAAGAATTAACACATACATTACCACTATTTCCAAAAGATGCTTTTAACATCTTTTTTTAATGTTACATATTTTAGGCTGGGTGCGGTGGCTCACGCCTGTAATCCCAGCACTTTGGGAGGCCAAGGCAGGCGGATCACCTGAGGTCAGGAGTTCGAGACCAGCCTGACCAACATGGTGAAACCTTGTCTCTACTGAAAATACAAAGCTTAGCTGTGCACAGTGGTGGGCGCCTGTAATCCCAGCTACTCAGGAGGCTGAGGCAGGAGAATCGCTTAAACCGGGAGGTAGAGGTTGCAGTGAGCTGAGATCACACCACTGCATTCTAGCCTGGGAAACAGAGTGAGACTCCATCTCAAAAAGAAAAAAAAAAGTATATATTTTAATTATGTTAAGTTACTGTAAATGCCTAGCTGAAAGAATAAAATTTAATTACAGGTATTTCTAATGTTACATATTTAGGCAACATCACATAGCTGGGAAACCTCAAACAACAACTTTTGCTAAAATAATTTTTTTTTTTTTTTTTTTTTTTTTTTTTTTTTTTGAGATGGAGTCTCACTCTGTCGCCCAGGCTGGAGTGCAGTGGTGGGATCTCGGCTCACTGCAACCTCTGCCTCCCAGGTTCACGCTGTTCTCCTGCCTCAGCCTCCCAAGTAGCTGGGACTAGAGGTGGCTGCCACCTTGCCTGGCTAATTTTTTGTATTTTTAGTAGAGATGGGGTTTTACCGTGTTAGCCAGGATGGTCTTGATCTCCTGACCTCGTGATCCGCCCTCCTCGGCCTCCCAAAGTGCTGGGGTTACAGGCCTGAGCCACTGCGCCTGGCCTTGCTAAAATAAAATTTTAAGTAGTATCAACAACTAAGAAAGTATTAGCCTTTATTAGTGTTGTCTACAAATTTTAAAAGGTGATAGATAAAATCTGGCAATTCCGATTATATAAACCCAAATTTCAATTGTTCTTAGGACAAATTCTAAAATGATGTTACATTTTGCCACATCTCTGATGAGGTATAATATTTAGTAATATTCAATTTCCATTATAATCCATAGGTTCCAATGAGACAACAGATTATAAACACATTTCCTACAAACTAACCTCCCCTGATGAAAATTAGGTACAATAAAAATCCCTTTCAATTTAGCATTATTAAGACATTCAAGCAAAGATCACACTATCACTTACATATGATAACCCTACGTTTGCCGTGTCTAAACTTACCTTGGTAAGATTTAGAAGTTTCAAAATACCATGGAAGGCAGATTTGAAAGAGACCTACTTCCAAATAAGAGTTCTTATTCTCTAACTATATCTGGAACGCAACTTGTCTAAAAGTAAACTGAGCCTAAATTTAGGCAACATATTAAATGCCTACAGACTATATATATATATGGTAATGAAATATTTGCTACCACATTTAAGTATTCTTATATTATTTCCCCATCATTCAAATGTTGTATTGCTTAAAATTTCAGTAGCTAAATAACTCTTATTCACAGGAGTACCTCATTGTCATGCTGCTTCTTTGAATGAATTTTGTTGCTGGTCAGTACAACTTTTTTTCTCTTTCGTTTTACCAAAGAAATTATGTTTATGACAAAACAAAACATCCACCATGAGAATCTGATGGGGGAAAAAAATAGAAACAGAAAAAAATAGAAACAAAATGACCTACTTCACTCCTGCTGGTGTGAGGGACTCTCACTTGTAAACCTTTCCTGTCTTTAGTTCTGTGAGTCTTCCTAACACTCACCTACATTTGCTGTATCACTAGGATATCATCTACTAGCTCCCCAGTCTGAAAACTCAGGATTTAATTTATACTACTTTCTCCCAACTCCTTCCAATTTTTGATAGAATTAAAAAGAATAAATCACCAGTACCTTTGAAACTTAAATAAACGTAAAACTGTATTCATCCACCGGTTTTGTACAGCATGTTTCTCACCACATAAGGATGCCCCTCTAATCTATTCCCTATTTCTAACTCACTTCTGCCTATTCTACCTTTACTTCTATACTGGCAAGGTCAATTTCATTTACTTTCTTGTTTTATCTATCATTTGATTCTAACCGCTGAAAACCAATAAAGCAACATTTACAATATAAAAAAAAAAAAAAAAAAAAACTTAAACTGGGCCCAAACTATTAAGAGTATGAACCCACTTTGACCCTAAATCATTAAGGGTAAGAGCCCACTTCTGAGTTCTCGCTTTCTTTTTTTTAAATAGAGATGGAGTCTCCCTATGTTGCCCAGGATGGTCTCAAACTCCTAAACTCAAGCAATCCTCCCTCCTTGGCCACCCACAGTGCTGGGATTACAGACATGAGCCACCGCGCCAAGCCTCTGAGTTCTCTAATACCTAACTTACTTTTTTTTCTTTCTTTCTTTCTTTCTTTTTTTTTTTAAACCCGGAGTTTTGCTCTTGTTGCCCAGGCTGGAGTGCAATGACGCAATCTCAGCTCACCGCAACCTCCCCCTCCTGGGTTCAAGCGATTCTCCTGCCTCAGCCTCCCGAGTAGCTGGGATTATGGGCATGCGCCACCACGCCAGGCTACTAATTTTGTCTAATACCTAACTTTAAAGAAAGAAAACTAGGACAGACACCGTGGCTCACGCCTCTAATCCCAGCACTTTGGGAGGCCGAGGTGGGTGTATCACTTGAGGTCAGGAGTTTGAGACAAGCCTGGCCAACATGGTGAAACCCCATCTCTACTAAAAATACAAAAATTAGCTGGGCGCGGTGACACGCCCATAATCCCAGCTACTCAGGAGGCTGAGGCAGGAGATAATCGCTTGAACCTGGAAGGCGGAGGTTGCAGCGAGCTGAGATCCCACCGCTACACTCCAGCTTGGGTGACAGAGTGAGACTCCGTCTCAAACACCAAAAAAATAAAAAATAAAGAAAACTGAATACCACACTGTACAGTTAAGAATTTATATACACATACACATTTTTAAAGAAATCTCTTATCTGGATGAATCCAATACGAGATTTTTTAAGTGGTGTGTGCGCATGCAAGAGGACAAATTTCACACAACTTCTGGCAGATTTTTTTCAAGATTTGCATTATTTGAACCTGACTGTTGCATTACATTAGGGAAAGATCACATGGCAGATGATGATAATAGGCTTGGTGAAAATTTCCTCTCCATGGAAACCTGACAGGATTTTCTTTAAGTACATTTCTTCAAGCACGATAAAGATTAAGAGATGGCATACTCAACACTCAATCATAACTGACAGTATCTGTCAGAAAGGACTGAACATTTTGGCTTCAGAAAGAGTATAACAGACCCTTGACATTTCAAGGTGTAAGTTCTAAGATCTTTGCCCAAGTTCAAAAGTATTCTTCAATAACTTTACCCAGGTTTCTGGTTTTCTTCAGAATTACACTTTCATCTTGTGCCAAAGATGTTTACACATATTTTCACACCCAAATTATTAATCTTCTAAATAGTGTCAACTCATCTAATGGCCATTGTGTGTTTCCTAGGGCTGCCATAACAAAGTATCAATAAGTGGGTGGCTTATACAACAGAAATGTGCTGTCTGGCAGTTCTGAAGGCTAGCAGTCCAAAGTCACAGTATCAGCAAAGTTGGTTCCGCCCGAGGATTATGAGAATCTGCTCCAGGCCTCTCACCTAGCTTCTGGTGGTTGCTGGCAATCTCTGGTGTTCCTTGGCTTACAGAAGCATAATTCCAACCTCTGCCTTAACCTTCACAGGGCATTCTCCCTGTGTGCATGTTATTTGTGTCCCAATTTCCCAGTTTTAAAAAGGCATATTGGATTAAGATCCACCCTAATGACCTCATCTTTACTAATAACATCTGCTATGGCCCTATTTCTAAATAAGGACACATTAAGAGGTATTAAGGCTTAGGACTTCCATGTATGAATTTTAGGGGAACACAATTCAAGCCATAGAAGCCATTTATCACATGATACAAAGTTTGACAACTCCCAACCACTACAACCATGTTTGGATAACTGCTGAAATCTCCTATGCCTAAAACAGAACGTGGTACACAGGAGGAGTTCAATAAATATTTGTTGAATGAATGAGTGAATAAATGAATCAGGGAAAAAAAAACTGTGGATGCTAAGAGGTTAGCCAAGCTAAATCATTAGCTGACTAATGCCTTCCTGCATGGAATTTAGCAGGAATTAAGATTGTGTCTTGGCAAAATTACAAAATAACTGTATACTCCATGGACCTCTAAAAGTCACTCACAAATAGTAAAAATCACAAGTGTTAAAAGTCACAAATGTCAAAACCCACAAAATCCAGCAACTTTTAAATAATTATCTCTTTCTTAAGGGAAAAACAATAAAGTATCAAAACTAGGGAAGCAAATCATTTGTTTAAATAAGTCGAGGAATGAATTATTAGTGAGATTAAAGGCCAACAAATGAAAAAAATACCAGACACACAGTAGAAGATGGTCTATAGGCAATCCACTGCTCTAGCACTAAATCAGAGGTGATTCCTTGTTATAATTTTGCCATTTTAATAACTAAAGTTTTTTGAATAAGGTCCAAGACAAATTGTACTCTATAGCGAATTGGGTATAACAAGCTTCTACTCTTTTTACAGTAACATTTTTCAACATAGCATCTCAATAGATAATACCTACATAACAAGAAATTGAAGGCATTCTTTCCTATTCCTCCTAATAATCTCATTCAAATCATATCACTATGAATTGCCTGGGTACTTGGCTTTAAAATATTGTATTACAATAAACTTGAAATTCAAGCTCTGGATAGGTCTACATTCATTTCAGCAGAAGCATCTTGAAATGCTGAATTATCATCTTCAATTTTTTTGTCATTTATTGCAGCTGCCAAACTGAAATGGTACACCTTAAAGGCAACACTAAACTGAAAAGCAAATAATAAAAGTCTCTTAAATGTTTCATTTATAAAAGCTTATTTTTCCCACCATCAAATTTTGTATACTGTCTGAAATATATCACTTTACAAAATTGACATCTTGCATCCAGTTATTCTGCTATGATAGATTTGCTAAACTTCAAGGCTTATTGTGGGGAGGGGGAGTAAAAACTAGCATCTCGTTTCAACCTTTTAAGAACAGATGACTAACAGAGCTGGTTGCTTTAGGTTTCTACCTGGGCAGGGATTAGGGAGATATAAAGTTAAAAATTAAACCTCAATTGCCAATAGCTATCACTATAGCTCTCTTTTCCGAACACTTTACTAATCTTTCTGGCTGTGTTAAAAATTACACCATAATCTCAGACTTCTTGAGGGAATAATAAAAAGTTATGCCATAAATAAGCACTTTAAAAAGGCACATCAAGTCAGAGGGTGGCTATTCCAAAGAGTAGTCTATATGGCTGTATGCCCACTTTGATAGGAAAATCAATCTGCAAACCAAAAAACATTCAAACCATTTTCTTGAAATCCCGCTAACAGTTAATAGCAAATTATTCAAATGAAACATATCTACAGAATTCCATTATAAAATTCTGTATACTTTCTGCCAACATAATTGTTAATGACAACTATAAAATGCTAATATATAAAATAAACAAAATATGGCTTGTATTTCCAAAACTGGAGATCAGAATATAGGGAAAGATAAATGTTTATATTTGTAAATTATATTCACATCACATTGATATAAAATAGGTTGCTACCAAGATCATTCAGGAAAAGAGTCACTGAATTTATCTGAGCAGGTTTTCTAACTATGCCATGAAGGGAGAAAATGAGATGTCAGTGCTTTTTCTTCCCTTTATATACCAAATTTAACTATTACATGAAGCTCAGAGTCACTGTTCACATCTTTCTCAGTTAATGTCACTTTGCAAAGCCAGAATTTCTAGTAATTTATTGAATAAAATTATAATTTTACTGTATGATAAACTGAGTGATTCCTCAAGTATCTTTTTCTCCAGTGACCTACTTAAGAAAAAAGTATTGACGTTCAATACACTGTCCATTTTTGAAGTCTTTCCTACACTTCTGGTCAATTTTAAATACCTTATTTAGAAATAATGCCAATCCATTTCTTTTTTTTTTTTTTTTTTTTTTTTTTTTTTTT
>NW_016806571.1:9007292-9031333 GCF_001698545.2 Rhinopithecus bieti
TGCAAGCTCCGCCTCCCGGGTTCACGCCATTCTCCTGCCTCAGCCTCCCAAGTAGCTGGGACTACAGGCGCCCGCCACTACGCCCGGCTAATTTTTTTTGTATTTTTAGTAGAGACGGGGTTTCACTGTGTTAGCCAGGATGGTCTCGATCTCCTGACCTCGTGATCCGCCCGCCTCGGCCTCCCAAAGTGCTGGGATTACAGGCGTGAGGCACCGCGCCCGGCCATGCCAATCCATTTCTAATCGCTAAGTAGGATTCTTTATCTACAGCGCGTCTTAAAAACTAATCAACCTGACATAACCTCCTAATTCCAGGAATGTAACATAATTCAAGCTTCAATTTTTCACTTAACATACTTTTTTACTAAAAGGATTTCCTACAACTATGAACAAGAAAAAAATTGTACTTAAAATAATATTACAATGCAAGATCTCATTATTTAGTACAAGATTAATAGACTATAATTCTAATCTTAAAAATATCTATAGATGCAACTTCTCCAACTTGTTAATTCCCAAAGAGATTAATAAAAGATGTAATTAACACCTAAACTTAGAGCAGACTATCATGTGGAACAAACTGTTAACAATAACTGCACCATAGTCAAATAGATCAACCACACACATCATCCTTTATGGTTCTGAATAAGGTTAATGAGCACAATTTGTCATAAAATTTTCCATAACTCTAAGAAACTGAATTGAATAAAAAGACTATTTTTTTCTTAACACCTTATAAAAAAAGGATAAAGCCTGTAGTTATCATCTTTCGAACCTTGCACCTAGCACTGTATCTGGCAATATAAATGTCATCAAGTATATTTGTCAAAAGAATGAACAAGCAAGCAAATAAGCAACCCAATGCACTACAGCCATTCAGCTCCTTATTATGTGCTAAGTATTTAAAATTATACATAATAAAATGGAATATACTCAAACTTTTATTTCTACTAATAATAAATGAATTGCTCACTTAAGAATACACAATTTAATAGAATGTAGAGTTGGACTTCCATAAACCAATAACTCAGCTAAAACCAACAACAATTTTCTGCAATTGTATGACATTTTTCATTTAAGCTGTTTTCTTTTATAAAATAGAAAATATACAGAACTCCAAATACATTTCTTTGCAATAACACAAAGACATGTACACTACACTTGATCTTAACAGTAACACATTTCTCATGTAGAAGTTATTTTTTAAAATAGCTAGAAATTTGGAGACAAAGGCAAAAAAAGGAGTAAAATAACTATAAATGTTCATTAATGTTCTTCCACTTCAAAAACTGTCTGACATCAGAGCTAGAAAAGACTTTCTGCATCTATCAGTGACTTCCTCTTCATGTGTCATAGAAAGAGTTCAACATGCTTTACAAAATCCATTACATTTTAAGACCATTTCCAATATCTGCTATCATAAATCAAGAAATCCATTTATTCAAGGTTACTTATGGAGAATTAATCACACAGAAAATTTTAACAACTCCTTTTTCAAAAATTAAAGTACTTTACTATACTTGGCATTCCTACACATAATGATATGGATTCAAACACTGAAAGCATTAAGGGCATGTAATTAAAATTCATGCACTTAGACATTTAAAAAAAGCTTTACTATGTAGTACTCTCTGTAACTAATATTCCAGAAAAATAAACCACAATATAAACACGATGTAATCTCCTTTGGACTTCTCATCTGCTTACGTGGCATTATGTAACATAAGACGTTGTTCCAAAACACTTGTATGTACTTGATACAGCCTCAAAAACATGAAATAAAAAAATCTGAAAAAAACGAGATGAAAAAGAACTGTGGGCCGGGCGCGGTGGTTCAAGCCTGTAATCCCAGCACTTTGGGAGGCCGAGACGGGCGGATCACGAGGTCAGGAGATCGAGACCATCCTGGCTAACACGGTGAAACCCCGTCTCTACTAAAAAATACAAAAAAAACTAGCCGGGCGAGGTGGCGGGCGCCTGTAGTCCCAGCTACTCGGGAGGCTGAGGCAGGAGAATGGCGTAAACCCGGGAGGCGGAGCTTGCAGTGAGCTGAGATCCGGCCACTGCACTCCAGCCTGGGCGACAGAGCGAAATTCCGTCCCAAAAAAAAAAAAAAAAGAAAAGAAAAAGAAAAAGAGCTGTGGACACCATGCATCAGGAACAAAAACTCATGAATTTCTCTATTTGTGGTGACTTCTAAAACCTATCTTCCTAATTTGGAAGGCAAATTTACTCAAAAGATAAAAATACACAGGTCAGTTATACAACATTTTCAGCCTTTATTGAGAGAGTATGGTCATCATGCCAAAATTCATCCATCAACACACAACCTTATTTCCCATCTAAAGTTAATGAGAATGTATTTTATTTTAAATGGGACATAGAGGCAACATGCCAAGAATTAAAGTACAACCATAAAGTTTTAGTTTCACACTTTGAGTATCAACAAAGCAGTAATTCCTAAAATCATGAAAACATGATAAAATAACTACAGAAAAAAATGAACACTTAAGTCATTTCATGCTTTCTTAATGTCATATAGTGAAAACAGATGTACCTATAATTTCGGCCTACAGATAGCATACATCATAAGGTCATTATTCATTTAAAATAGTACAAATGTTTACAAAGAACATTTCACTTTTAAATTTCACAGCGCTTATTAAAAATGTATTTTGCCAAGTTGACCTATATAAATAAGAGTCTCATCAAAAGAGATGATAAATTATAAATATATAATATATCACAATGTTAAAATCCTCAGTGCAAATCAATAAAGATAACAATCTTTGGAAAGGAAAGTATTTAGTTTTACATATTTACTGTAAATTTACACATTAATTCAATAAGAAATACATTTAAACCTTGTCCTGCCACAGAATTATTTTGTGGGGGGGAAAAAAAGATGTACTTTTGAATATGTGTACATCAAAACCAAAAGTTAACTTTTACTTTTCCTTTATTGGCAACTTTTGATGCATTTCTTGGTTTTGGTTCCCAGAGGGCATTTTTTACAAATCTTGAAGCTGCACCTCTGTCCAGCTTGCCAGCCTTTTTCTTGTCTGTTATTTCCTTGACTCTGTTCATATATACTCTGATTCTTTCCTTAAAGATAAAAAAGAAAGGCAATAGATTTACTAAGCTGTTCGCCACCACTAGATTTTATTATGCTGTACACCTCGGTTAAATTCAACATATATGTATTTATTGCCTATTAAAGTGCATGGTGCTAGGAAATGCAAATGAATAGGATAAATATGCTCCCTGCTTGCCTAAAGTTCACAGTTGGAGGGTGGGAAAAGACAGATATTAAAAAGTCATTTCAGAAGTCTTCTGTTTCCAAAGAGGAAGAATCACACTAAGACATTACTCCACAAACAAACATTGAATTGCAAGTTTCTAGGTGGTTATACATTTTTTAAAATCACCATTAACACAAATCTATATATTAACTGTTTTGAATCTAAAGTAAAAACCGGAGCTTTCATATACTTGCAAAATACAAACTAAATTATCCTGAAATTTTTCTAAACAGGAAATACACAAGGTAGTACTTAACTATCTTTTCATGCTACCATCTAGTGTAACAATTAGGAAGAACGAAAATACAAATTATTCAATTTTATAATTTTGATTGGTAAATACATGAAATTTTCTACTAAAATATACAGTTCTAATCAGACTTTACAAGATGAGAAACATAATCTGTTGCTGTTCCACTGAATCTTCTGAGACCATTAATCAGCATAAATGGCTCTTATGCTTCAAATGGAGAAATAAAGTTGAGGCGAGCCATAAAATAGCAAAGTAAAAGACTGATCACTGCTTAAAAACAAGCATCATTAAAATAATCAACAGTTACATAAACATATACAGAAAAATGCAGAATCTTATAATGTTTTCATTGTGAAAGACTGGCAACTCTGCTCCACACTCTCTAGTGATGCCCCATTTCTGTCTGAATAAAGGCACAGTGCTTACAATGGTAGATACTAGTTGCAGCACACACACATCAACCCTGCCTTGGGGTCTTTGCCCTGCTTATTCCTCTGCCTAGAAGGATATTTCCTCAATACCCATACAGTCACTCCCTCTCTTCCTTACAGTCTACTCAAATGTTAACCTTGTCATTGAGGCCCTGACTTCAGCATTTAAAACTGCAGTCCTATTAAAGCACTCCAGTCCCCCCACCCTACCCTTTTTCTTTGTTCCCATAACTTTCCAACATACTACATATTCATATATATTTCTTATTTGTTTACTTTATTATGTTTATTGTTTGTCTCCATTAGATACAGTCTGGTGTCTGCCACAAGGGCAGGGATCAGCATTATTCACAGAGGAATCATCTCACTTGGAAATAATGCCTACCTCCCAGTAAGCCCTCAAATATTTGTTGAATGAGTAAACTCACTTTTCCCATCTGTGATATATACGGCAAATAAGTTTCCTATCACACACTAAGTCTGATCAATTAGTATCATTTACACAAGGTCAGAAAAGGGGAACAGGTTTATGCATGCTTTTTATTCACCAACCCTTATCTAGAATATTAACGTACTACTTCGTAAAGTAGATTCTGAGGTAGAAAGAAAACAAATGACCTTGTCCGTTCACAAAGACAGTATTAAGTACTCCAAATAACTTCATATTAATGGAAAAAAGAGAAACTGCATGTAAAGTCCATATTATGAAGTTGAAAACAGATGATATAAGCCATTATTTTCAGATCTGTATATCATATTGCTTTACACTTTTGCTTTAAATATTTTTTCACAATTGTTTTATTTAAAATAAATGTATTTCCCCCCTGCAAAACTTTAAAAGAAGGAAATGTCTTAGACTACATGTTGAAAACTGAACACAACAGATCTGGCTTACTCATTTTTAAAAAATAAATGACCAAGTGCTTTACTAAGTTGTAAATAACATACATATCAATTACCCTAAGACTTGAGAACAAGAATACAATGTCAAGTGTATTTCATATCTATATCTGCCTTATATTTTATAAACACAAAGAATCAATTTATTAATATTCTTATTCATAAAACCAAGTCAAGAAGGTAACCGTAAGTTTGATTTCTAATTTTTCTCTTCAAATTGAATGATTTGATTTAATTTTGAAGTCAGCAAAAACTCCAAGATACCAGATCTTACATACTGTACTTATACATCTAAATGGAATACAAAGACAAACCTAGAAGATTTATTACAGGTTGTAAATATGTCTAATGCAGAATTACTGGACAGTACACATACAGCTGGTGCCAAAAAAGCTTTTAGCTTTGTTGCTGAACTGGATTCTTTACTGCTGAGAAAATGAATTAATGGAGGAATTGAAAAGGTGGGGGGAGAAACTTTCCCGTCTTTGCTAGTAAATCAACTAGAATATACTGTTAAGAACTATATAGAAGTTTTTTTTTTTTTAAAGTAGTTCTAGAGATAAACAGGATTTCAAGAATTTATACAAAAAATAATATGTAAGTTATAAATAATTACTAGAATCATAACATTTTCCCATTCTGAGATTTATATAATATATGGAATACCAATTATCTGAAAAAGGTTTAAGAGAAAAAAAACTCAAAGATAGTAAGGTCTGGCTCACTTTCATAATTTCAACTCGAATTCTGTTCTCTCTAATTTGTGTGACAAAGGTAGTGTGACAAACTTCAGGAATACAACAGCAAACACATAAAATAATAAATATTACCAAATTCCTGGTTTTACTGGATGTTCCTTAGGATTAACTCCCTTGAGTTGGCCAATAAACTAAAAATAGAAAAATTTGCATGGAATAAAATGGTGAATGTATTAATTTAAAATATTCGAAATTAAAGAAACTAGTTGTTCACACAAAAAAGGAAAGTCCTAGGCAAACAATTAAAACAATTTAAATTATTCAATCTCGCATGTACATAACTCCAAATCCTTATGTGTGGCTCACTGGCATCCAGATTGTAAAAATAAATATCTATTAAAATTGTTATGAAGTATAATTGTATGTAAATTGTTAGCATTTTAAAAATAAATCATCTTTCACACAATAAGTAATTTG
Organism: Rhinopithecus bieti; assembly: GCF_001698545.2. Taxonomy (NCBI): domain Eukaryota; kingdom Metazoa; phylum Chordata; class Mammalia; order Primates; family Cercopithecidae; genus Rhinopithecus; species Rhinopithecus bieti. Next base: position 9,013,354 of record NW_016806571.1, read on the forward strand.
CTTTCTAATGAATTCCAAAGTAACACACATACCCCAAAACATTGAATTTAATGTGTATGCAGAAACCAAATCCACTTTCGCTTGTTCAAGTGGGTCCAACTGTTAAAAAAGAAAAAGAGAGAGAGGGAAAGAGAGAAAGTGAGACAGAAAAAAAATACACAAACTTGGAACACCATCTGATAACATCTCAAACTCTTACCAAGTACAACGTATCAAAGAATTTTTTTCACTTCATATAATCCAATAACCAAATGATCTGAAAATAATTTGTAAAAAGAAGTTTTCTTAATAAGTGACTTTTGTCCACAAATTTTCACCTTAGGGTATCATCTTTAGTTAGACAAGGAAAGTGTACAACCCAAGAAAAATTCTTTTGAATTATTTTAATTTCGAGAGTTACGATCTGGGTTTTGTATGTCAAAAGTAATTTATCAATATAAACATTGTACATGATGCATTTATGTATAAGAAGCAGGCTAAGATGCTTAGGCAATACCAAAGACAGAAGAAACATAATGAGATTTGTTTTAGACTGTCAAAGTCAATTTACTGTTTTTGTCCTATAGGGTTTCCAGAAACCCTGATCACATCATTGTAATACTTAAAAGGTCAAAGATAGAGTCTGTCAAAAAGAATACTGTGAGTGCTCCTTTTTTTTCCAAAACCAAGTTAAAACACAGTCAGGAGGTTATTTCCTAAGGCTGGAGTTGTGTTTTGTTTCCCCCCTAAAATACCCAAACACTAATAAAATTGAAATAAAGGGGAAAAGGGGCATAGGTCATTAATCTGTTTCTTCTTCCACATGTTTCATAAAATAGCACTCTGTTTTATGAAATTCATTTTTAGGAAATTACATTTTTAAAATACCTTCTGCAACAACTCATTTCTAGAAACAGACATCATGGTCTTCAGCATCTCATCCACAGCACCAATGGAATTCTCAAACGCTGACAAATACTCGTGAATTTCTACTGGATAGTCTTCATTAATTTCTTCACCTGCCATTATGGCTGACTGGAAAAAATTAAATTCTTTGAATTCGTATTAGAGACACAGCTTGTTCTTTAGTTTATTTAAAAAAAAAAATCAATAGGTCATATCATGTATTTCAAAGGCACTAAGAGTTAAAACCTGAAGATAAACAAATCTTTTTAGAATTTAATTCCAGATTAGATACATTCCAATTTGTCCCCTTCTTAAGTTTCCTGGGGGGCTGTGGAAGAAGAACCAACCGAAGCCCACTAATGCTATGCACACCAAACTCTCAACATTTTTGTTTTGTTTTGTTTTGAGATGGGGTCTCTCTCTGTCGCCCAGGATAATGCAATCACCACTCACTGCAACTTCCGCCTGCCGGGCCCAAGGGATCCCCCCACCTCAGCCTCCCGGGTTGCTGGACTACAGGCCCATTGCCACCATGCCCAGCTAATTTTTTTGTATTTTTAAAGAACTTTTAAAGAACTAAAGACATGATTACCAAACATGAGATAGCAATAATCAAAATCCTACATTTTAAAAACTGTTGAATTAGTAAAGCAATTAAAGTTTCATAAAGAGATCTCCTAATGATTGCTGAAGAAATGGTAAGCAAAGCACTTTTTTAAGAAAAATATGTATTTCAGTCCTTCTAAATATAGGTGTCGATCTAAGAGCATGTTATATTAAACAAAAAAAGTAAAATATTAGGTCTAAAATATGTATCACAGAAATCATTTTCAAGCCTATATATATTTATATTTATATTCCTTAAGCTTCTTTAAAATATTAATAGGAAATCCAAAGAGTCCATAAATCACATAAAGCCCATAAGCAGAAAAGAGGAAACTTGGGGCAAATAAACAATATGGTTTTCATTTGTGCTAGTGTATACTCTGACAGCCCATACTTTAAAAATTCACCTATATCAATGTATTATTAAAGTATCTAAGTCCAAATTTTAGAAGCAATTCTAAGCCATAGGTAACATCTTTAGAATAAAAAAAAATTGTATTAACAGAAATACCTCTTTATCACATAGGTAAGGAGGACAGCATGAATGTGTATGACAGCAAAGAGCATAGCAGAATGGAAGTAAAGAGACTCGGGCTTTCCGTCTTGCTCACCAACTTTGTCACCTGAGATAAATCACTGAATCTCTCTCGGCCTCAAATTCCTCATCTATAAAATAAGGCAGTTGTTCTTACGATCTGTAAAGTCCCTTACAGTTCTAAATGTCAGGATTACTTTTAAGTTTGAAAAGTACTATTTGAGTATTCAGTGACAACATATCAACATTTCTTCTGAATGAGTATATTCCACTAAGACATCTGGTTTCATTAAAAAAATAAAGTGAAGTCTATCTATTACTACTTGAGTTGTGAAGTTACTATCCAACTATTGTGCAACCAGCAATTAAACAAGGCAATAAGAAAACTACACAGAAAAGAATTGATTTCCAATTTCAAAAGGTTAACTGAACATATGCATTTGCCTCTCATCCCTCCCCAAATCCCTACAATATGACAGAAGAAATATAAAAACATGAAAATAAAAATGCTGGAAACCAAGAAAAGCACAGATCTACCAGCAGACTTCAACAGTAGAAACTGTGTAAGCTAAAGAGCAAACTGGGCTGGACATGGTGGCTCATGCTGTAATCCCAGAACTTTGGGAGGGAGGCTGAGGCGGGCAGATCACCTGAGGTCAGGAGTTCGAGACCAGCCTGGCCAACATGGGGAAATCCCGTCTCTACTAAAAATACAAAAATTAGCCAGGCATGGTGGTGCACGCCTGAAATCCCAGCTACTTGGGAGTCTGAGGCAGGAGAATTGCTTGATCCTGGGAGGCAGAGGTTGCAGTGAGCCAAGACTGTGCCACTACACTCCAGCCTGGACCACTACACTCCAGCCTGGGCAACAGAGCTAGACTGTCTCCCAAAAAAAAAAAAAAAGAGCAAATGAGATCAGACTGGAAACAGGAAACAAAGCCAAGAAACCTTACAAACAAAAGAGAATGAGAATTTAGAAATATCCCCAAGAACAGAGCCATTAAGGGCTGAAAATAGCTAACCTAATCTCCAGATCTGTGAAAGGACAGCTCCAGCATTTATTGCCTAGATATTTCCTCACTTTATGTAGAATTTTGAACCAATAAATTTGAAAATGTAAATGAAAAGAATGACGTTCTTGGGAAGATATCAATTACCAAAACTAAAAGAAGTACATAAAAACCATACAGATCATTAACCACAGAAAAAGAATTACACAGTAGTCAAAGACCTACCCTCCAGAGAGACTCTAGTCCTAGAAGATTTTACAGGTAATTTCTTTCAAACCTTCAAGAAACAGTTAACTCCTATGGTATTTAGCTGTTTAAGAATATAGAGAAAATGGAAAACTTTTTTCTTAACATACACAAAATAAACTCCAAATGAATTAAAAATGTAAATGTATAAACATATTAGATTATATCAAATATTTATATCTAAATGAAACCCAAATGCTATAAAAGGAAATGGCTGACAAACCACATAAAAACTTTTTTGAAAAGTCGTACATGGTAAAAGGATACCATAAGCAAAGTTAAAAGGCAAGAGACAGCTAGGAGAAAGTATCTGACAAAATATCACAAAGAATTAGACAGACTAAATAAACAGTTCCTAGAAAGCAATAAAACAAATTAAAATAATGAAGATATCATCACCTATCAGATTGGCAATAATTCTGAAGATTAAGAATTTTCAGTGTTAGAAAGGTTATACACTGAAAGTGGAATATAAATTGGTACAGGTTTTTAAAATGCACATACCCTTTGACTCAGGAAATTCTTTTAAGAATCTAGCCTATAAAAATCCTTGCACATATGCATATAAATTAAAATGTCCTCCTTAAATTTGTCTCTGAATTTCCTCCAGTTTGTCTTGTATCAAATTGTCCCTTTGCTGGACTATTACCCATAAGTTTAAATGTTTTACTTCTCCATCTAAGAAAGAAACCAAAAAAAGAAAAAAAAAAATCTTGACTTCATATCACCCCCCAGCTAAGGCCCCATTTTCTCCCTTTTACAACAAACTCCTCAAAAGAGGTGCTTATACTAAGTCTCTAATTCCCCTCCTTCCATCCTTTCTCAAATCTCTTACAAACATACGACCTTACTTTTCTCTCAAAATTGTACTTAGCAAGGTCACCCACACTGCCACATGGTTAAATTCAATGGTCAATTCTCAGTTCTCCTTGAGTGACACTGTTGACTCCCTTCTCTTGGTTTTCTTGGTTTCCCTTCTATCTCACTGGCTCCTTTCTTGGTCTCTTAGATACAGCCTTCTCACATTCTCAGCCCCTTAACCAAGCTTGAAGTGCCCAGAGGCTGTTCCTGACTCTTTCTTCTCTAATTTACTCCTAGGTGAGCTGAGGATTTTAAATTGCTTTAGTAAACTGAAGACTCCAACATCTGTTTCTCCAACCCTGACCTCTCCATTGAAATTCATATTTACATTTCCAGCTGCAGAGATACTCAGCTGGAAATGTAAATATGAAATTCATATTTACATTTCCTACCAGAGATACTCAGTGTCTCTGGTAGGATGTCTAATAAATTCTCGAATGGAACCTGCCCAAAGCCAAATTCCTAACCTTGCCTACTGCAGTTTTCATCATTTCATTTCATGGCAACTCCAACTTTCCAATTGTTCAGTCCCAAAATTTCAGAGTGATCCTTGACAACTCTCTCTCACTTCATCTTTAATACACACCCAGAATTTAACCATGTCCTACCACCTCAACTGCTACTATCCTGGTCCAAACCACCATCAAACCATGCCTGAATGCCCTCCTAAATAGCTTTCTTGCTTCTGGCCGAAGTCTATTATCAAGAATATAGAGAGATCATTAAAAATGTAAATCAGATTACGCCATGCTTCTGCTCAGAAACTTCCAAAGGCTTGTCACCTCATTCGAAATAAGACAAAAATGCTTACAGTGGGCCCGGCAAGGTGGCTCATGCCTGTAAACCCAGCACTTTGGGAGGCCAAGGCAGGAGGATAGCTCAAGCCCAGGAGTTCGAGACCAACCTGGGCAACATGGCAAGACCCCATATCTATAATTAAAATATATATTTATAGGTTGGGTGCGGTGGCTTATGCCTGTAATCCCAGCACTTTGGGAGGTGAAGGTGGAAGGACTGTTTGAGACTAGGAGTTCAAGACCAGCTTGGGCAACACAGCGAGACCCCAATTCTATTTTTTAAATCAAAAAAATAAATAAATATTTATCTTTTAAAAATCCTTACAGCGGGTTCAAAAAGCTCAATACAATTTGCCCTGACTCCCTATCACCTTCTGTGACTTCATCTCCCACTCTCCCTTGCTTATTTCACTCCAGCCACAATAGCCTCATTGTTCTTCCCCCATGACATCAGGCACATGCCTACCTCCCTTTAGACTTCTCTCCTTCCTAGGATAATCTATTCCTCTCTTCCTCCCTTACCAACACCTTCAGAGCTTATTATGTTACCTTCACCAGATCTCCACTCAAATGTTATCTATTGGTATCTCTCTCCTAACCACCCTATTTTAAAATGCACACCACTCCCCCTCACTCCCTATCTCCTTCCCCACCTTACATTCCTCAATATCAACTAACATGTATTTATTTGTTGCCAGTCTATCTCCAAAAGGCAACTACATGAGAGCAGGAATTTTTGTGATTTGTTCACAAGCACTGCCTGACAGTCAATAAACATTTGTTGAAATAAACTATAACAAAATATTGGAAATAATCTAGATATTCATCGACAGGGAAACAGTTAAATGAATTACAGCATATTCATCCTTGAGAATATTACATGTCTTCTAAAAATAACAAGTAAATCTATATACAGTAACACACAATGAGAAGGAAAAAGTCAGAGAACAGAGAACATTGTATATAACACATAATGTACCTAATATATGCCATTTGGCTTTAAAAAAAAAAAAAACTATATACATACATGTAGAAAAAAGTCTGGAAGGAGCATACAAAAAATAGACATTTTTTCTGAAAAGAGACAAGGATTAGGGAATAGGTTCAAAGCAGACTCATTTTTTTAACTCTTCATTCTTCATTGTTTATATTTTATTTCAAAAGCACATATTAAATTTTAATAAAAAACATTTAAATAAAGGCACAATAAAGTATTTTGGCTTTTAACAAATACTGTATGTATTTTTTAAAAACACAAAAGGTCTTTATTTAAATGTGAATTTTTTCATCAAATTTTCCTATTAGAAAACATTTCTTTTCTTCAGAAGAACATAGTAGAGATTTTTCCTGCAATTATTCCCTGTCCCTAAGCCCCAATAAACAAGCAGTTATTTGTTGTTAGAAAAGGCAAGGGGGACTAAAAAATAAAGGCTCTTCTATTATGAGAAATTCCTCCTAATTCAAGCGATTTCTACCAACATTTTATATAGGCAGTTGCTGAATATTTATTCCTTCCACAGAAAAAGCACAGAAATTTCCCTCCGTCCCCTTAGCTACTCTGACCCCAGGATCAAGCAATGACTCTACGGTATCAGCAGCAAACACCTGAATAGCACTGATTATGTGCCAGGCACTATTCTAAGCATTCCACATGGACTTGTTCATCTAAACCTCACAGATGAAGAAAGTGGGCCACAATGAAGTTAAAGAACATGCCTAAAGTTGTACATGTTAAAATTTCCAAAGAAGAAAATAACTCACCCAGCTCTGCTCCTCACCCTCCTCCCGGGTTCTATAGGTACTCCTCGCCCTTCCACACACTCCTTCTAAAACACTGGCTGCAGAGGTAGAGACAGACGGAGAAGGCGTGAGAAAACTTGCTTCTCTTCACCACTCAGTAGGGTGTGGCTGAGACTAAGGACCTGGGTTGGGGGGATGCTGCCCAGTAACCATAACAGATGTTACTGCCCCTCAGTCCCTCCTCTCACTGGTTATACAGAAGCCAAAGTACCGATAGCAGAAAAGAAGAGTGCATAGCATCACATACAGAACTGAAGTCATCAGCTACCTCTTTTCTTCAATTCTCCACTTCAGGGTGGCCAATCCAGGCATAAACCTGGGAGGCACCCCAAATCCAATCAGTCCTGGCAATATGGCTTCCTTAATCTCCTCACACCACAAGCTTTCCTCCATTCTCACTGACTAGATTATTTCAACAGCCCTTGAGTAGTGTCCCTATTATCAATTTTTCTCCACTCCCAGTTTTAGAATATTACAAAACATGCTTTAAATAGTCTGGTAATGGTACTCCTCTGTTTAAAATTCTGCAGCAGTTCCCTACCACATGGAAGATAGTTCCAAACCTCTCAGCATAGATGCAAGGCCCATTATGATGTGGCCCTTGCTTGTCTGCCTAACCTCATCTCTCATGGCTCCCCTCTTTGAATCCTAGAGCTGTGGCCATGATGGCAGTTTTCCAAATGTGCCATGCTCTCTCACTCTCAACTTGCACCTGTGTGACACTCTAAGCCTGAAATGCCCTTCCAACTCCACTTTGTTCAAATCCTGCTTATCTTTGGAGGTAAAAAATAGCTTTCAGTTCGGCCAATGAAGACTTCTCTGCATGCTCTCCTTCTATGCTCTCTGTCTGGACAAATATAACAACTATAAGCTGTCATGTCACTTAAAACACTATCTCTTAACGTATTTTTATTTACTTGACTTCCCTTTTGACTACAAGTTCCTTGAGGGGCTGTGTCATGTTCATATTGTATCCCCAGTGGCTGACACACAAGGTGACTGTATCTCTCAATTTGCCCAAGACAGTTCCACCTTATGCCTGTTGTTTCAGCTTGCCATCAACTCGGCTCCTTTCTTTCTCCGAAGTCCCAGTTTGAACAAAAAAATTATATGGTTACCCTAAACAACATGGTTCTCTGACCCTTATTACCACTTCCCACCCCATTTAGCTGGAGAACAGGAGCATCAGAGGAGTTACCCTTTGCACCAGTCAGGTTTCAACTAGAGAAGCAGAACCAGTAGGAGATATGTATTAACAGAGTTAAGGCAAGAAACTGGTTTACATACGGCAAGCTATCAAGGAAGGAACTCATGCTGGACCTCTTGGCTACTAGCTGAAACTGCTGTCTACAAGTGAAATTTCTTCTTTTGGGTCAGGGAAACCTCAGCTCTGCTTCTAAAGCCTTTCAACTCATTGAATGAGGCCCACCCAGATTATCTAGAATAATCTCCCTTACTTAACTGATTATGGATTTTAATCATAGCTTCGAAATACTTTCACAGCAACACCTATATTCATGTTTAACTGAGTATCTGCGGGCTACAGCCAAACCAAGTTGAAACATTAAAAAGACAATCACAGCCAGGCACCATGGCTCACACCTGTAATTCCAACACTTTGGGAGACTGACAGGAGGATCACTTGAGCTCAGGAGTTCAAGACCAACCTGGGAAACACAGATCCATCTCTAAAAAAGAAAATATTTTTAATTAGCTAGGCATGATGGCATGCACCTGTAGTCCTAGCTACTCAGGAGGCTGAGGTGAGAGAATCACTTGAGTCCAGGAGTTCGAGGCTGCAGTAAGCTATGATTACACTACTGCACTCCAGCCTGGGCAACGAAGCAACGCCTGCACCCCTTTAAAAAAAAAAAAGACTATTTCACTAAGATATATTCCTGGCATCACAAATACTATTGCTCTGACAATACTTTCTCACAACAAGCTTGTTATTTTGATTATCAGGTTCCCAAGTAACAGAACTAGACTTCAAATTCTAGCTAACAAATGTAGAAGAAATGACAACTTAAAAAAGAATAACGACTTTGCAACCCCTAATGAAATTATAGGTTTAGGCAATGACCACCAATAGATCACTAAAAGTAGGTGAAACACACATATTATGAACCTCCTGATGCGAGGCAATATAACACACACAGCACCATCTGCAAAGCATTCCCAACTCCCAAAAAAGCTGAATCTGAACAATTAAGCCTACAGAGCTAACTTCCATTTTACCGGAAATATAAAGGATAGAAAAACAAATTAACACCACAAGAAAGCAAACAAATATGGAGTGAGAAATACAGTACTCTATAGGACAACTGATCAGGTTTCTATAACAAGTCAATGGCATGAAGCAAAAAAAAATGGGGGAAGAAAGAGGAAGAAGAGATTGAAGAGATTTAAGAGACATAACAACCAAATGAAATACATAGACCTTGTTTGGATCTTGATTCAAATAAACCAAGCGTAAAAAGATAGTTCTGTGAGAAAGAAATCTGAACATGGACCAAGTATTAGATGACACCAACAAATTATTGATAATTCTGTCATCTATGATAATAGTAATACAGTTATATAAGAAAATTTCCCTGTCTTTTGAGGATGCACACTAAAGTATAGAGGGGTAAAATTAGGTAGTAACATTTTGAATTTGCTTTAAAAAAAAAAAAAAAAAAGTAGCCTCCACGAATTATTACAACTTTGAGAGAAAAGATAAGAACCTATGTACATTATTTCTATAGTGAAATTAGATGGCTAACTCACAAACTAGGCTTTAGAATACAACTCAGTTCATATATAGGGGAATAACTAAAGAGAAGGTGTCATCTAGAATATTTAAGCAGCTCCATTATATCTCATTTCAATTCCAGACATAACTAGGGTGAGGAAGAGGAAGGTTACTGGGTGCTCACTATATCTGTGATACTTGCTGAACATATAGTCTCAAATGAAGTTTGTATTACTAACACTTCCAACAAAAGGCTGACATTCTAAAGTGTCTATTTATTTCAAGAGTATCACAAATTCCTTTTTTTTTTTTTTTTTTTTTTTTGAGGTAGAGTCTTGCTCTCTTGCCCAGGCAGTGGCTCGATCTCAGTTCACTGCGACCTCTGCCTCCCAAGTTCAAGCAATTCTCCTGCCTCAGCCTCCCGAGTAGCTGGGATTACAGGTGCACACCACCACGCCCAGTTAATTTTTGTATTTTTTTAGGAGAGACAGGGTTTCACCATGTTGGCCAGGCTGTCTCGAAATCCTGACCTTGTGATCTGCCCACCTCAGCCTCCCAAAGTGCTGGGATTACAGGTGTGAGACACTGATCCCATCAAATTCCCTTTAAAAAAAAAAAAATCCTAATTTCTTATATTTTACCTGGCCCTTAAAATGTGGGCAAAATAAACAAATAAATAAACACCCAAGAGTAATGCCAAATAAAAAACTAAAAAAAGACATATGCAACACAAAGATTTTTTTAAGCCTCTATGAATCAATTTAACAATAACAAAAAAAAGTACACACAATCGAAAAGAAAAATGGGCAAAGAAAATCAACAGTTCACAAATAATCCAGATGACCAATAAGCGTAAAGAAAGCTACTCAACCTTACTGATAATTAAGGAAACATAAATTGCTAGAATATGATGCCATTTTAAAAATTAAAGAGATTAACAGTACTAAAATGGACAAAGGTGAGCTGAGAACAGCCTCCCATTCACTATTAGTCAGGGTATAAATTAGTTTAGCATTTTTGTGGGGTAATCTGCACTATGCTTCAAAATCACCTATGTACACCTCCTTTGACCTAGCAATTTTACTTCTCAAAGTATATTTTAACGCAAGATAATGTTTAAGGACTTCCACTGCAATGATCTTTAAAACAGTAAACTTTAAAACAGAACAACCCACACATCCATTATTAGAACCTGGTTAAATAAATTATGGTATGCCCACCTATTAAAATACTATGCAGTAGTGAAAAGGTACGAGGTACAGCTTAGAAAGATTCCTAAGATATATTAAGTGAACAAAAGTTGAAGAACATCATGTATAAAACATCCTATTTATTTATTTATTTATTTGAGATGAAGTTTCGTTTCTGTTACCCAGGCTGGAGTCCAGTGGTGCGATCTCAACTCACTGCAACCTCCCCTACTGGGTTCAAGTGATTCTCCTGACTCAGCCTCCCAAGTAGGTGGGATTTCAGGCATCCACCACCACGCCTGGCTACTTTTTTTTTTTTTTTTTTTTTTTTTTTTTGTATTTTTAGTAGAGATGAGGTTTCACCACGTTGGCCAGGCTGGTCTCAAACTCCTGACCTCAGGTGATCTGCCCGCCTCAGCCTCCCACAGTGCTGGGATTAGAGGTGTGAGCCACCATACCCAGCCCATCCTATTTATTTTGAAGAAAATAAGATATATGAGTATGGAGGCATATTTGTATGGTATATGCATACAAGTTTTCTTAAAGGATCCAAAAGAAGCTGTTAACTGTGGTCACTTCTGGGAAACAAAACGCAAGAAAGTGAGGAAGTACATTTTGTTACACTCTCTGAATTACAATTTTTAAAGAATAAAATATGTAACATAATACTTAAGTTTATAAATAAAAAGTTCAATCATCTCAAATTTTGAAATTTACTTTATTCTCAAACATACCAGATAAAAATGTCATTTCCCCCTACTTAGCAGCAACAATTAAACCTACGTTCTTTACCACTATTACATTCAAAGAACCATATAAATGTTTTTTCTACCTCTAAATTGTCTAGCCACCAAGTGGCTATTTTCCTCTATTCTCATGGTACAAAAGCCTCCTCTGGCCTGCTTGCTACATGGCTAAACATCCCAGTCAACTGGTTTAAAGATGCTTTTGCAAGTTCTCATCTTCTCTTCCTGCCCCCTAGCCAAACATTCTGGCTCTAGGCCTACTGAATATTCATTCTTAACGAAATTCAAAAAAGACATAAATTAATGCTACCCAACCTCAAGAGGTCCTCTGTCAGTTGCCTGACAGTTCCTTTATTTATCCCTGATACCTCCTCAGCACTTACTGCACAATGTCTTGTAAATGAATAATATTTACTGAGCATTTACCACATGCCAGTCACTAAGGACTCTCTTACTCAATAGATATTTAATGAGCCTCTATGACAGGCAGCCCTGATACTTGGAAGATAATAGGAAGCAAAAACTTGAATGCTCTGCACTTACTGTTTAGTGTGGATGATAGACACTAATCAAAGAATCACGGAAATATAAAATTACAACAGTAATATGAAGAAATAAATTGTGCTATGAGATAGTGGACATGACTTAATCTGAGGGAAGACAGAATGCTTCCTCAAGAAAGCACTCGATGACAGAGACGAGTTAAGCGACAAAAACTGTAGTGCAGGCGAGGAGAGTTCTCACAACTCTACGACTGGGCACTAAAATTAGCTTCACTTTACAGATGGCACAACAGAAACAGGTCACAGGGCTGGTAAGTGGTAAAGCTCGGCAGAATGGAACTCAAATCGAATGGAGGAGGAGCATCCCTCACAAATCCCATCAGTGGATTTGTGTGGGATGCTCTCTGGACAAAATCTTTTATACAATGTAAAAGGTTTGTTCCTCCCTGAAAGTCTATTCCTGTAACCCTTCCAGCCTTAACTCCCATCTTTACCCTATTCCCCAACGTCACACTCACCTTCTGTTCCTGTCACTACTCCATGTGACCAGAATCTCCAACTTCCTTAGCAATGTTCAGTAGGCCTGGAGCTACTGAACATGGGGCATTAGCAAGTGGCCACAGAGGAAAGAGGACTGGCAAAAACATCTTTAAAACAGCTAACTAGGAGATGTGACCATGAAGGAAGGGAACTGAGGTGCTGTCATAGCCCTTTCCCTCTACTTGGAATACCCGTGTTCCTCCGTTTTGCATTGCTATGCAGGAATACCTGAGGCTGGGTAATTTAATGAAGAAAACAGGTTAGATTTGGCTCCCAGTTCTGCAGGCTACACAACAAGCACGGTGCCAGCATCTGCTTTTGGTGAGATAAAGGGGGAGCAGACATGTGGCATGGCAGGAGAAGCGGCAAGAGAGAGGAGTTTCCATGCTCTTTTAAACAACCAGCACTAGGAGTGAACTAACAGAGTGAGAACTCAACTCATTACCTCAAGGACAAAACCAAGACATTCAATCTGCCTCCATGACCCAAATATCTCCCACTAGGCCTACCTCCAACACTGGAAGTCACATTTCAACAAGAGATCTGGAGGAGACACACACCCAAATCATATCAACCTCCTCTTCATAACTGTCTCCATTTTCTTGGCCTATCAATCCTTTAAAACCCACATCAAATGGTCCCTCCTCTATAAAGGTGTCCATACCTCCCAAACAAAGGTAGTCTCTTCTTCCTCTTTGCTCCCAAGTTTCTCTGAATATAACTGTAATACAGTTATCACAATAACTGTAATACAGTTATCACACTGCCGTGCAACTATCTGCTTGACTTAACGTAATCACATATCTATCAATAACACTCCTCAAGTTCTTGATAAATCCAAAGGTGTCAATCCTCATTTCACCCAATCCATCAGCTGCACCTGACAAAATTGAACATATTACTCTACTCTAAATTCCACAACACCAGACTCAAAATTGTCCTTGTCCCTCACTGGCTGCTCAGGCTGTCTCATTTGGTGGTTATTCCTCATTTTCCTAACTTGTTAATGTTAAAATGCCTAAGGACTCAGGCCTTGTGCCCCTTCTCTTTTCTGTCTACATTTACTCTTTTAACGACTGTCTCCGGTCTCACAACTTTAAATACCATCTGTTCACTGACAACTCCCAAATGTCTGTTTCCAGCAATGACCACTCTGAAGTCCAGAATGAACATACTTAACTGCCTACTCAATCTCTCCCCTTAGATGACTAACAGACATCACAAACTTATCATGTCCTTAACTGAACTCCAAACCTTCCCACAAACCTGCCCCTCCCACAGTTTTCTACTTCTCAGTTAATGGCAATTTCATTCTTCTAGTTGCTCAAGCCCCAAACTTTGACAATAAGCTTATTCTTACAATTCACTTTCAATCTGTAAGCAATTCTGTTGGCTTTTCCTAGAAAATACATCTAAAATTAAACTGCTTCTCCACCTTCACTTCTTTCCAATTAAGATGTTATCATCTCATCTGAACCACAACACCTCCATGATTAGTCTCCTGGTTTTCACCTACCCCACCCCACAACAAACTATTCTTAACACAGAAGCCAGAGAAGATTCTATTAAAACCTAAGTCAGGCCAGGCGCAGTGGCTGACACCTGTAATCCCAGCACTCTGGGAGGCTGAGACAGGCAGATCACCTGAGGTCAGGAGTTTGAGACCAGCCTGGCCAACATGGTAAAACTCCATCTCTACTAAAACTACAAAAAATTAGCCGGGTGTGGTGACACGTGCCTGTAATCCCAGCTACTTAGGCGGCTGAGGCAGGAGAATCGTTGGAACCCAGGAGGCGGAGGTTGCAGTGAGCTGGGATTGCACCACTGCACTCCAGCCCGGGCAACAGACCCAGACTCCGAACGAAAAGAGGAGGGTGGGGTGGGGTGGTGCAGGGCAGGGCAGGAAAGGAAACAGAAGAAAACAAAAGAACAGAAAATAAAGTAAAGTAAAACAAAATAAAAAATAAAGTAAAATAAAATAAACCTAAGTCAGATCATGTCACTCCTCTGCTCTTACCTTTCCATTGGTTATGTACTCACTGGGCTATTCCTCAAGGTAAGATTCATGTCGAGGTACATTTTGAACTCCACATCACTAACATAATGTCTTGTCATGTATTAGGTATTTAGCAACTATTTGTTAACTAACTAAAACCAACCTGGGTAACCTAAGACCTAATTTTGGAAACTCTTAATATCAGATTACAGTTTGAGCTTACAGATACTAGAAAGTCACCACATGGATCCAAACGAACATATGATCATGTACGTTCTGGGGCTCCTCCCATTTCTACACCAAATAATTATACACAGTTATGAACTAAGCCCGAGAATAAATCCAACATGATTGTGTTTTGGAACTTGAGAGCCACTTGCTGTTGCTGCACCAGGATTCTATCACTCGTAATGAATTACTGGAATGGCTTTTTTGCACTGCATTATCTCAGGAGAAAACAACAATGAAATGTACACACAAGTTCTCAATAAATATTGCTGTCTTGGGCAAACAGTGACTCCATGTTAGTATTGTCTGTGACTCTCCTTCAGTCTCACAGTACAATTCCTGAGTACATACAGACTTCTTCCTTTTCTAAAAAAAGATATTAACATCTAAAAATAAATTTATCCAGAAGTCTAATAATAGAGGAGTATATAAATTATGAGGATATTGCTCAAGATTGAGATGAATAACTACATTCGATTAAATTTACTTCTATTCAATGTTTAAATCAAAGCATTTCCAAAATTACATCGATCAAGCAGCAAAATTACCTTCCAAAACATATGGAAGTGGCTTATTACAATCACCTCATTTCTGAAATAACAGTAGATGGGGTTGCTGCATAGATTAAATAAATAATGTAGATAAAAGCCATCAGAACAGGGCCTGGCTCAGCACTCATTACATTAGATAGTATTTTACTAAAAGTCAAAGTTATCAAATACTCTAATCCATTGTGGACTATGTAGAGCCATGTTTGAAGGGTCAACTGTTTGGAAACAGTAGTTGAGATAATATATATGAAGAGCCATTTGAAAAGGTAAAAGCAGTTAAGAAAAAAATTGCATTACTTCTGAACTGTGATACATACAACACAGCTAACTGAAGGCAGCTGCAGTATCTTTTGACTGAGAATTTTATTTTGAAAAATCATTATTCACACTTATCATTACCTTTCAAAAAAAACAATGAGTTCTATCATTTCCACTAAACACAAACATTTCTCTGTACTTCAGTAGGGCTAATCTGTTATTTCTAAATCAAAAATACAGAGTTAAATAACTGAAAGTATAATTGGATTGTTTGTAACACAAAGGGTAAGTGCCTGAAGGGATGGATACCCCATTTTCCATGTGATTATTACACATTGCATGCCTGTATCAAAACATCTCGTGTACCCCATAAATATATACACCTACTATGTAAGCACAAAAATTTTAAATTTAATTTTTTTAAAAATCACGGTTAAGTCTTGTTTCAGTCTACCATCAGGCAGTCCTAATGGGTTAATAAGTGGATAGCAGACATCTCATTGCGACAAATACGTCTGTATCAAGCCAAAACAATTGTATTCAGCAAACATGAAGACATTAAAGCTATTTTCAAACAAGTTTTAGTTACACTTAACTTTCCCGGGTCATCAAGAAAAACTGCTCTCTTGGATTACCCACTACAGATTTCAGCTAAAGGTCGAAATTAGCCCACTATCTCAGATGGGCTAATACTGCAGCGGCAAGCAGTCTGTGAATGTGAATGACAAACGGAGCTAACACAGTAAAGTTACTCCCCTAGACGTCCCACTTTAGCCTCTCTCCCTAAGCAAGATTTGAAGACAGCTGAAAACTGTGAAGTCATGTTTTTTTATTTTGTTTTAATTTCTTCGTCTTCCAAGATTTGAGAAGGGGGTGGTTAACAAACTAAGAAAAAGAGAAAGACAGGGGCAAGAGAGAGAAATGAGGGGCCGGGGTAAGCCAAAGCCTGCAAGCAGCCCCAAAACAAGCGGAAGTGGGGGACCTGCAGCAATGCTGCCCCAACGAAGAGCTGTGAGAGACTGCATTCCTGGAAGGCTACGCAGCCAAACTCCGATTCTCTCAGTCTGCCCAGAGGATTACAGGGGAATCCCAGGAGAGGAAAAGCGGAGTTAAACAGGAGCAGGAGACAAACTGAAAGTACAACTTTGAAAAATACCTCACGGCCTTCGACTACAGTCTCCCGGAAAGCTGTCGGGCAACGATGACGACAATCACGCGCCGGCTGTGCACGCGCCGCGAGAGGCGCTTTCTGATGATCTCACGCTGCTCGCCACGCCCCCGTTCCTTCACTCTTCTCTAAAGGCAAATCTCAAATTGAGTAGATCAGAGCCATGTTGTGGGAGAGGATCGCGGCGGCACTCTGGAACCTTTGTCTACATTTGTACGCGGCCAACACTCACCCCAAATACAGGTTGAGTGTATTTAACCAGGAAAGAAATCTTAGTTACTGAAACTTTGTTTGGGTTTTTACTTTCCCGGAAGCTTTTCCAGGGCCCTTACTGTTACTGGGCTTTTATTGTCTGCCTCAAGATCAGCCTCTTAGAGCAGCTTCCCAGATTATCCGTGGGGAAGAATGGGTTATTTTTCCAATCTGTCAGTAAAAGATAATTCTATAAAATACAGTAAAATGAATTAGTAGAAAATGGGGAAAATATGTGCAAAATACAAGCCCAAATGTTTTATTATTAGTTTCAATAAATGTAAAATTGCATTTCAATGTATGCAATCAGAAGAAACATAATATAAAATAAAGGCATTAACAGAAACTGCACATACTGTTCATTGAAAGTTTAGTATAAGCGCTTGAGCATTGTCTTAACATTTGTAACTTGTCATTCCACAGTCGTAATTTGATAAAAATTTATGCCTAAAAGAGTTGTCCGTATATTAAATGCATGTAAAAGCATTTTGAACAAGCACCATGTATGTAATATTTAAAGTTTTGGAGGAGGTTACAAGATGGCCGAATAGGAACAGCTCCAGTCTGTAGCTCCCAGTGTGAGTGAAGCAGAAGACAGGTGATTTCTGCATTTCCAACTGAGGTACTGGGTTCATCTTACTGGGGCTTCTCAGACAGTGGGTGCAGCCCACAGAGCAGGGCGGGGCATGACCTCACCTGGGCAGCACAAGGGGTCGGGGAATTCCGTTTCCTGGCAAAGGGAAGCCGTGATAGAGGGTACCTGGAAAATTGGTACACTCCCACCCTAATACTGCATTTTTCCAACAGTCTTAGCAAACGGCACACCAGGAAATTATATCCCGTGCCTGGATCGGAGAGTCCCACACCCACAGAGCCTCGCTCACTGCTAGCACAGCAGTCTGAGATCGAACTTCAAGGCAGCAGTGAGGCTCCGGGAGGGGCGTCCGCCATTACTGTGGCTTCAGTAGGTGAACAAAGTGGCTGGGAAGCTGGAACTGGGTGGAGCCCACCACAGCTCAAGGAGGCCTGCCTGCCTCTGTAGACTCCACCTCTGGGGGTGGGGCATAACTGAAA
>NW_016806571.1:9034494-9035945 GCF_001698545.2 Rhinopithecus bieti
TTCTGAAACTATTCCAATCAATAGAAAAAGAAGGAATCCTCCCTAATTCATTTTATGAGGCCAACATCATTCTGACACCAAAACCTGGCAAAGACACAACAAAAATAAGAGAATTTTAAACCAATATGCCTGATGAACAATTGATGTTAAAAATCCTCAATAAAATACTGGCAAACCGAATCCAGCAGCACGTCAAAAAGCTTATCCACCACAATCAAGTTGGCTTGACCCCTGGGATGCAAAGCTGGTTCAACATACACAAATCAATAAACGTAATCCATCATATAAACAGAACCAAACACAAAAACCACGTGATTATCTCGATAGATACAGAAAAGGCCTTGGCAAAATTCAACAGCCCTTCATGCTAAAAACTCTCAATAAACTAGATATTGATGAGATGTATCTCAAAATAATAAGAGCTATTTATGACAAACCCTCAGCCAATATCATACTGAATGGGCAAAAACTGAAAGCATTCCCTTTGAAAACTGGCACAAGACAGGGATGCCCTTTCTTACCACTCCTATTCAACACAGTGTTGGAAGTTCTGGCCAGGGCAATCAGGCAAGAGAAAGAAATAAAAGTATTCAATTAGGAAAAGAGGAAGTCAAATTGTCTCTGTTACTTAGAAAACCCCATCGTCTCAGCCCAAAATCTCCTTAAGCTGATAAGCAACTTCAGCAAAGTCTCCAGATACAAAATCAATGTGCAAAAATCACAAGCATTCCTACACACCAATAGCAGACAAACAGACAGCCAAATCATGAGTGAACTCCCATTCACAATTGCTTCAAAGAGAATAAAATACTTAGAAATCCAACTAACAAGGGATGCGAAGGACCGCTTCAAGGTGAGCTACAAACCACTGCTCAATGAAATAAAAGAGGACACAAACAAAAGGAAGAACATTCCATGCTCATGGATAGGAAGAATCAATATTGTGAAAATGGCCATACTGCCCAAGGTAATTTATGGATTCAATGCCATCCCCATCAAGCTACCAATGACTTTCTTCACAGAATTGGAAAAAACTACTTTAAGGTTCATATGAAATGGAAAGAGAGCCCACATTGCCAAGACAATCCTAAGCCAAAAGAACAAAACTGGAGGCATCATGCTACCTGACTTCAAACTATACTACAAGTCTACGGTAACCAAAACAGCATGGTACTGGTACCAAAACAGAGATATAGACCAATGGAACAGAATAGAGCCCCTGGAAATAATACCACACATCTACAACCATCTGATCTTTGACAAACCTGACAAAAACAAGAAATGGGGAAAGGATTCCCTATTTAATAAATGGTGGTGGGAAAACTGGCTAGCCATATGTGGAAAGCTGAAACTGAATCCCTTCCTTACACCTTATGCAAAAATTAATTCAAGACAGATTAGAGACTTAAATATTAGACCTAAAACCATAAAAACCCTAGAAGAAAACCTAG
>NW_016806571.1:9037573-9089757 GCF_001698545.2 Rhinopithecus bieti
TTAAAATCAGATAATAAAATGAAATATGAACTTCACAATAAAATTTCTAAAAGGCAAAAAAAATAAAGTTTTTGAGTAGCAAATAAGCTCGTTCCTGATGATTGTATAGTTGGATTAAAGACAGCGCTTCTTGCAGAGCTTACAGAGGGTAGCATATATTTTAAACGTCTCCTCCGTTTTAACACTGTAGTGGGTACCAGTCTCCCATCACTACATTGACAGGAATGAAAGGGAACATTTTAAAGCTGTTTTAGCAAGCCAAGGATGTTCATTTTTAACTACAATGAAACAAATCATGTCATATTTTCAGAATTCATATTTAGTTCTTCATCAGTTGCCATTTCCAACAATTTATCCTTTAAATTTGTCATTATGTTTAAATTGTATTTTGATAAAATAAATCAATTCCAGATTTTAGACATTGTTAGGATCACGATTACTAAACTAAGCTGAAAATATCACAAACTTTAATGTGGTCGTACTGCACATGACTAGTACACAGTTCATATGACATGGGACTCACCATATGAGTTCAGCAACATCCAAACTAGTTTACGTCGTATTCAAGATAACCGGTTCACTGATCACCATCGTTTCAGCAATGTACAATTGCTATACAATTCTCTAAGTGATTCTTCTCAATTTCTGCACTCACCTTCTGGAGAGGTAATAATAAATAGCTCATGGACTGACACTTATCCATAGACCATACTTTGAGCAGTGCTGTCCTAAAGAGTTAGGTACAAACTTCACCACAAAGACTAAAGACCTGGGAAGACTTAAATGTCGCTCAAAATAACTTAGATTCTGACGGTTTGTCCTGATAATGAGGCTTTAATGCAAATTGTCACACCTTGTGTCATTTGAGTCCTTCAGGAAGAAAACACTGAAATGGTGTTAGGAGTACAAGAGGTTAGGGGCAGGGGGCAGGTCTCTGAAAAATAAAATGTTACTTCTCTGATCCTCAGTTTCCTCTTCTGGAAAATAAAACAATAATGATATCAATTTCTTAGGTACTATGAGGACCAAATGAGACAATGTGTTTCCATGTTAATCCTAGTGCAAGGCACAGAGTAAACACTTAATAAACGTTAATAAACATTATGAGTAACAGTAGTAGTGGTACTGTGTTATCACTATAACGGAGGAAATTAGAAACTTCTGATGTCAAATTTCAGAAGTTTGTTAAACCTTAGTGTTCAAATTATGAGCAACAAAATTAACTCCCAAACAACATCAGAGTAAAATATTAGAATTCTTTTTATTTTCTGAGTGATAGCATAAGAAAATCACCATCTTACAGCTGTCATAACAATAATTGACTTGGGTGAGACTCATCAATAGATTCTGAAATTATTGTGTGAAAGTTTGATGGGGAACAGGATATTTATACCACCTTAAATCATCACATATTATTTTCAAATTAACTTTATAGTAGATAAATCTGCTAGTTAACATAGACATAGAAACAAGTTCTAACACAGACATAGAACCAATGAGACAGAATCAAGTTCTATGTTAACATCACCAAAATGGGGCAAACTGATGTCATGTGCCTCCTTTTGTGATATGCCAGGAAAGACTACAACATTGCCTCCAAACAGCTTCCAAAAAGCTATTACCTGAATCTGATCCTCGGGAAATATCAAACACACTCAAATTAAAGAATAATATTTTGTTGTTGTTGTTCTTTTTACAGATAAATCTCACTCTGTCACCCAGGCTGGAGAGTAGTGGCGTGATCATAGCTCATTACAGCTTACAACTCCTTGACTAAAGTGCCCCTCCAGTTTCAGCCTCCCGAGGACCTGGGACCACAGGGATATGCTACCATGCCCAGCTTTTTTTAAAATTTTTTGTTTTTGTTTTTGATTTTTAGAGAGCCAGAGTCTCACTATGTTGCTCAGGCTAGTCTTGAACTCCTGGTACTATGAGTGATCCTCCTGCCTCAGCCTCTCAAAGTGCTGGAACTGCAGGTGTATGCCATCATGGCCAGCTGAATATTCTTTAAACAACACCAACAACAAAAAAACTGGAATGTATCTCAGAATGTTAATGTCATGAAAGAAAAAAAAAGTCTGGAGAACTAGATTTAAAAAGTAAGAGACATGACAGCTAAAGACAATGTGTGGTTCTGGATGGGATCCCAAATCAATAAAAAGAAATTTAATAAATAATATTATTGGAGCAACTGGAGAAAATTGTAGATAGATTGCATATTGAATAATAGTTTCAAATCAGTATTTTCTGAATTCTATCACTGTACTGTGGTATGTTAGAGAATAGTCTTGCTCCTAGGAGATGCAAACTGAAGTATTTAGATTGGTGATAGAGAGGTATTGTCTGCAATTTACTCCCAAATTGTTCAGGAAAATTTTTAATAGTAATATGTGGAGAGAGATATCAAATGTGGCAAAATGTTTGGTTCATAATTGGCAAATCTAGGTCAAGAGTATGTCAGAGTTCATTATATTAGGTTGCCATTAAAATGGCCAAAATCTCAATTACTTTTGTGCCAACCTATTATTCTTGCAACTTGTCTATACATTTGAAATACAAAATTAAAAATAAAAATCATGAGGAGTCAGGAGACGAGAGGCAGAGCGAGCCTCTGCTGACAGACAGTTGTTTAGCTTTATGGATAGTTTGCGTACAAGACTTCTTCTGGTCTTGGTTTTTTGACCTTGAGGACCTGGGGTGAAAAAAGTACCACAGGTTACAGCCTATGTATTCAAAATATTACTTTGCAGAATATTTTCCATGGTCACTCTCCATAATCCTCCCCAATTCTAAAAAAGAAAAGCACAGGCCGTATTAATGTTAAGAATTCCAATATCAAGCTTTGTTTCTATGTAACATGAATTCAAAGATAACTCTGAACTGGTCCGCATGACCCTGTTGGAAGCATGTACTCATTAACTAATTTCATTCATTAATTGTTGAGCCAAATGTAGCTGAATCACTCTCCCCCACCCTTCTCTGGTTGGGTATCAAGAGTAAATAGACAAGTGAAAGCTGGTTTAACACTCAACCTCACCTCATCCCATTCCATCTTCTATCCTTGCAGGAGAGCAGGCTTTTCTCACACAGGCAGGTGCTGAGGGATGGAAATCCCTGTATGAAGCCTTAGCCCCACTAAGTGTTATGACCTGCTTATTCAGAAGACAATTGGAAATCCACTCTATCTGATTTGACTTTTCCTCTAAGAATTAGCAAAGTTCCAGAGAACAACAATTTAGTAGCCAATAAGTTCAATGGAAGTGATTAAAGTTCCATGACATCCTTAGGAAGATAGCCCAATAATGAGAACTGTCTATCTTGAAACCAAGAATGAGAGGAGCAATTGATGCTGTTCCCTCTCTTTGGTTTGTCTAAATAATCTCAATTGAATCATGGGGTGGGTCTTTCCCATGCTGTTCTCATGATAGTGAATAAGTCTCATGAGATCAGATGGTTTTATAAGGGTGAGTTTCCCTGCACAAGCTCTCTCTTTGTCTACTGCCATCCGTGTAAGACATGCCTTTTGCCTTCTGCCATGATTGTGGGGCCTCCGCAGCCACGTGGAACTTTGAGTCGATGAAACCTCTTTTTCTTTATGAATCACCCACTCTCAGGTATGTCTTTATCAGCAACATGAAAACAGGATAATACAATGGGCTTCTTCCTCTTTTCCTACTTTTGTTTGTTTGTTTGTTAGTCTGGGTGTTCATGACTATTTGATTCATTTGAAACATTCTGGTGGAGTAGGAAAATTTAAGATAGGTTGCCAGCTCAAAATTATTCTAAAACTCTGCAAAGTTGTATTTGTTCACTCATCTTCACCTCTCTGTGCTTTATTTTCCCAAATGGTTTACATCAAAAAGTGGACTAAAGACAAGGTTTCAAAACCTTGCTAGAATTCGCCATTTCAAAAGATAATTGTGAAGAGGCAATGTTTATTTAAGAAATTGGTTTGCCATACTCCTTTAAAAACCCCTTGAAACCTTGCCGCATAATAACATCCTTAAAAAAATCAATGTTTATACGCATAATGAAAATAAATATACTTATTTATTACTCCAAGTAAACTCTTCCTGTAAACTGCATGCAGTTGTGTGCTGTAATTCCAAAACTGCCTCCTACCATTCCCACATCAAGAATAACCTGAAGGCCTGGCATGGCGCCTCATACTTGTAATTCCAGCACTTTGGGAGGCCAAGGCAGGCAGATCACCTGAGCTCAGGACATCAAGATCAGCCTAGGCAACATGGCAAAACCCCACCTTTACGAAAAAACACAAAAATTAGCAGGGCAGGGTGGCACATACCTGCAGTACCAGCTACTTGGGCGGGGCATGGGGAGGTGCCTGAAGCAGAAGGATCGCTTGAGATTGGTATGTCAAAGCTGCAATGAACAGTGTTCATGCTACTGCACTCCAAGCCCTGGGCGAAAAAGTGAGACCCTGTCTCAAAAAACAAAAGCAAACAAACAAACAAAAAGCACCCGAGTTTTCTGGACTGACTCTTAAGGGTATTCAGGGAAAAAGCCTTGATCCAGTTGATCCAGGGTCCAGAGATTGGATCTTACCAGAAGTGTGGGTGTGTGTGATTCAATGAAG
Source organism: Rhinopithecus bieti (assembly GCF_001698545.2). NCBI lineage: Eukaryota > Metazoa > Chordata > Mammalia > Primates > Cercopithecidae > Rhinopithecus > Rhinopithecus bieti. Next base: position 9,042,171 of record NW_016806571.1, read on the forward strand.
TACACTGAACCTATATCAATCTATAAAATCGTTGATTCCTGACCTACTAATTATAAGGAAAAGTGAGACTTTTGTTTCTTGTTAGTGAGGAGAGCACCTGGTGGCCATCAAGCTGAACGTTATCTGGGGAATTTAGAAGTAATTAGACTTCCCCATTATCTAAAGCAGGCATCTGGTTCCAGGCTTCTTTCCCAGAAATTTATAAGTAACTAGAATCTCTGTACATCTTCAGAATGCATGCATGTAGAAACTCATTGTGCAACCCTTGCTGACATTAAGGCACCAAAATATCTGCAAATGTAATCATTTATCATGACTTACATGGCTAACGTGGTCCCAATTACCCTTATGCTCCCACTTTAAGGTCCATAGGTACCCCTAAGGAAAAATCCACCATGGCGCTCTCAGTCTTCTCTTGCTGAGACAGCCTACTCCACCCTTCTGCAACATTCTTTCTATTTAATAAAACTCCTTTTCAAACCTATACTGTTGTCGATAAATCCTTTATACCAACCTAGGAGTCAACCACTTTCTGATACCAGGCCTCTGACACCTCGCCTAGCAGTTGGGAGAATTGTTGGAGGAAAAAAGAAAAGGAATGTAGGAGTATACCGAAAAGTATAAAAAGGTAAGGTGTTTTAACACTCTCAGTTGATCCTTAGCTACTGCATGTTGGTAAAGATCATTTGGACAATAACTCTTACTTTCAAACTATTCAACCTGGAAATGTTCCGGAAGTCCTCGGCATATATGAATTTAATTTTCAAATGCTTGAATCTTGTAAATTATTATTATTATTATTATTATTATTATTTAGCAGAGTCTTGCTCTGTCGCCCATGCTGGAGTGCAATGGTGCAGTCTCGGCTCCTGCAACCTCTGTCTCCTGGGTTCAAGTGATTCTCCTGCCTCAGCCTCCCGAGGAGTTGGGATTACAGGCATGTGCCACCATACCCAGCTAATTCTTGTATTTTTAGTAGAGATAGGGTTTCACCATGTTGGCCAGGCTGGTCTCAAACTGTTGACCTCAAGTGATTCACCCACCTTGGCCTCCCAGAGTGCTGTGAGTACAGGTATGAGCCAAATATGTACTATTTCTAAAATATGAATGGAAAACTATTTTTCAGAGCTACTTAGAAAGTGTACCTAGATTGCCAACGGGCATCTCCTTTTTATCAGGTTTCTGTTCTTCTCTTTGCATCTCATATGTTGTAGCTCTAGAAAAATATACATATTGTTGTGTGTGTGTGTGTGTGTGTGTGTGTGAACAATGACCCCAAAAAGAAATCTAGCTGCTGGTGCAAGTAATAAAAGTGAAGAGATCAAATGGAAAATGTAATTAAAGGATAAATCTTAGTATGAAAACGCGATCTGTAGATAAATCAGAAGATGTAATGTAGAATTCCGTATTAGCTAAATGTAAGACATAAATGAGTTCACATATACAGAAGAATTATCTACTGATGATTGTAGCTAGTGCCAAAATTGTTTATCAAATGAATAATTTAACAAAAAAGTTAGTACAATTCCAAATTGCTGTTGAATCCTTTCTAAAATGTGGTGTGTTTCCTATGCAAATTTTCACACCACATATTAACCTTTTTTTTAAACTCCCACCAGTGTAGGAGTTATAAAACAATTAAAAGGCTGAAGTCAGGGTTCAGGGATTACATTTCTCAGTAGTGTTTTTCCTAAAATTTATGCCAATAATTAGGTGATATATTTTACAAACTTAAGGATTTGAAAATGTTTTCATATGATTTCTTATAAGGCCAGGCTCTACTGAATTTTCCGCATTGTAGGTAAGCTAGGCCACTGTTATGAAAAAGCTAAATAGTTTAAACAAACAGCTCATTGACTGATGAGCTTTCAGCCCTCTCTGTGACTATGTCTTCTGCCATATGACTTTGTCATTCCTTCCATCAGCGGGAAGAGTATATTTTCCCACCCCTTGATTCCAAGTTTGATCATTTCACTTGTTTTGGCCAGTGGGGTAATAGTGGATGTGATGCAAGAAGAGGCTTAAATATGTGGACTTGCCACGTTGTACTTCTGCCATCCCAGTAAGAAGGATAAGGCCAGCTAGCCCAATGTCCCAGGAGGAGGATGAGGGACCCATGGGACAAACTTGAGTTGTCCAGCCAAGACGAGCCTCAACTCACAGCTGACTCATGGCCCATTCCCTAGGTACATGAGTGAACCCAGCCAATATCAGCAGGTAGTACAACTTAGCTGAACCCTTCAGGCTCCTGAGAAATAAACATATATTGCTGTATTCACCTGCTCAGGCTGCCATAACAGAATACCACAGGCTGGGTGGTTTAAACGACAGAAATTTGTTTTCTCACAGTTCTGTAGGATAGAAGTTCAAGATCTAGTTTCTGTCATGTTGGTTTCTGGTGAGGCCTCTCTTCCTGGCTTGCAGATGGCCACCTTCTCACCATGTCCTTCTCACATGGCCTCTCCTCTGCACATGCACAGAGGAAGTGAGATCTCGGTGTTTCTCTTCCTCTTCTCATAAGGACACCAGTCCTACTGGATAAGGGCCCCAGCTTTATATCCCATATAACCTCAATTACTTCCTAAAGGCCCTGTCTCCAAATGCAGTCACATTGAGGGTTAGGGTCTCAACGTAGGAATTTTGGGGGCACTCAATTCAATCCATAACAATTGTGCACCACAAAACAATTTGGTGGTACTAACTGCCACATTCAGTAAAAATATATAATGGAGAAGTGAGTTTGGCTTCTTGGAAAATGTTAATTCTCTAAGACATAATGAGAATATTTTATCAAAGTTAAAAATTTAGATTTGCCTTACTTCTAATATATAAGCTACATATCCACTGGAGCACATTTCAGAACAGTCTAAAAGTGACATTGTTGAAGTACAAGGAATTATTTCTATAGGATAAGTTTGTTTTCCTTTTTTGAGTGTATGTAAGTCCTACTGTAGAATTTACCTTTAAATAATATTATAGATCCTGTACAAAATGAATTTTTTAAATTCTGAAAATGACTGCATTTAGAAGACACAAACATTTATAAAGAAAAAATATCCCACTCAAACTACTCAAGGAACAATATAATATTAATCTTGGTCCGAAAGAACATAAGAATATAATCTTATTAAAATGTCAAAAGAGCCTTCTGTTTATTAGTGGAAAAATCCTATCAGTACTTACAATCTTTAAGGACATGCTGTTTTAGTGAAGTCAAGAGCAAGTCTTTCTTTCACTTTTAATATGTTAAAAGTCACAGGCTTTTTATAAATTTAACTATCAACCTTGCTAGCAGTCATTTGTGGCTCATTTCTGTTAGATTCAATTTATCTTTTAATTAGGAAACCAGAGCCATTTCTGAATACTCCTGAAATTAATGAAACACTCTTTTTTCTCTATAATGCTGCATATACCTGTTTGAAGGTATATATTTGTGCAACAAGAGAGTAAAGAACATCTGATAATGCAGTACTATCAGGGTTTCATCTGAGGCTTCTATCATGCACCAAAACTATTTTGCTTTATTAAATTACTTTGTATATCTCAAAGACTGCATATTACAGAGTTCACTGACTATGCACAAATCAAACTCACTTATTCTTTTCATCCATAGATCCTCATAACATGTTGTTTTACATATTTTAAGAAAGCCCTTCTAACAATTTTTGTCATTGTCCAAGACAAGTCAGTATGATGGAAATCAATTAAAGCTTTTTTTTACAAATGGGAAGCAAAATTTCACAGTAGCTTATATAAGAAATGATTTGATTTGTACTCCAATTTGAAAATTGAAATTTAAAATATGACTTAAAATGTATCATTATTTAACAAACTTCTGGTTATAACTGCAACTCACTAATTATTAAAATAAATAAAGACTGAATCAAATGTTGATTGGGATTTTGTTACATAAAATTTTATGAAAAAATTGTTAGGTGCTAAATGCAATGCCATATCCTGGATTTGATCCTGGAAGAGAAAAGGACATTCATGGAGAAAATCAGTGAAATCTGAATAAAATTGGGAGTGTAGTTAATAGTAATATACCAATGTCAGTTTCTTAGTTTTGACAAATATATCATGGTAATTTAAAATGCTAACATTAGAGAAAACTAGATAAGGGATAGGCAGGAACTCTGTATTATCTTTGCACTATAAATCTAAAATTATTTTAAAATAAAATTTACTATAAAATTATTAGATGACCTGATGTGATATTCTTCATTCAGTTTAGCAGCACAGCCATAAAGAGATTCATCTTTCCGGAAATATGTGAAGGCTGTACCAATTTTCCCAAGAGCCTCTCTTAATCCCTTGAAACACAAATCTTCCTTTCTTGAAGCACATAATCCTTGTCATAATCCTTGTAGATTTTCTCTTCTTTAACAGTAACTGCTCTTGAGTCCACTATAGCCTCATTGTCTATGACTTTCCATTTTATACATCACTTTGCTCAATTAAATGAAGTCTAACATCCTTTGCAATATTTGTGATTGCACTTTGTAGTCAATATATGCTCCCCACCCCTTCTCATAGCACTTGAAAGGCAAATGCCTGTTGAAAGATGATAAGACTCTAGAGTGAAGAGGGGAGAGAAGTTGGAGGGGAGACAAATTTTCTAAGTAGTCATTTTTTTTTTTTTTTTTTTTACAAAATAGCCTATATAACCTTATAACTAGAAGAATGCAGGTAATATTTGGAAGGCAAGGAACTTTATGTTTCTACCTTTCCTGTAATGTAAATATATGAAGAATTGAAGAAATAAAGCACCTAATGAGAATTGGCAGCCAATTAAAAAAGAAAAAAGACTCAAGAAAGATGCAAACAAGAGGCACAAACTGTGTACAGAGATTTTCTGTACATAGAAAATGTACAGAAAATGGAGCGCCGTGTCATAAGAAAGACTCCCAGAAACAGATGACAAAAATGTCCAACTTTCAATCTTCCCATAGTTGTGGTTCCATAGAAGGTAGGGATATACATAAACCCACACTCAGGCATAAGGGAAGTTCGATACAGGCCCATACCCAGTTATAATGTGATCATCCTGACACCATTACGTTTGTTTTTTTCAGGCTATCACAAAAGGGAAGAACACAGAATCCCAGGCTAAAGTGCTGGGATTGCAGGCATGAGCCATCATGCTTGGCCCTGGCAATCTTTAAGTGGAGACATTTGTAGTAATTTGCACCATGTACTCTGCTGTGGTACAGTGTATGCTGTGATCTTTATTAATTGGAAAATAAGTAACGATTCATGAAGAGGACCCCATCCTTTGGTAGATCTTCTGTAAAGCTCCTATCCCTAGAGTAAAATAGTTGCATCTGTAAACAAGAGATAATGGGTTTGAAAATCTAAATTAACAAAATCGGCTTAATCTCATTGATAACATAGTTAATTCTCTGCACTCAGAAACAAAGTATTTGATGTAAAGGAAAAGTAGAGTGCTCTATGGTTTTATTTGCTTATTTTGCTTTGTTTTATAGGGTTGGTAGTGGAAACTTATTTTTATTAGCAACAGTTATTGATGAGTGTTTCTTGAATTCCAAATGAGGGAGAAACCTTTGTTTTTATGTCTTATTTCAATAGCATATTTTATTCCCTTCATATCAGGTAATAAATGATAACTCACTACCTTATTAGTGTTATGTTCACTTATTCCCCAAGTACCTATTAGCCCTAGGGGCAAAAATCTTGAAAGGATCAAGTCACACTGACTCTCTCCCATAGTGGCCAACATACAACTGCCCTGGGGGACCCTCCCCAGGTTGATTTCTCTATTACTCACTTTTCACTCTCACTTTTATCAGTGTCCTTGGCCACAGCTGCAGTCATCTAATAGGAGTTCAAAGGAGGTGGCATAAAAATACAATGTGCAGATAAATATAGCAGGGAATCCAATCTTTGAGTCCAGATCTGGCACTTCTTTTGTAAGCTACTCAACTAGATTTTGAAGTTCTTAAGGACAGTGACCTCTTTTCTGCCTCTTTCGTGTCTTTTTCTGTGCCTGGTATGTTTCTATAATTCTATATAGTTTTGACTGGTTAGTTGATTGATCAGATTCATTTTCTGCCTATTATACCAAAAGGTCTCTAAAATGTATATAAACTAGTTAATATAAAGAATTCTGGCATCATTTTCTCAACATGAACAAAAATATAGTAGAAATGTTATTATAACACAATTGTTGGCCGGAAGAAACACATCTGTATTTTGAAAGAAAAAGAATATGTTCTGTTCAGCCAGATGTGGTGGATCATGCCTGTAATTCCAGCACTTTGGGAGGCCAAAGTGGCCAGATCACGAGGTCAGGATATCGAGACCATCCTGTCTAACACGGTGAAACCCTGAAAAAAATATATATACAAAAAATTAGTTGGGCATGGTGGCAGGCGCCTGTAGTCCCAGCTATTCGGGAGGCTGAGGCAGGAGAATGGTATGAACCCAGGAGGCAGAGCTTGCAGTGAGCCCAGATCGAACCACTGCACTCCAGACTCTCTCCAGGTGACAGAGAGAGACTCCCTCTCAAAAAAAAAAAAAAAGAATATGTCCTGTTTAATCAGTACAATTAAATGTAATGTGTAGAGAAACTCAGAAAAAAATATATAATTATATAAGGTAATTACATGACATTTGAGTGATGTTTTAAATTCTATTTCTCAAATATTCTATAAAAGTTATATTATATTAAATGTAAGAAATACAAAGGAAGAAGCATGGCAGACACAACTTCGTAGATTAAAAATGTTTCTGCTCCTTCATTAGAAAATTTTAGAATGAATAAATATTTCATTTAAAAATAGGTACACAGAGTCTGGGTGTGGTGGCTCACGCCTGTATCCCAACACTTTGGGAGGCCGAGGCGGTTGGATTGCCTGAGATCAGGAGATCGCAACCAGCCTGGCCAACATAGTGAAACCCCATTGCTATTAAAAATACAATAATTAGCTGGATGTGGTGGTGTGCACCTGTAATCCCAGCTACTCGGGAGGCTGAGGCAGGAGAATCACCTGAGGTGGAGGTTGCAGTGAGCCAAGATTGCGCCACTGCACTCCAGACTGGGCAACAGAGTGAGACTCTGTCTCAAAAAAAAAAAAAAAAAAAAAAGGTACACAAAAAAAGTTAGCCCTGAGAAACTTTCCATTGTGAAAGAGGAAGTAAAATTATATTGATTTTTAAAATTGTCATCAGTTTATTGGTAAAGCTATGGCTACTATAGCTTCGGAGGTCTTAAAAATAGACTTTGCAAAAGCAACTACAGTCACCATAGTGTTTCAGATAAAGGATCCTTTCTAAATAGGTGGTATTTACTTTATGTCCTTAAATGTAAGCCAATCCCTTGGCCTAGATCGAAATAACATAGCAGGCAGGAAAAACAGGAGAGAATTCCAAAGACTTGTGGCTTAAAAGACAGTGGAACTTGTTGAAATCACCACATGTGTAAGTCCAAACCCCATATCCCTACATTAATTTGTAAACAACTCCCAGAATTGTGTCCCCACAAAAGACATTGAAGTCCTAACATCCAGTATTTGCGTATGTGACCTTATTTGGAAATAGGGTCTTCACAGAGGTAATCAAGTCAAATGAGGTCATTACGGCAGACTCTAACCCAATATGACTGGTATTCTTATTAAAAGAGCAAATTTGGACACACAGACAGACATGAACATGGGGAAAATGCCTTTGAACATGAAGGCAGAGATTGGGATGATGATTCTACAAGTGAGAGAACACCAAAGATTGCCAGCAAACCACAGGCTATGAGAAAGGCATGAACAGACTCTCTCTCACAGCCCTCAGAAAGAACCAACCCTGCTGGCACCTTCATATTAGATTTTGGGCCTTCAGAACTGTGAGACCACACATTTCTGTTGCTTAAGCCAGGGGTCCGCAACTCCTGAAACTGGTCCATGGCCTGTTAGGAACCAAGCTGCACAGCTTCTTCGGTGTTTACAGCCACTCCTCATCACTTTCATTACCACCTCAACTCCACCTCCTCTCAGATCAACAGCACATTAGATTCTTATAGGAGCGCGGACCCCATTGTGAACTGTGCATGCAAGGGATCTAGGTTGCATGTTCCTTATGGGAATCTAATGCCTGATGATCTGTCAATGTCTCCCATCACCCCCAGGCGGGACCATCTAGTTACAGGAAAACAATCTCAGGGCTCTCACTGATTCTACATTATGGTGAGTTGTGGAATTATTCCATTATATATTACAATGTAATAATGATAGAAATAAAGTACACAATAAATGTAATGCACTTGAACCATCCCAAAACCATCCGCTACCAACCCAGTCCATGGAAAAATTGTCTTCCATGTAAGCTGTCCCTGGTGCCAAAAAGGTTGGGAACTGCTGTTATAGACTACACAGGTGACTGAAAGAGGATGTTTAGGCTAAAAACCAGTATGGTGTGTATACACACAAAATGTATTGAAAGCGGAGAATATGTCATGAGGAACCAAGAAGGAAAGTGCTTTAGGTCATCAGATTTTTAAAAAATAGTTTTTTTCAAGATTAATTTACATACAGTAAAATGCATACATTTCAACTGTGCAATTCAATGAGTTTTGACAAACATGTAGACCATCCCAATCAAGCTATAAAACATTTCCCAGAAAGTTCACTTATGCCCTTTCCAGCCAATCCCCTCTACGGCTATGGCTGCCAACCACTACTCTTCTATTACTGTAGGTTGATACTGCCAGTTCTAGAACTTCATGTAAATAGATTTACACAATATGCACTATTTTGTCTCTCTTCTTTCACACAGAATGATGGGTTTTTTGTTTGTTTTCTTTCTTTTCCAAAACTATTTCTTAGTGTGAACAGCATGATTTTTTTTGAGTGAATAAATGAGTCAAAAAGATATGAACATTCAGATACAAGTCTTTGTGTGAACATATATTTTCCTTTCTCTTTGGTAAATACCTGACAGTAGAATAGCTGGGCCATATGGTAAGTGTATGTTTATTTTAATAAGAAACTGTCAAACTGTTTTCTAAAGTGACCATACCATTTTATATGACTACTTTTCCTACATTGGCCTTTTACAGGCCAAAGAGTAAATAAACATTTCAAGCTTTGTGGGCCACGTATGGTGTCAGTTACATATCCTTCTTTATTTTACAACCCTTTAAAACTGTAAAAATAATTCTTAAGTCAAGTGCCATACAAAAGCAGGCCATGGTTAGACTTGGCTCCAATGAAAATTATGTATCAATTCAGGGTTCAACCAGAAAAACAGGACCACCAAAAGATATATAGAGAATTAGGGATTTGTTACAAGAGTTTGGCATTATATAATTGTTGGAAGCTGGTTAAAAGTTTTGTTATTTTGTAAGGTTGTTTTCTCTATATCTTGTCCTGGAGTTTGAAATTCACAGGGCAGGCCGTCAGGAGGGAAGATGGATGTACAGTGGGGGAGGTTAGGAATAGACTGGACTTTACACACCAGTTGAAGACCATGAGGAGAGACTGACACCTGCGTCAGTTCTTGCTGCCACTGACCTTGGTAGTGTGGGTATCTGACAGAAATCAGAACCTTCAACCACAACTTCACCAACACTTGCCATGGTCAGTTTTTAGATTTTAGCCATTGTATTGAGTGTATACTGATATCTCATTTTGGCTTTAATTTGCATTTCCATGATGACTAATGATGCTGAGAATATTTTCATGTGTTATTGGCTGTTTGTAGGTCATCAGATTTTAAGGGTGCTTTTCTTTTCTTTCTTTCTTTTCTTTTCTTTTTTTTTTTTTTTTTTTTTTTTTTTTTTTTGATAAAGTAGTATGAGGTCAAGAATAGCTCTACATGGCTGGGTATAATGGTTCACTCCTGTAATCACAGCGCTTTGGAAGGCTGAGCCTGGCAAATTGCTTGAACTCAGGAGGTCAAGACCAGCTTGGGCTACATAGCAAAACACAGTCTCTACAAAAAAAATTAAAAATTAGCCCAGCGTTGTTGGGCACCTGTAGTCCCAGCTACTTGGGAGGCTGAGGCAGAAGGATCACTTGAGCCTGGGAGGTTGAGGCTACAATGAGCCGAGATTGAACCACCGCACTGTAGCCTGGGAGACAGAGCAAGACCCTGTCTTAAAAAAAAAGTAAGTAAAAATAGAAGAGCTCTATAGCTTATTTCAAAAAGCTACTTAGCATTTGGAACCTTAGTTAGCTTTGAGATTGCTAGACCGACAGTTAAACACCTGAGCAATGTCATCAGGTAGGCCTGGGTCAAACCCTGACCCTGCTGTCTCCTGGCTGTGTGATCTTGGGCCAGTTCCTTAACTTCTCTCAGCTTCAGCTTCCAAATACATAAAACAATACCTACCCCATGGATTGATTACGAAGCATGAATGAGACAAGATCAATTTACTATTTGGGGATTCACATAGTATGTTCACATAGATATCACAATCCTTTATAGCCTGGTACAGAGTAGATGTTCAATCAATGGTAGCACATTGGTCTGTGTCTGAAATTTAAACTTCCACCATGGGGATTGCGGAGAGACATTTAAGAAGGGAAAGACAGTTGTCTTTCCAAAAATGCTGTAGCTGTGGTAGTATACATTGTTATGCTTTCTTTTATCCCTTTTCTTCCTTCTGGATTCAGTGTCCTTCATGAAGTACATCCTTTAGAAGCTCTTTCAGAGAGGGTTTATGAATGGCACACTCTCAAAGCCTTTATTTGAAAGTGTCTTCATTACACTCTGTCATACGAGAGTGAGGACATAATAAAGACACTTTTACATTTTTATTCTATATCATACCGTGATTCCAAGAAGAGACTCAGCTCATTAAAAAGGACTGCTTTAGCTTCAGGAAACCACATATGTTTTAGTTAGGTGAAGCAAGTACTTTTAATTGTTGTTGGCGCTGTCATTTATACCCTTTTAAGTGGATCTACCATCTCAAAAAATGAATTTGTTCAAATTTATGTTAAGGAAATTCATCCTTAGTAAGCAAATATTGAATAATGATGGAAAATATGACCTGTATGCTAGAAATATTCCTCAGGTTTCAGGTGTCCACTGCCCATCAGAGGCAGCACTGGGCAAGGTATATTCAGCCTTTGCAGAATAGATGGACTTCTTAGAATACAGCTGACCTGGTTTGTACACCTTATCCATGCAGTGAAACAACGTGGTTAGAAAATACAACCACCACTGAGAACACACAAATGCAGTGGTTCTCAAACTCGAGCATGCACCAGAACACCCGGAGGGCTTGCTGCAACACGGCTTGCTGCCCTGACACCCCAGAGTTTCTGATTCATCAGGTGTGGGGCAGGTTGCTGAGAATTTTCACTTCTGACAGGTTCCCAGGTGACAGTGATGCTGCTGGTTCAGGACAACACTTTGAGACCCAAAGATCTATGGTATTTAAATAAACCAGGGCCATCTATGCTGATCATCAGAATCTAACAGACCTAAGTTCTTTTTTGTTTCAGGATGTAGATAAGTTCTCTCCCTGATATTGATCACTACTAAAAATAATGGAGGAAATGTTTCCAGTAGGAAAAATCATTGCCTATCTGGAAAATTATTTGAAATCAGTTATTAAAGCTTGAAGATCAACTTACTATTTGGGTTTCACATAGTATAAACAATCATAATGAAAATGACACCTAGAGCTAATGTTGAATAAGCTACTATAAAACATGTCTTTAAAATGAGACTATAGGCCAAGTGCAGTGGTTTATGCCTGTAATCTCAGCACTTTAGGAGGCTGAGGCACATAAATTGCTTGAACTAAGTTCAAGACTAGCCTGGGCAACACGGTGAAACCTTGTCTCTACAAAAAAAAATTAGCCAGGCATGGTGGCTCATGCCTGTAGTCCTGTAGTCCCAGCTACTAGGGAGGCTGAGGTGGGAGGATCACTTGAGCCCGGGAGGTCCAGAAGTTGCAATGAGCTGAGATCTGCCACCGCACTCCAGCCTGGGCAACAGAGCCAGATCCTGTCTCAAAAAAAAAAAAAAAGAGAGAGAGAGAGAGAGAGAGACTATATAATTAAGTCAATCTTACTCATTTATCCTTGTTTGGAATAAATATTCTGGGCTATAGCAGAACCCCAGGCCTGAATAAGTTAAAAATATAAATTAACATATTTAAACAGAATTTTTTTATATTCTCATACTCTTTGTCCCTGTCTTTACCTTTCTTATCATGGTGCGCCTTTTGTTTTCTGCTCTTTCTCTTTTGGCTCCACTTTACTAAACACTTCCAATGTTTTTTTCCTTTTCTAGGGTTTGATATGTAGTACTACATACCAAATAAACAAACAAGATAGACTTCTTAAAGAAATCTATTTCAAACAGCCAGACTTACTGGGTTGAATGAAGTTCTTGTGTCCTCTGCATGGATCTGAATAACTTTTCCAATCTAATGCTATTAAGATGTCAAGTGGAATGGCTTCTCCATCCCACCCCATCTTAATGAGATCCTGACCCTCCGCGCTTATCTAATAGTGTGTATCACACAAAGTTAGGTTGTATGTGTTTAGCTTACACATTCATTCAAAGGGGAATAGTGAAGTCATCGGAGCAGGGCTGAGCTATGAAAAGATCAACTCCTTGTGTTTAAAGAAGCACAGAGATTACATTGATTTGCGGGCTCAAACTCTGGCAATTGGATTTTACCACTGTCACAGCAAACTTATGGAAGCTTAATGTATGTTTTAGGAGAAGAGTCATTGTAAACACAACACCTTACTTCCTTTACATAGTTGATGTCTATTCAGTGAGTTGATTTATTTTATGAAACTTGCATCAGTATGGTTTGTCAGACCGAAACAACTAACTTTTACAGAACCGTGTTTGAACCCAGCCATCTCAGTTTGCAGGGACTGGGGGGATGCAGGTTATTCTAATGAATCTAGCACATGTGGGTGCTAAGGCATCACTTCTGATGGTAATAATCCATTTCTATGGGGCTCTCAGCCCCCACCAAAGGACATGCGATTTGTGTGAAACTCAGAGTCCTTGAATAACAAAGGCAGCTTCTACCCCAGGGTTAGCCAAACTGAGCGCTCAAGGTTCACAAGCCTTCTCTCAGAGGCGGTGACTCCTGTCATCCTGTCGCCTGTCATAAGTATACTGCTGTCTTGGCTCCTCACAAAGCTTTTTAACCTTATTTTGGTTTCTCTGTGGTGCTCTGCACCAGAATTGATAGGGTTAGAATTTCAGCTGCCTCACTTCTCTCTTGTAAGGTAGGGCTGATCATACAAACCACCCCAGGTAACCGTGTAGAGTAACAAGGTAATGAATGAAAGCACCCAGACCTTTGCCCTGTTCATGGCTCCATAACTGTTGTGCAAACGTGAATATCACCCCCCACTTTGATTTTCTACCGATACCGATAAAGAAGAAAAAAATCAGTTCATTATAACAAGCAACCTCTAACTCATTTCTTAGAGCCCAATATTTTTTGTGTGAGCTGCTTGAAATAGCTGCCCACCCCCAACCGAAAAAAATGCTTTTCATGGAAGCATTCTATGAGAACACTGCAATTGAAATTGTCTGTTCAGAAGGTGCTGGCTTACTACATATGTTAATGAATGTTTTCTATCCTATAGACCTAATCTCAATCAGAGACCTGAGCAGAAGATGCAAATTCAGGCGCAGACCTCTGGGAGCCCTGAGATGGTCCAGATTCTGTTTAAATGGTTTGTCTTAAAGAGTTAGAGGTAAAGATGAGGCTCTCCCTGATTTCTTTACATAAACAAAAATATAGGGCAGTGGGGTAAGAGGTTTTCAAAACATTTTTATTATAAAAAAATTCAAATACACACAAAAGCAAACAAAATAGTACAATGGAAGGGGTTGTTTTAAAAAACCTGAAGCTATATTGCAATGCAGGGAGTAGAATGATAAAAAGAAAATATTAAACACTATGTTTATGCCTTCCATGATGAATAGCTTATTTAAGTAATTATATGTTTCTATTCAAATTGTTACATGACACTCTCTTATCAGCAGTGACTAGCACAGACCACAGTAAGATATACACGTGGCCTAGACTTTATGTATGACTAAGACCAAAGTTTCATGAAATGATTCTTAGTATTTGCAGTGCTCTCTTGATTTATTCACTGACTTCTTCATTTGTTCAGTATCTATTCGTAAGATTAAATAAAATAGGTGTTACAACATTTGTTCAGAGAACATGAATATAGAAAAGAGAATACACACCCCATTTAGTGTCAATTTTCCATCCATTCTTTCTGAAGATCTAACTAAAATTCTCCAGGGGACATAATTTCTTTTCTGCCATAGAACAAAAGGTAGCCCACAAATCTAATATTCATGTGGACAGTTTATTTCAAAGGAACTTCTAAGCATTTTTATCATCATTTTGTGAATAGGAAAACCTAGAAAAATGTAACTTACATTCTATGACCTATCTTTGGTCAAAATGCATAATCCCAAAGGAAGGGCAGGACTTGTACCTCAGGGCAACACTCTTTCCACTCCATACTCAACACTGGCCTATCGGTGGATTCAAATTTTCCACTGCAAGATAATTATGGCCTTGTACATCCAAGCAGCTCAGAAAAATCCTAAATCTGAAACAATCAAGTGTACTTTTTGCTTAAGCATTAGGCAGACTCCCATTCACCTCTGTACCGAGAGAGAGAGGGGAGGGAGGGAGAGAGAGAGAGAGAGAGAACATTTGGATATGCCTAGCTTTGGTAATATAAATTAAATTAGAATTATTCTTTATCTACCCATCTAACACTTTTTCCCTTCCTCTTTTTTCTTAAGAAATAAGCACAAACTAGCTCATCAAGATAGTAATGACTATTTGGTTTGAAAGAAGCAGCCCATGTTTGATGTTGCTTTGTTTCTAACAGAATTAAAAAAGAAAAACTAAACTCGAACCCTATAATTCAGCCCAACCTGTTGCTATTCTTTGATGAACGCATTTTTAAAATAACAGATAGGAAGCTGAGATTTGCCTGAGATAAAGATAGTTAGCATAGATCAAAAGCAATCGTACACAAGTCGGTTAGATTCAGTGATCAGATGTGGTAAGTGGCTGGTCCCATATCTAGTTACTTACGTACAACCACATTTACTGAATGCAGGCACTCTAATAGGCTAGACACTCACATATGGAAATTAATGGAAGGCAATCTATAATGGTTAGGCTGTTTGTTTTGGTATAGATCCAAGACTACATTTCTCCTAATTAGTAATATTACCATAATTTTTTATAACTGTCTATGCTGCCCCGCCCAGAATAGTAAACTATCTTTGAAAGTTTTATCTGGCATTTCTGAGGGGGCCAGCATTATCTTATAAGTACTTATATCCCACATACATAAACTTAGAATTTAGACATAGACAATTTCCCCAAGCCTATTAGAAGGAAATCCTCCCCTTAAAAAATCTATCTAGGACATTTTTTTTGTGGGGGAGGGTGCAAGTAATATAAAATAATGTCAATATCAATAGGGCCCAGAAGAGAATGCTAAATTGGTTTTGAGGTGAAGTGGGATCGTGGAGAGGAGAGGATGAGAAGTAATGGTTTACTTGGTAAGTAAAATGGAAGAGTGCTAACGGTGGTTATTTTTCTGGAAGGCTGAATTGCAACAGAAACATGTTGATAAAGACCACAGTTAATGCTACATGTTTCTTTGGGATGCCAGCCATACATTACCACTCATAATGAAGATGATCTTAGATAATCAAAGCCAGGCTATAAATCACAGATATTAAAAACCCATATTAGGGAATTTCCATGCAGCTCAATATGGGGGTTGCTTCCTTACTTAATATATTCATGAAGTCTAAAATTCTAGAGCTGAATCTTTTCACTTACTTTCACCAGGTTTGAACACCCGTCATCTGTAATAATCAAGCCAAATTACCTTTTAGCTAAAATGGTGTTCTACCATTGATGATTCAATAGGCCAGGGCCAGTGTGAAGCAGCTGAGGCACTTACCTCGGGCACAAAATGTAAGGTAGGGGGTGCCCACAGCTTCAGTAATCAAGATAAATAACATTTTAACTTCTCTACCATAATCCTATCTCTGTTGAATCCTGTCTTTATTTAAAATTTTGATAGCTTGTACACCATGGATATTTTTGCACTAAATTTGAGTTTCTAAATATTATTTTTCTTTATTACTGAGGTATGGGGCACTCTTTCAAATTTTGTTCCCTGAAGCAGGTCCATAGTAGTCCTGGGCCTATAACCTTATTCTTCTATTTACATCACTTCAGATTCAAAAGTTATTTCTTACTTCTAGCCCAGAGTTTCCCAGCCTCAGCACTTTTGACATTTGGGGCCAGATAATTCTTTAGTTACAGAGGTGTCCTGTGTATGACAGGATATTCAGCAGCAACCCTGGTATCTCCCCACTCAATGCCAGTAGCAATGTCAGATGTCTCCCCGCTCCCACAGTTGTAATGGTTAGACCAAAAATGTCTCCACATATTGCCAAATCGTCCCCAGTCGAGAACCACTGATCAAACCAACACCCCTCATGCTGCAACCACCCCATTTCTTCCCATTGCTTTCCTAAGAGAGACAGGAAGCAGCTTTTCTTCATCTTCTAAACAACCTCATGAGATTCTTTGCTTTGTAGAGCATGTGTTTACTTTATAATCTGATTAGAGTGATGATAATTACATTAGCATGTCTAGACTTCCTAAGGTCAAACCTTTGGCCTCTGTAAAGTTTATTCCTGTCTAATATCTGACATCTCAGTAGGCCACTTGACCATCTGAAGCAGTGGCCTCTCCTGCAATTCAGAAATGTCTTGTGATCATAACCCCCTGTCAAACTGTAAACTCAACTCCTTCATTGCATTATGCCACAGGGATTAGTTACCCCCAACAACATTTTACTCCCTTCAAAGTGAATTTAATCTTGGAATTTATCAGTAACATTTATGTAAATCATCATATTTTCTTCCATCTCAGAAACTAAGGCTCTAATGAGTCAGCTTATATTAAATAATTCAGCAATTCACTTCAACTTCCTCTGTGATCTTAGCTTTTTAACTACTACAATTTCAGGAAGCCATTTTGCCTATAATGAGCCAGAAAGGTATTTAGCATTTTCTTTCTGATCATTCAAAGGAAAATTTACTATGAAATTTATAAAGCCCAGAGTCAGATTACACTGGAAGGTAAAAGTCCATTTTTGAACACGAGTTTTATAAGAATTTACTAAAAAGTCCTATAACCATCCATGCAAATTGCCAAATGAATCATAAGTAAGTAGTCAGATGGATAAACTAGAAATTGTTCCTGATGATACACAATCTGTCACATTCACCCTCTGCTCTGTTGAACATTCACAACATTCTGGTTACTTATGTGTTTTTTTTCTTCCAGGTGAGAATAATGTATGTGAGAGTCTTATATTCAAGATAATAAGTTTGGATATTATACCAGTCAGAGTTGTTTACTGCAAGCAACAGAAAATAACTCTACCTGATTTAAGCAGAGAAAAGCATGTGTTGCTGTGTTGTTGAATAGCTCAAGGCATTTCAACAGTGTTGAAACCAGGCTTAGAAAAGGAGGCCAGACAAGGGAAGCTAGGCAGCAGGTGGATAACTAAAATCACACCACCTAACCCACCTAATGGGGAAACAACCATCGCTCCCCTCACACTGAACATACATATCACAGGCTGACTGGCAGCCACACACACAGGACTTTGAACGGTGCTGCTGCACCTCCGTGCCTCTGGATTTGCTGCTGTCTCTATGTGTCACCAGCTCCCAGTTCAAAGGCAATAGTAGGTGCATCCATTTAGTCAAGCCTGGGTCACATACCTGCATCCTAGCTGCAAGGGAGGCTTAAAAATGTCTGGAGTTTTCAGCTCCTAAAGTGGGAGTCAAGCAGCTAAAAAAAGAGAGACAGTTTCCAGTGAGATGCGATAAGCAGAGATAATTAATAATAACAGATGAAGTCTTGGGCTCTGGAGTTAGACTGTCTGAATTTGAATCAATGCTATGTGATCTATGTGACCTTGGATAACTCACTTAAACCCTTACTTGTTTCTATTTTCTCACTTCTCAAATAGAGACAATACCATTATCTGCATTAGAAATCCCTGTGAGGGGCCGCGCGCGGTGGCTCAAGCCTGTAATCCCAGCACTTTGGGAGGCCGAGACGAGCGGATCACTAGGTCAGGAAATCGAGACCATCCTGGCTAACACGGTGAAACCCCGTCTCTACTAAAAAATACAAAAAAAAAAAAAAACTAGCCGGGTGCGGTGGCGGGCGCCTGTAGTCCCAGCTACTCGGGAGGCTGAGGTAGGAGAATGGCATAAACCCGGGAGGCGGAGCTTGCGGTGAGCTGAGATCCGGTCACTGCACTCCAGCCTGAGCGACAGAGTGAGACTCCCTCTCAAAAAAAAAAAAAAAAAAAAAAAAAAAAAAGAAATCCCTGTGAGGATGTTTGTATTTAAAACATCCATGTAAAATTTCTTAGCACAGTACATGGCACATAGTAAGTATTAATGCTTCTATATTTCTATGTGTGTTTAAATGAACACGTTTATACCAACACACAACATTGATAGCAGAAACAGAGCTTCTCTACTCCCACTCTCTTTCCCTTTTATAAACACCTACCAAATACTGAGAGAGTACCGCATATCTCAGACGTTCATTTAGTTTAATGCTAGGCAAGGCAACTCGATTTAACTTTGGTCTCCTCCCTTAAAGTATACATGATCTAGCAGAGAGACACCAAGGATGAAATAATTATAATTCTACGTATGTTATAATATAATAAAAACAAAAGTTCAGAGAAGGATAAGATTAATTTTATCTAGAGAGCTAGAAAAATCAAATAAAAGGAACCCAAAAGGGAAAGCAAAGAATAGATAACAAGAATTTTCCAGAGAATAAAGAGAGATGGTTGTTCACCAAGCAGTGAGAATACTCCCAGCACAGTAGTATAAATGCAGGGTGTCTGGGAATGGGGAAGAATTCAGAAAGACAAGAGCATGGGTTGATGGGAAAGTAAAAAGATGAATTGAGAAAGATCAGGGCCAGATTGTCAAAACCCTCTGGGGTCACGGTGGTTATCCTGTCACCTGCTAGCATGCATGCTAGCAAAACTGCTAGGAACTGACCCAAGGCCCTAGCAATGTGCCACATTATTGGCATCAATATCTTCATATCTTATTTGTTCTTTTTAAATTCATTATTCAGAAGTTAAATCCCAGGGATTAAGGTTGGCCTAAACAAAACAGTGGAAGAGGTAAAGTTTCTCCTGCTCCTTCGTTGGGTCTTCCTTTCCCCCTTAACCTCCATCCCAGCTTCCCAGTGCCTTCTGAAAGCCTCTGGCTGTGCATCACACCCATTGCAATGCTGCCAAAGCTTTAGGCCCTCATGTGTATCGCCAGCTCCAGATCCTCCCATTCTTCTTCCTCCACCAATACACCAGAGCCCTGATTTCTGTTTAGCTGACAAGACTGAGAATGGGCTAAACAGATAAACCAGACTTAACTTCCGTTCCTGTCAGTGGCCCTCTTAATAACACAGTATCCTGATAGTGACAGTGGCCTCCCCAGAACAGCTCCTCAACCTCAGTTTCTGTCAGTTGCTACACCTACATCTTCCCCAACCTCTCCACCTCCCCATGCCCACCCTGCCACAGTTAGAACACATGCTCTAATACGGACAAAATAATTCTTATAGACCACAAAATAAGAATGCTCAAAAGCAGGATTGCTCCAGAAAATCTGAGGCTAGCCATTGCTTCCTGGTTTCTTCTCAGGAACCTGAATCTGCTTTTCCCTCTGGACCAGAATCTGATCTCAAGTTCTCTAAGACCATCAACTCAGGGCTAGGAGCCCAGTAGCTCCAGCATCTGTGTGACCGGAAATGGGATGATGTGGCCACTTGCTGGAGACGTTTCAGCACATTGATTGCAAAGCCCAATGAGTTTCTTTCAGGTTTTGTTTCAGCTGCCAAGAGCCCAGGGCCTCAAGCCTTGTGAGCAGCTCCAGGAATCGCAGGGAATCGAGAAGAGACCCAGGGCACTGGCATTGGCAAAGATGTTGCTGGTGTGGCCGGGTGTGGTGCTGAAGTGGCCTGGAGGGTGCGGCCCATTCAGAAGAGCTGTGGCTGGAAGGAGTCTGTACATAAGGGACAGGTAAAAATGAGCAATTATATTTGAGACAGATCCGTTCATTCAGTGGCAATGTATTTTTTTCACATGCTTTTCTTTTTACAGCAAGCAAATGCACATGAAGCCAGTGACTATGAAGTCGGTCAAATTGGATTGACTCAGTTTTTCTCAAGTCTTCAAGCGTGAAGCGTTGCAAACCTTCGAGTGTACACTGGGGAAAGAAAGGAAGGAAAAAAAAAAAGGACTTCACAGCGAAAACTAAGGAAAAGCCTGTGAAAAGAAAACGGCAAGATAAAGCAACACAATTTCAAATCTTAATCTCCTGAAATGGTGGTTCTAAAGCTGTACTTTCCACACTTCTAAGTGAGACTCTTCAAAACTCCATGTCGAATCATGTTACAACCTTGCTTCTTATCTGTCTGCGATGGCTTTCAAGGGCCAGTAATTCCCCACATGCGGCAGAAAGGTTCACAGTAGAGATCTGCGCACTTGGCTGAGCTTCCCGCCTTGCTTTTTGTGGAGCGCTGGTAGGGGAGCGAGATTTGTTTTCCCTTTCAGAACAAATGCAACTGCCAAGGACACAGGCTAGAAGCAAACCCAGTCACTCACTTGGACACATACTCCACAGGACAACAACTTAATATTAGACTCTCTGCTTTTGTCCAGTAAAACACATGGCCAAGTAGAATGCCCCTGCAATTTTTTAAATTAAAAACCAGCAGACAAGACCACAACTATGGGGGAGACTTTTTTGCTGCCCTCTTGCCAGACACCCTCCCTTGCCCCATCACCAGAGATGACCTGGAGTCTTGGGCGCTGCCTGCTGGGGTGACAGCAGTGCTGGCGGCTGAGGAAAGAAGAGTCATGGAAATCTTAAACTGCAGAGAGACAACGTCATCTGCCAAAGGAAGGGTGGAGGCCAACTCACTGTCTCTTTCTCTACCTGCCTACTGGCCCTTGGACTGGCCTGAGGGTTTGCACAGGAAGAGGCAGGCGTGAAGAGATCTGAACAGCATTCCCTGCATCAGGAGCCATAAATGCAAGTGTCAGCCAGGGTCTGGCAGGTAACATCAGCAAGTAAAATGGGTGAGGTCTAAGAAAAGAAAAGGAAGGAACACATTATCTACTATGTTATTTGTTTTTGTTTTTTAATAAAGACTGTTTTATTTCTTTTAAAGAAAGATTAAGATGGCCGAGGCAGGTGGATGACTTGAGGTCAGGAGTTCGAGACCAGCCTGAGCAATATGGTGAAACCCCATCTCTACTAAAAATGCAAAAATTAGCCAGGCGTGGAGGTGGGCACCTATAATCCCAGCTACTCGGGAGCTGCAGCAGAATTGCTTGAACCCAGGAGGCAGAGGTTGCAATGGGCCAAGATTGCACCACTGCACTCCAGCCTGAGAGACAAAGCAAGACTCTACCTCAAAAAAAATAAAATAAAATAATAAAATTAAAATAAAGATAATATTCCAAAACAAAAACAAAATTAATTCCTCTTGGCAAGCTGATATACTTTCTTGTATTAGGCACGAGATCTATTGTTCCCATTTTCCCTTGACTTCCAAGAGGCTCAAGCCTATATTTTGTGCTTCCCTTTGATTTTTTTGGACACAACTGTCTTTTTCTAATTCCCACCTGTCTCCTCTCCCAATGTACACACACACTTTATACACACATACATAATATACACACATATATATGCCACACACATATACGAGCATCATAGGCTCTTCTATTTTACCTCTGGCATTTTCCCTTTATTGTAAGTTTTATCACAAATCCTTATGACAGTATGCAGTGTAAAGTAATAAATTAATAAAACGAATGCTTTCTACACTCAGGAGGCTGATGTTTCCAATTCTTTAACTAGACTACCATACCATTAGGTGCCAAGGAATCCAGACAACCTAGAAACACAGACCAGATTCCACCCTTGGTTCCTAGAGAGGTATGGAGGACAAAACCTACAGGATTCTGCCCACTCTTGGGTGAAAAAAGTCCAAAATAGAAGAATCCAGAGTCCTATTTTTTAACCACCTTGAAGCACTCTCTCCTGTTCCTCCCACTCTCACTCTCTCTCTCTCTCTCTCTCACACACACACACACACACACACACAGACATACACACCTGGTAGTCTACACAGATGTGGCACAGATAACAGAAGTATAATACTAGTTTAAACATTCCAGAGTTCTTCATTCCTTACTATCAAGTCCTGTATTAATACGTGCCAAATTGGTCAGGCATGGTGGCTCACGCTTGTAATCCCAGTGCTTTGGGAGACTGAGGCAGGAGGATCATTTGAGCCCAGGAGTTGGAGATCAGCCTAGGCAACATAGCAAAACCACCATTTCTAAAAAAAAAAAAAAAAAAAAAAAAAAAAAAAAAAAAAAAAAAAAAATTAATTAGCCAGGCATAGTGATGCATGCCTGTAGTCCTCACCACTTGGGAGGCTGAGGAAGGGGGACCACTTGAGCTCAGGAGTTCAAGGCTGTAGTGAGCTGTGATCATGCCACTGCACTCCAGCCTAGGCAACAGAGAAAAACATTGTCTCTAAAACACACACACACACATATATATGCTAATGTCTTATTTTTTATTTTCTTCTGTTTTAGGTTTTTGGTTTTGTTTTGGAGATGGAGTCTCACTGTCACCTAGGCTGGAATACAGTAGCGTGATCTCATGTCACTGCAACCTCCGCCTCCTGGGTTCAAGCGATTCTCCTGCCTCAGCCTCCCGAGTAGCTGGGATTATAGGTGCCTGCCACCATGCCTGGTTAATTTTTGCATTTTTAGTAGAAATGGGGTTTTACCATGTTGGCCAGGCTGGGTCACACTCCTGACCTCAAATGATCCTCCTGTCTTGGCCTCCCAAAGTGCTGGGATTATAGGCATGAGACACTGCACGTGACCCGTTTTAGGTATTGCCATGTAAAACTCTGTACCAAATGTCCAAACTCAATGGAAAGGGCCATTAAATTAATTCCAAATTCTAACTCCAAAAGTATTCTAATTTTTTTTTTTTTTTTTTTTTGAGACGGAGTCTTGCTCTGTCACCCAGGCTGGAGTGCAGTGGCCGGATCTCAGCTCACTGCAAGCTCCGCCTCCCAGGCTCACACCATTCTCCTGCCTCAGCCTCCTGAGTAGCTGGGACTACAGGCGCCCACCACCTCGCCCGGCTAATTTTTTGTATTTTTTAGTAGAGACGGGGTTTCACCGAGTTAGCCAGGATGGTCTTGATCTCCTGACCTCGTGATCCGCCCGTCTCGGCCTCCCAAAGTGCTGGGATTACAGGCTTGAGCCACCGCACCCGGCCCAAAAGTATTCTAATTTTCAAAACATCCTGTTATTTTCATTTTAAGGATTCAAAAGATTTCTCTTTGGAAATTTTTTGCTTTTGTTTCTGTTTTCACTATTTTCTCTGTCTGCAAGCCAAAATTATGACTAGAGATGATATACATTAGGAAGGAGCTATAGATTCAAAATTAATCTCCACCAAAGTTAATTCCTGCATAAATTAAGCTGAATGTGTTTTTTCAACACCATGAATCAAGTTTAATAGCTATAAATAAAACATGAACTTGAGTTTCCTCATTTATAACTTCAAATCCATGATACTTTAGCACAGGAGGGGCAACATTTTCTTTTTTCTTCTTTTTTAGAGCTCTGAGGCTAGTCATCTCAGAGATTGTAGTAAATATTGTTGGTTCAAATAAATTCCTCTCTATGGCTGAAAAAGCTAATACTAAGAAGTGCACAGAAAAACTATCTCTGCATTCCTTTGTATGCTTATGCAAAACATCATGACCCTCCTTTCAGGACCAGCAAACCAGTAGAAAAATTGCCAGAGATTTGAGCTTTGGGGATTGGGAAGGCTGTTCTGCTGCATGAAGTGCATGGCCAGTTATTGGCCTCAGGTTACTCTATAGCTATAATTAAACCATGAACTGGGATTAAAACAGGATGTCAGGGTGACCTGTTGAGACCTAACCTGTAGTAGGTGCTGTGGTGCACCCCCACCCCCTTTACTTGGCCCAGTGCACCCTCCCCAGCTGTGTGAATGTCTAGTGTCAACACACTTACCAGAGAAATTATGCCCTGCCTCACTCTCCCACCAAGGCCAAGGCAGCCCACAGCCAATAAGAGCACAAGAGGCCAACCCCCTTGCCTCCATTTTGTCTTGAGGTTTATATTCCATAACTACATTGTTTGATGTGGTAGCCATTAGCCACATTGACTATTTAAATTTACATTTAATTTAATTAAACATTTAGTCCCTCAGTTTTACTAGCCACACTGTAAGTGCCCAATGGCCGTAGGTAGCCAGTGACAATTCTACTGAACAGTGCAGATTCTATAGAACATTTCCATCATCACGGTAAGTTCTAATGGCCAGCACTGCTTTAGTGTCTACCCCTATGGATCAGACCAATGTGAGGCTTCCCCTGAAGCAACGTCCTTGCTCAGCTGTTTCCCTCTCCCTATCCAGCTTTCATACCGCCCCCTTTAAGTTTTTAAATTGTGTTTCTTAAGAACACTCCTTCAATAAATCTTCAGCATTTGAATCCCTGTTGTGGACGCTGCTTCTAGGGAATTCTATCCAAGACACCATCTCTATTGCTTTCAGCTTATTGTGAACCAAAGGGTAAGCATTTATGCATGGACGCCTTGGATTTCCTTAGTCTAGAGATAAAGTGTAGTCATGTTTTCTGAAGTTTGGCTTGAAGCATCAGTGAGCCTAAATTTCATAAAAGGAAAGGGGTTCTGAGAACATAATGAAGTAGTTTCATTTCCCCACCGGAGCAGAAGTGACTGAGGGCTGCAAGTCTCTGCAGGAAGCTGGGTCCTGTGCTCCACTTGCATGCAATGGCCAGATGGGGGCACTAGCTGAGGGATGCTGGGAAAGCCGACGGTAAGAGCTATGGGTGTGAAAGTAGAATACATGGTCCGCGGTGGGAGACAAGCTGTTGACGATGTGGCCAACAAGGACTAAGCAGTAGGCCACCACCCCACTTGTATCTAGAAGTAAGGTATGCTCTAATGACAGAGGGAAGGGAGCCCCAATACTAATACTGAATAATCAGGCTGCTGAGTGGACTTCCAGAACTGGATAAAATGTGTTATAAACACACAAGTGTAGCCATCAGGGAAATGCAAATCAAAACCACAAGGAGATTTCACTTTACACCCATGAGGATGGCTATGCTCAAGAGGAAAAAAACAAATGTTGGCGAGCATGTGGAGAAACTGGAACCCTCGAGCATTGCTTGTAGGAATGTAAAATGGTGCAGTCACTTTGGAAAACAGTCCAACAGTTACTCAACAAACTACCCATAGAGTTACCATATGACCCAGCGATTCCACTCCTAGGCATGTACCCAAAAGAAATGAAACATATGAAATGATACAAAAAAAAAAGTGTGTAGGTGAATGTTCATAGCAGCATTGTTCATAATAGCCACATAGTAGAAAAAACCCAAAAGTCCATCAACTGGTGAATGGATAAATAAAATGTGGTATACCCACAAAAGATTATGCAACGACAAAAAAGAATGGAGTATTGACATGTGCTACAACGTCAACAAACCATGAAAGGACACAACATGAATGGATCTTGAAATGTCAAAAATAGATAAATCTATGGAGACATAAAGTTGATTAGTGGTTGCCAGCAGCTGGGGAGGTTTGGAGGAAGTGTGGAGTGACAGATAATGAGTTACAAAGTTTCTTTTTGGGGTGATGACAATGTTCTAAATGTGATTGTAGTGATGGTTGCACAACTCTGAAAATACTAAAAAAACACTTTAAGTGGGTGAATTGTATGGGATGTGAATTACATTTCAATAAAGCTGTTAGAAACACACACACACACACACAGACACACACAAGCAATGTGAGTTTTTTGCACCATAGCTGTGTGACAAAATCATTTACATTGCAATGTTTGTTTATCTTTAAATTTATACCTGGGGACTTCTCCTGTACTTTTTCAATGAGCCTGTGACTCAGGCTGAATGACTGGCAACGGCACAATAACCTCTCAATTTCTTGAACATGTTCTATTTTATCTTTGTCTTCTGAAGTAACTGGTCAGATAAATATTAAATCAGAAGTATTGTCTGATGAATGGGTCACCAACAGCTTCACACAAGGAATGTAAAAGCTAATGTGAAAATAAGGGCATGCCACATTCATCCTCAAACAGGAACACATACTGGGAAGATTATGAAATTTAATAGTCTCAATATAAACTTTCTCAACCTAAACAGGAAAATAGATTTTAAGTAGAGAAAATCAATGTATTCCCTGTTCTGACCTAAGTCTTCCCTTTGAGTCTTCAAATAAGTAGGTTTTCCCTTCCCAAATAGTCCAACCTGGAACAGTCCAATAGAAATAAAATGCAAGCCACCTATGTAATTTTAAATTTTCTGAAAGTCACATTTTAAAAAATCAAAATAAAGGTGTGAAATTAATTTTAAAAGTATATTTTATTTAACCAAATAGATCCAAAACATTAACAATTCAACATGCAACCAATATAAAAAAGTATTGAGACATCACTTTTTTCAGTATTAAGTCTTCAAAATCCTGTTTGTAGTTTACACTTATAATAGACCTCAACTTAAACTACATTTCAAGTGCTTGTGTTGCTGTATTGGACAGCACAGTTCCAACTAACTTAAACTTAAAATCTATGCATCAGTCTGCCTGGCACAGTGGTTCACGCCTGTAATCCCAGCACTTTGGGGACTGAGGTGGGCAGATCACCTGAGGTCAGGAGTTCGAGACCAGCCTGGCCAACATGGTGAAACCCTGTCTCTACTAAAAATACAAAAAAAAAAAAAATAGCTAGGCATGGTGCCGGGCACCTAGGCACCTATAATCCCAGCTACTCGGGAGACTGAGGCAGGAGAATCACTTGAACCCAGGAGGCAGAGGTTGCAGTGAGCTGAGATCATGCCATTGCACTCCAGCCTGGGCAACAAAACTGAAACTCTGTCTCAAAAAAAAAAAAAAATCTATCCATCAATCAGTAGACCAGTGATTATTTTCAGTGATCAAGTATAGATAAGTTGGTCTTCCAGGGCCTCATCTAAAACTACCTGAACCCTAAGATCCCTTTAAGCTAGAACATTCTGAGACTCTGGGATTTCTCATTCTAAAATCTCCTCCAGCATATCTAACCAGTCTGATTTTTAGTCATGCCTCCTACCAATCAACCAAGATTTGAAATACTTTTGTATGTGTTTGGGCCTGTGCAAAAATTGGCCCATTTTCAGATGATGTGGTCCATCTACATATTGAGGAATGAGACAGGTCGAGGAAAAGAGAATATTTTGGTTCATGGCTTAAGGATAATTAAATCAATTTTTAAACCATTTTTTATTTAGTCTAAAAGCGATGAGTTTTACCTACATGTGTGTGAAATGTAATAATATATCCATACAATATTAAGTAAATACAAACACACAGGCCGGGCATGGTGGCTCACACCTGTAATCCCAGCACTTTGGGAGGCTGAGGCAGGCAGATCACCTGAGGTCAGTTCGAGACCAGCCTGGCCAACATGGTGAAACCCCATCTCTACTAAATATACAAAATTTAGCTGGGTGTGGTGGCAGGTGATTGTAATCCCAGCGACTAGGGAGGCTGAGGCAAGAGAATCGCTTGAACCCAGGAGGCGGAGGTTGCAGTGAGCCGAGATAGCGCTGCTGTACTCTGCCTGGGCAACAGAGCGAGACTCTGCTTGACCGTGGGAAGCAGAGGTTGCAGTGAGCTGAGATGCTGCCACTGCACTCCAACTAGAGTTACAGAGTGAGATTTCATCTCAAAAACAAAAAACAAAAAAACTAACAAACATGCACACAAGGATATTTATTGCTGTGCTTTTTATTATAGTAAAATATTATAAATTAATTAAATGTTCACCCAAAGACAGTTGTTTTTTTTTTAAATCAGTGAGGCAGCTCCAGACTAAGGTTGAAAGATCCCCAAGATATTTTGTAAAGTGAAAAAAGCTAGATCCAGGACAATAGATATCTTTATGTGTATGAGGAAAAGAATGTGTTTTTATAACATATTTTATCCAGTTCTGAGCCAATTGCTTACAATTTCTTATAATAAATTTATACACACACACACACACATTTAGCTATTGATTGTTTTTCTAGAGAACCCTGACAAACATAGGTAGTTCATACAAAAGCCCATCACACAGTGGTGTTAACAAGTGTTCAATAAGTGTTATGTGGTTCTGTGGTTAAGGCTAGCTTCTTGTAACCTCAGGCAT
The DNA here is from genome assembly GCF_001698545.2 of Rhinopithecus bieti. Lineage (NCBI taxonomy): Eukaryota > Metazoa > Chordata > Mammalia > Primates > Cercopithecidae > Rhinopithecus > Rhinopithecus bieti. The sequence continues at coordinate 9,070,575 of NW_016806571.1, forward strand.
TCCTTGGCTTGTACACTCATCGCTCCAATCTTCCATCTGTACATGGGTATTTTCTGCCTATGTGTCTTCACATTATCTTCCTTCTGTGCATGTCTATCTCTATGTCTGAATTTCCCTTTTTTATGAGGACATCAGTCATGTTGAATAGGGCCTAGCCTAATTCCCTCATTTTAAATGGACTGCCCTTTTCCTGTTAAGATGCGTGACCCTATTTCCAAGCAGTTACCACATTCTGAGGTGACTGTGGGTTTGAAGTTCAATATCTATTTAGGGGGACACAAATCAGTCTATTACATGATCCAATGACAGCATCCAGGGAAGACAAAAACCTGAGAAAGCGTTGGGAGCCAGCAGCTACAGACAGAAGAACTACATTAGTCATGATGCTGTAGATTGCATTTCATTAGAGAGTTAGGGGTTTGGCGGAGAATGGAGGCAGCTAGATATGAGCATCCCCTTTCATCTTTGTTTCTAGCCAAGGAAACCAACTGCAATTCTGAAGAACACAAAGAGAAGCACTCCAAAACATACTGCAAAATGCCTGTTCCCTAAGGCCAATGCAATTGGCCTGTGCTGTACTGAAACTAAAATGAAAATAAAAAGTAGGGGAAAACGCAACTTTGTACTTATTTTTCTCCAGTCCCAAGGGTATAATGAAAGCAGACACTTTCAGCTCAAGATTTTGCTGCCAGGATTCTAGCCGGATTTGTCACAATGCCCTAGCCAACTATACATTAATTATTTATTGGGAATCCAAGTTCCAAAGGAGGCATTTTCACAACACATTCAGATCCCATCAGCATCCAAATCTTCCTAGAGGGATATTTGTTGATTTTATTTCATCCAGTTGAATATCTCGGTTGGAGCCCTTAAGTATGCATTGCTTAGATACTACTCACTCAGAGTTTCATTAAGGACCAAAGAAAGCCATCCAAACACATTCTGAAGCAATAGCCAGATCTGCTGAGCCTAAAGCAAGGAAAATTCTGGCCTTTTGTGCTTAGGAGTCTCTTCTTGGCAACCATCTTTAAAGACAGAGCATCTTTTAATGGTCTGTCAGACAAGCCCTGGATGCTATTCATGTTTATATTTGTGAGATTACTTGTGAGGTGGGAGTGGAGGGAAGAAGGTAAAGATGAAGGCAAAAAAGGTGAGATGCACTGGGGAGGTGAAGGTGGAGATGAGTAGATTGACACCCTGACAGATGGTAATCAATGGCCTTGATTACACACAATGAACACTGTGAGGGTAAATTCAGAAGTAATAATAATAATAATAATAATTTCTCCTTACATTTACTGAACACTTACTAAGTGCTCTGAGTATTATTTTATATAAGCCTCATAATAACTATGAAGTGGGAACTACTATTGCTCCCATTTTAAGGATGAGAATACTGAGATTTAAAAAGATGAAGTGATTTACCCAAGGTTGCACAACCACTTAAGTAGTAGTGCCCGGACTGAAAATCAGACACTCCTACTTGGAAGCCAGCCTCACAACTCCCACTATTTATTATTTTGTATGTAATACTTGATATATACACAATGTATATATAAGACACATATGTTATTGTCTTAGTCTGTTTTGTGTTGCTATAAAAGAATACCTAAGGCTGAGTACAAGAAGCATGGCACTGGTACCTGCTTGGTTTCTGGTGAAAGCCTTGGACTGCTTCCACTTATGGCAGAAGGGATCCAGCATGTGCAGAGATCACACGGAAAAACAGGAGGAAGCAGTGGCAGGCTGAAGGGAGTGGCAGAGAGGAGAGGTGCCAGGCTCTTTTTAACAACCGGCTCTCTTGGAAACTAATGGAGTGAGAGAGCTCACTCACTCTCAAGGGAGGGCATTAACCTTTTTATGAGAGATCCACCCCTATGACCCAAACACTTTCCATTAGGCCCCACCTCTCAACAGTACCACACTGGGCATGAGGTTTGGTGGGGACAAACAAACCTTATCTAAATTATAGCAGTTATACAGCATCATAATAACATGAACACCCATGAACCTATCATGCAACTTAAGAACTGTCACTCTTTGTCTGATACCTTTGAAGTGACCTGTGTGCCTCTACTCATCCCCTCTCCTCTCGACCCCTAGCAGGATCCATCATTTTGAATTTCGTGTTTATCATTCTCTTGGTTTTATAAAATAGCTTTACCAAATAGGTAAATATCCTTAACATTTTAGTTTTAGTTTGCTTTTTGAGCTTCTATAAAATGGGGTCAATCTTCTATATACAATTCTGTGACTTACCTTTTTTTAACTCAATGTTATTTACCTAAAATTTGTCAATGTTGTATCAGTTAGCTGTACTTTGATCATTTTCACAGAGTCCATTTGTATAAATAGACCACAATTTATTTATACATTCTCCCATTGAGGAGCATTTGGGTTATTTCCAGTTTTTGCTGTTACAAGCAATGACGCTATAAACATTCTTGAACTTGCTAATGGGTGCACATGTGCAAGAATTTCCCTGGGGTATTGCATGGTGGTAAAACATGCTTAATTTTATGAGATAATGTCAAATTATTTTCCAAAGAGCTTATACCCATTTACACTCTTCAGTCATGTTTTAAGAGTCCTTCTTGCTCCACATACTCACCAACAATAGATATTGTCAGGCTTTCTAGTATTTGCTAAGTTAGTGGGAGTAAAATGATATCTCCTTTGGTTACAGTTTGTATTTGTACACTATTATTGTTACTATAAGTCATATCCAGACAATATTTGTTTGCATTTACCTCAGTTTAACCCTCATGTTTACTGGCTATTTCTGAAAGTGGCCCAATATCCCCATATAACTGATGCTTATGGTCTTTGGATAGACATAGAAATTGACTCTCTTGGTCTTTAAGCTTGAAATTTACATTTGTCTTATCTGAGTTCCTTTCTCAGGAAACTGGTCCTCAGGCCTCCTAGATAGTATCAAAGAAATGAAACTTACCAGATCACCACATCCATACAATAAGACACCAGACCCCTCATCTGTCATGATTGTTTCCTTACTTCTCCCTAATTCCTGTTTTCCCACACATAGTTACATTTCTTCCCTGCTATACAAATCCCTAATTTTAGTCAGTTGAGAAGACAGATTCAAGACTTACCTCCCCTTCTCCTTGGCTGCAGCACCCTGATGAAACTTTCTTCCCTGGCAGTGTTTGTTGTCTCAGTGATTGGCTTTCTGTGCAGTGAGCAACAGGACCCAGACCGAACCCCTAGCATTTCAGTAACATTTCTGTTCCTCACTTTTGCTTATGTTTCTGAACTTCCTAATGGGATAATTATTCTTCTTCCTGAATTACATCCTTTAGAACTTCATTTAATTAAGAACCATTAGATGTAAATTATCTTATTCTTTGCTACCTTAAAGATGTCTATATTTAGCCCCTTTTCCTGGGAAAGTACTTTTCCTGGAATACAGTATGTTAATCAGTTGGAAGATATTATTCTATTGTTCTCTAGTTTCCCTTGTCAATGAGTCTCCTGTCAGCCAACTTGTTTTTATTTTGTAGGTGATCCTTTTCTCTGGCTATTTTTAAGATGTTCTTTTCGCCTTCAGTATTTTGTTCTATTATACAAAAATGTGCCTAGGTGTGGAATTTTAATTTGCTTAGTATATGTTGGTCTTTATAGCTGTGGATTCATGGCTGTCATCTTATTTGGAAAATTATAATCCATGATATGTCAAATATTGTCTGTCCTCTATTTGTTCATTTTATCTTTTGTATTGCTTAACTTCTCTGCCATACTTTTTATCTCCCTATGCCCTTATCTAGCACTAACAATAATTCATCCTACTTTTTTTGATAGCTCACCAATTTTCTTGTCAGCTATTTCAAATCTGTTGTTTAACCAATCCTTTGTGTTATTAATATCTAGGTTATGGCTGGATGTGGTGGCTCATACCTATAATCCCAGCACTTTGAGAGGCCGAGGCAGGAGGATCACTTGAGCCCAGGGGTTTGAACCTAGCCTGGGCAAGATGGCAAAACCTCATCTCTACAAAAAAATTTAAAAAGTTAGCCAGGTGTGGTAGTGTGTGCCTGTAGTCCCAACTAGGAAGGCTAGGGTGGGAGGATCCCTTGAGCCCAAGAGTTCAAGGCAGCAGAGAGCTGTGATCACACCACTGCACTGCAGGCTGGGTGACAGAGTGAGACCTCATCTCTATTTTTTTAATTACAAAATTTATATATATATAGAGAGAGAGGTTATAATTTTTCATTTCTTCATTTTATTTCAAATCAGAAAATGAATGCCATTTCTGATTTTCCAGGTAGCTTGCATAATCTCTTCTATGCATATTTTCTAAGTAAATTTTTTTATCTTTAAATTTTCTTTAAAATGCTAGATGTCTAATAATTACAATGTCTGAAACCTGTGGAGTATGGGTCTATATCTGTTTTTAGTTTCAGCTAACACTCAATACGTATTAATTTCCTAGTGATTTCTATAACAAATTATGATCAAATTGGTTACTTAAGACAACACAAACTTATTATCATATAGTTTGATATGATATCATATCATATCATATAGTTTGGGGTCAGAAGTCCAAAAGCACTGAGCTAAAGTCAAGGTTGATTCTTTTGGAGGCTTTTGGATTCTTTTGGAGGGAATGATGTTCCCTTGCCTTTTCTAGCTTCTAGGGGCTTCCATCATTCCGTGGCCCATGACGTCTTCCTTACATCATTCCATCCTCCAACCTCTTGCATCTCTTTCTTTTTCTTTCTTTCTTTCTTTCTTTCTTTCTTTCTTTCTTTCTTTCTTTCTTTCTTTCTTTCCTTTTTTCTTTCTTTTTTCTTTCTCTCTCTCTTTCTTTCTTTCCTTCTTTCTTCCTTCTCTTTCTTCTTTCTTCCTTCTCTTTCTTTCTTCCTTCCTTCTCTTTCTTTCTTCCTTCCTTCCTTCCTTCCTTCCTTCCTTCCTTCCTTCCTTCCTTTCTTTCTTTCTTTCTTCCTTTCTTCCTTTCTTCCTTTCTTCCTTTCTTCCTTTCTTCCTTTTTCTTTCTTTCTTTCTTTTTGTAAAATGAAATGAGATCTTGCTATGTTGCCTAGGTTGGTCTTGAACTCCTGAGCTCATGCAGTCCTCCCACCTCAGTCTCCCAAAGTGCTGGGATTGCAGGAGCCACCGCACCCAGCCAACATCCTCTGCTTCTGTAGTCACACTTTCCTCTGCCTCCCTCTTGTAAGGACACTTACACAAGTGTGATAATACAGAATAATCTCTTCACTGCAAGATCCTTAATCACATCTGCAAGGTCCTTTTTGCCATGTAACGTGATACTAACTAACAGTGCAGTGTGACAGCTTCCCCTACCAGGTTACTTAAAAGTATATGCCCGCTGCCTGAACCCCGAAGACCAGATAGTAAGCCACGGCCATGGTACCCAGCTGAGGAGCAGGTGTTCCTGAGAGCCTAAACATCCCAGGGAGTGTGTGAGAACCTACCAAAGAAAACAGTACCATCACATAAACACAGCAGGCAAAGGGCCCGAAAATTAGCTTAAAAGCAGCTTAGAGAAGGGAGATGGCACAGATCTCTAGAGCTGTGCTGCTGCCACTCAGGAGTGCCCTGCCCAATATGTCTCAATAAACTCATCTACTTGACAAGCAGGACTTCTCTAAATCATTCTTTGGTCTTCCGGCACCTTCCCAACTTGGGAGGGAAGGGGATGTTACAGTCTCAAGTTTTTCTCTTAATACACAGGATCCAGGGCTTAGGACTGAGATATTTGGGGGTGCCATTATGTAGCTCATTACACACTCTCTGTGTCAGAGACTCAGTTGACAATAAGTATCCATTCCCCAACTCCCTTTCTAGTAATGAAAATACTAATTTTTAGTCGTTTGTTGTTGGCCAGTTAAAACTCCCTAGTTTTTGTTCACGTCAAGACGTGATCATTGTGGTTGAATTTTGACAATAAATTTTAAGTGGCAGTACTGTGTGCAACCTTCAGAATGTATTTTTTTTTTTAATAGGCATGCCCTTCATCCCTTTCCTTCCACAACTGGCCTGGAATGTGAGCATCTGGAGCTCTAGCTGCCATCTTGGGTCACAAGAACAAGGAGCATAACATAGATTTGGGAGGACTGATGAACTGTAAAGAAACAGGTCCCTGATGAATTTTTGATGAATCTGCCCTGGACACCTACCTCATGACGTCTTTTAGGTGAAAACAAATAAACTGTGTGTGTCTAAGCCACCATTATTTGTTCTGCTGCGTGAGGCTAAACTTAGTCCTAACTCATATCATCATTATGTCTTTTGTTTCTTTGTATATTGGGGGATTTTTTCATTGTAATTATCCATTTGGTTTCACATAATCTATAGGAATCCTGAAAACCTGAATTAATGACACCTTCCTCCAACAGGGATTTGAATTTTTGTATTTCTGGAATTACATATGCTAACAACAGGGGACAGCGTTAGCCTCCTTAATTAGGGCACGGGGCCTGGCAGCAGGCTCAGAGCTTAGCTTTCAATCCCTCATTTGTGACTGACATTGGCATTTCTCCTCCAAGTTTTGCAGTTTGTTTACCACACAATGCTAGCTTTAGCTTACTATGCATGTTTGCATGTTGTTGTTCTATTTTGTTTTGTTCACATTGGAAAGTTCCCTTTGTTTCTCGTAAGAGCTCAATGTATTAAAAAAAAAAAACATGTTATAATCTGATTGTATTGCCATTGTAGTGGAATATGACTTCAGAGGTTTGTTCACCATTCACCCAGAAGCAGCACTGATGCCCTTCCCATGCCAGTTTCACCATTAAATGTGTTATGAAGGCTTTATGTCTGATTGACCCATCCAAGACTTTGACGCAAGCTTGGTACAAGCAGAGCTCTTCTGAAAACAAGCTTGTTACCACTTTCTATATGTGGTAACAATTCACTCATGTATTTGTATTGGGGATTCGGTTTGCACTCATTACTATTATTTTCTTTTAAAGTTTCTGGGACCTCTTTCAAATTACACGAGTTCATTCCTCTGCCTGCAAAGATTCTGACCCCTCCCCAGGGATGTGTGTAACAGAAGTCTACTAAGGGAAATATACTATTACTCTGCAACTTGCTTTTTTCATTAATAACATGTCATTTTGCCTTTCAGTACCTATAATCACCTCATTCTTCCTTCATAGCTGAAGAGTATTCCGTGGTACGTACCACAATTTATTAAACAATTTTACCATTGATAGGCCCTTAGGTTGTTTCCAATATTTTGATATTATTAATACTGCTGTGCTATAATAAACATATATATACTTGTATATGTGCATATTTGTGAGTAAATTTATAGAAAGGCTCTGTAGAAGATAAACTTATTGGTTCAAGGGGTATGAATATTTAACGTTTTGATGGATGTTGCCAATTTGTCTCCCCTAAAAACCATGCTAATGTAATGTGTTTGTGACAGAGACTACTAATGCCAACTTAATATTAATTTTCCCGAATTCTATACTGAAAGAATCCCTGTTTTGTTTCAGAGTGGTGGTATGCCTAGCCAAAGGCAACGTTTCACAGCCTTACTCTGAGCTAAGTGTGGTCACAGGACTAACTTTTGTCCGCTGAACTATGAATGAAAGTGTTGTGTGGGGCATGCTGGAGTGCCACTTACTGGAAGACGTGCCACTTTCCGCCCTTCTACCTTTATTCCTTCTTCAAACCTTCTCAGTGGTTTGATGGCAAAGTCCTTGCAGTCATCATGAATCATGTAATCATATTGAGGATAGGGGTAGCGGAGAAGAAAGAATGGAGGCTGAATCATGGAGAGCCACTGTGCAACTTTAGACTACCTACAGCTTGACTTTCATTATATGGGAGAATTAACCCATTATTTTCCAGGTCTTTGCTACGTGCAGGTAAATGCTATTCCTAAATAACACAGCGCCCCTTTCAATCATGTAAACAATACACCAGTTCCACTGAGTACTTGCTGTGGTCCCTGTCATGTGCTGTGGACTGTCACTGCAGTGTCCTTGCTCACTACCACAGTGGCTGTCCTTTCTGCATGGGTCGGTGCAACCAGGTAGGTGGCCTTGTACATTGACTCCTCATCCTTTCTTTCCCAACTGGTGACCTCAGTCCACAGGACTAGTAGAACAAACTTTAAATTTTCATGTTTGGCTCAGATCATCTAGGGAAATCAGTCTACACAAATACACGAACACACACACACACACACACACACACACACACACACATCCAGTACATACAGAAAACCAAATGTCTTTTCAGAATCCACAAATCTTTCCATACTTGAAGCAATCCTTACTTCAGTCTGAAGAGTTTTCCAAAATAACCCTTCAGTCCCTTTTAAGAGAAGGCCTATCTAATGAAAAATGTAACCGTTCTATGGAATAAAAAATTGCAGACTTAATAATTCAAAACTGCTACTAAATCAATGTACTGCTTGTTGGTTTGTCAATACAGCTTTTTCAATTAGACAGTTTTATTACAGTGATGAATACCAATGGCATAATTGAGAGACTGCTGTTCTAAATTATGGTCTGTTTAGCCTAACAATCCATATTTGCTACTGAACAAATGTGATGACTATAGCCTTCTGAAGATGAATGGTCCTCTATTGGCAGCTGACCTGTCCCTGGTGAGGACTGGGCAGGAACGATTCTCATCATATTCCTTCATGGGATCCTTCTGGCTGACCATTGTAATGGCACTTCGCCTCCCTTCACAGTGCCCTCTCCTACACCAGGAACACCTACCCTGCTGGTGATGGGTGTTGTAGATAGTGCCTTTCAAGTAAGCTCCGAGTTCCACACCAAATCCCACTTTTCCTGGTAAATAAAAACAGCACAAGGTGAGGCACATTGGCTTTTTTTCCCAGCACTTAGGGAGGTCAAAGCAGGAGGATCGCTTGAGGCCAGGAGTAACAGAGCCTGGGCCAGGTGCAGTGGCTAACATCTGTAATCCCAGCACTTTGGCAAGCCGAGATGGGTGGATCACCTGTGGTCAGGGGTTCCAGACTAAGTTGGCTAACATGGCAAAATCCGTCTCTACTAAAAATACAAAAATTAGTCAGGTGTGGTGATGCGTGCCTGTAGTCCCAGCTACTTGGGAGGCTGAGGCAGGAGAATCGCTTGAACCTGAGAGGAGGAGGTTGCAGTGAACCAAGACTGCACCACTGTATTCCAGCCTGGGTAACAGAGTGAGGCTTTGTCTCAAAAAGAAAAAACAAAACAGAAAAACCAGAACCTGGTTTCCTTATCAGCAGAATGAGGATAATCATCTCTACTTTCTAGAGTTGTAATAATTACATTCTAAGTGTATGTACATTCCTCCGACACATAGCAGATACTCAGAAAAGGTTACTTGACTTTGAATCTATCAAACATACAGACGCAGCAAGCCCTATTCAAGGAAGAGGCAGGAGCCTCCACTTCATGTGTTATTGCTTTCCTCCTCATCCTTATCAGAAGTACCTGCTTTGGGGCCCATGAATGTCAGTGGGCAGCATTTTTGCTTCCTCCCTGACTTTGTTGTAGGCTCTTAGCTTCCAAGTCTTCCATGTTCAATGCCAAAATGGGCTCACCTGCATTTAAGTGAATGACAAAGCACCAGAAGGCAGACAACTTGACTTCTTTCCTTGTTTTATGCCCCCAAGGCATGGGCAGGCAAGGTCCGAGTTGTCTCTGTTTGCCCTCCCTACCCACCCGTCCTGACACACTTCTGGGCCTCTCCTTGGAGCCTCCACAGAGGACAATTCAATTTAGCTCATAAAGGTGGGGTAGGGCAACCAACTCATCTTGCTTTTCCTGGGAATTTCTGTTTTTCATACTAAAAGGCCGGCAGCATCCCAGGACAGATGGTCACCCGAGGTGGGGGGGCACCATGGGCATGTGGATCTGAACCGCTTCTTTTGGGGGGCTTTGCCTATTGGGTGTTGAGCAGGCCTTGTGAATCAGTGCCTGACCCTCTGGGTTTCCACTGCCTTCCGTCTTGACTTCAGAGACTCCTCTGTAAGGACCAGCACCAGGGTCACCGCCTCTGGTCTCACTAGGCCTTGTAAATAACAGTCCAGCCAGAGGGAGCAGTGGTTCTCAGCGTGCCCTTTCCTCACGGCAGATTGGCCGTTAGATGTGAGCTGCACTACTTAACAATCCCCATTTTCCCCTCACTTTCCCAGGTTGCTCATAACAGAACCATGAGGAAAGGGAGGCCCTGGGGCCCCAAACTGAAGCCTGGTCTCCCCGCTGGTAACTAATGAGAGCCTCCGAGGGCTGAGGCCCACATTTGTTACTGTGTTGACTCTTTCGTGAGGATTTATCCTTTGGTAACATATGCCCTCATACATACATATATATACACACAATTTTTTTAAAGATATAGTTTTGCTCTGCCTCCCAGGCTGGAGTGCAGTGATGTGATCTCAGCTCACTGCAACCTCCACCTCCTGAGTTCAAGCAATTCTCCTGCCTCAGCCTCCTGAGTAGCTGGGACTATAGGCGTGTGCTAACACACCTGGCTAATTTTTGTATTTTTAGTAGAGACAGGGTTTCACCATGTTAGCCGGACTGGTCTTGATCTCCTGACCTCATGATCCGCCCACCTCTGCCTCCCAAAGTGCTGGGATTACAAGTATGAGTCACCACACCTGGCCTATGCCCTCACATTTAACATCAAATAGTTACTCAGCACCCACACTAGCTGCCCAGCATGGCACCATGGGGCATGTTCCCCTGCACTTGAGGAGTCCCTTGTCTGTGTTCCTACATCCTCTTCAGGGTTCTGTGACATCCATCCTAGGCACTTTATTTCTCATATACTTGATCTGGCTGGGCGCCATGGCTCATGACTGTAATCCCAACACTTTGGGAGGCCAAGGCAGGAGGATTGCTTGAGTCCAGGAGTTCAACACCAGCCTGGGCAACATTGTATAGACAGATACTGTCTATACAAAAAATAAAAAATTAGCTGTGCATGGTGGCGCATGTCTGTAGTCCCAGCTACTCAGGAGGCTGAGGTGAAAGGATTGCTTCAGCCTAAGAGGTGTTGCAGTGAGCCATGTTTGCACCACTGCACTCCAGCCTGGGCGACAGAGTGAGACCCTGTCTCAAAAAACAAAACAAGGCCAGACGTGGTGACTCACGCCTGTAATCCCAACACTTTGGGAGGCTGAGGTGGGTGGATCACTTGAGGTCAGGAGTTTGAGACCAGCCTGGCCAACATGGTGAGATCCCATCTCTAAAAATACGGGGGGAAAAATAATAGCTGCATGTAGTGGCACGCACCTGTAGTCCCAGCTACTCAGGAGGCTGAGGCAGGATAATTGCTTGAAGCCGGGAGGTGGAGGTTGCAGTGAGTGGAGATCGAGTCACTGCACTCCAGCCTGTGTGACAGAGCAAGACTCCATCTCAAAAACCAAAACAAAATAAACACACACATGTACTTGCTCTAAGTTGCTCTAAGTGTTCTTTCTTGTCTGATCAGGCTGGTCTCCTCTTAACAATGGCTCTTGAGATTTGCAGGAGGCTCTGTCTCTTCAGAAAGCCTATGCAGACCTTATCCTGTTTGACTGGCAGACTCTCCATCACCCGTTTTTCAGGTTACAGGTAGAGGCCTGCAAAGGTTGAATGACTTGTCCAAAGATCTAGAGCTTATGAAGAGCTGGGCTGGGACTGAGTCCTCCAAAGGCATCTGCTGTTCTTGCCTGCCCAGTGTCAGTTCCCCTTCTCATGGTGGCAGCCTGACTTTGCTGTGGGAACTACCTCAATACTCGATTTGTTGTTTGAAATTTATAGGCTCATGACTGGACCTGAATAATGAGAGCACCCATCCTCCCTGACTGTCACAATTAGCTCAAGGATGGGCTGGTGACCCAGCCAGGCCCATGAGCCTCAATCCCAAGGCTTTTGCAGGAACCGATGGAGGGGAAATTGTTCTCTGCCCACTGGGGTTGCTCAGCTGGGATGATATACACCCAGTCACTTTTGCCACCATGGAGGGAAAGCCTGCCTGAGAATACAGTCAACCCAGAGGAAAGAGATCCAAGACTCTAACAGACACTGCCCTAGAAGCATGATTTGAGCTTTTCATGTTTCATTCAGCCATGCCAGAAGGTAATTTATCCCTGCACTTCATGGTTTCACACCTCCTCTTTTTGTATTAACTCAATGTGAGTTGGGTTCCTGTGTCTTGAAGCCAAAAAATAATTACTGACACAATCACAGCCTCTTTCTCTGTGATCAGCGTCTCTTTCTCCCAACATGCCACACGCATTCCCATCATCAACATCTTCACTCCAAGTGATCTCCCCTGGCCTGTCCCATCATCCCTCCACCCCAGGCCAAGGCTTCTTCCCCCTCTGTCCAGCCTTCCTTAGCTTCCGCGTCCTGCACTGCTCTGCCCCCTTCTTGATTTCTGTATATGTTGGAACCACACAATTTAACACTTAATGCCACAGTTGTTGGCTCTTGTTTCCATATGTTGCTCTTGTCTCTTAGATTAAGTTTTAAGTTCTTCAAAATCAGAGATTGTGTCCCACCCTTCTACAGATCTTGAAGCAATGTTGGGAAATAGTAAGTAAATTTGTGTTGAGCACATCCTGTGCACCAGACACAAGCCTAAGACCATTACATGCACTAATCATTAAATCCTCACAACAAACCTGTGAAGTAACTATGATCATTACCTCTATTTTACAGATGAGGAAATCAAGGCATAAAAAGGTTGAGGAACTTCCTCAACAGGCTAGGAAGTGGTAGAATTAGGATTTTAACTCAGGCATTCTGGGCTTCAGCGCCCAGACTTAAATATTACACTACACAGCTTCTTAATCCATCTTTGATAAATATCAATTGATTGAACATACAGAATTGCAGAGTTACACCAAACCTAAAGCAGTAGGTGGTAGCCTCTAGGGAGTCACTCTGATCATCTGAAAGGTTTTGTACCCTTCTAGAAATTGCATGTGCGTACACATGCACACACACACACACACAAACACACACACACACATACACGCACCCCTGACAGAAGGAAGAGTGGTAACTAGAAGCCCTGATTCTGGGGCTGCTTCGCTGTCTTCACCGTAACTTCAGTTCTTTGTCATGATTAGGCTTTGGGAAGAGTATGAGAAAGATGTTGTCTTCACTCTCCAAAAGCTTGACTTCAGAGTAAGGCTAGAAGCTGACCTGAGCAGCAAAGAAATTTGTTTTCAATGCCTCCTGCCTCCCTATTCTGTAGCATTAACAGGGCAGTAAGCATTCATCATGGCTGTCTGCCCAGCATCCACTTCCCTCACTCTCATGACAGCGCTTTGGTTTCCCTTTGGGGAATCAGCATTCCCCCATTGCGTGCAATGATATTGGACAGTCAACCAAGTGTCCACCCTCCCCCGGCGAAGGAGTAAGTACATGACCCACAAGAGCCACCTGGCCTCTGCCCTGGGAATTTGAGCAGTACAAGGAGGAAATTCAGTCGGAGGTAATTCAAAGACATAGAGCATGAGTGCCCATCTGCCACAGCGAACTCCTGAGCTTCTTTGCTTTCTTTCCTGTCCAAAACCTGATTCTTGAGCTTTCTCCTCAGTTCCACATGCTACCCAAGGTGCCTTTATAAATGCCAACCTGGCAAGGTTGAATTACATTTCCCAGAATTCGCTTTCCTGTATGTTTCCAGTTAGGGTGGGCCATGTAGAAGCTCCTGGTGTGAGATCTGCAGGGTGGAAGTGAAGCAGCAGCAGTTTTTGTAGCTTGTACACCTTGTCACTTTCCACTGGCTCACCGGGTCAGCAGGAGGCAGGGGCTGGGCCTGTAACTGCTCTGCCCTTCTCAGGATCCTCCTTCAGCTTTCCCGACTTCTGAGCCAGACAGGTCTGCTTAGCTCTGTGATGAAGGATCCTGACTTCTGCAGGAGACCCATGCCACCCAAATCAGAAGCACGGTTTCAGTCCCTCCTCACGGTCTCCAGTGGGTGGTTTCCAGCTTGTTCTTGCTCACCCCATCTCTCTGACCCAGCTGCCTGCCCTGCGGACTGTAAGTTCAGCATCAGACCCGAGGGCAAGAGCCTTACAGAGACTGCGTCAGCAGCTCCCATGGATGGGTAAGATCAAATCTGGGTAAGAAATCCCTAGTGCTGATTCCTGTTACAGCTGCTTCCTGGAAGGCAGTGCCATGTGGAACCTCTAAACTACAGCATTTGGAGCTCCAGGAAGGGAAAATTTCAAGTCAAATAGAATTCTATACACCATGTCTTTGGAACCTTCAGCCCTCAAGATTCCAACATCATGACCTCAGTTTCAACACAGTTGAACTTAGTTCTCATGTCACGCCTTTGATGCTGCCTGTTGTCGAAGCAGCAGAAGCCAACGATGCAATCACTCTCTTGATAGGTGTGGTTCTCAGCATTACAGGCATCTATGCTTGCTTGAAGGTGTATGCAGAAAAGAGATATGGACAGATGTGACTTTGAAGGGCTTACTGAATCAAACCTCACCCTGAAAACCTTTGTGCTATTGAGGCTAAACCTGAGCTTTGGTGTCTGATAGTTTCCAAGAATCAGTAAATAAGGGAGTTTTATATTCTTCATTAAATAAGGGAGTTTTACATTCTTCATTGTTTCCATGAAATGGGAACAAACAGATACATATATAAAAATTTTAAAAAAATGTTTTCTTTACAACAAATAATGTGCGGAAAAAATGCAGCCTATAATTTGTATTTGCTGTTTAGAAAGGAAGTCAAAGAAGTAAGATGGCTGAAACTGACACAAGTAACATTTCATAGTTTTAGACTTCTCAAAGCATGTGAAATAGGAAGAAGGAAGTTCTTGCCCAGAATCTTAGGAAACCATCACTGTTCAGTTATAATCACTGCCTCCTGATTCGTTGAGGAGTCTTTTCTCCATATTTTATTAGATTTTGTTTTGTTGTCTTTCGAGGTAATATTGTATTTAGATATCAGATAGTCAGCCAAAAAGGGAAACTTCTATCTCTGGGGAAAAAATGTTTAGAAAAATGTATTTAAGGGCTAGGCACGGTGGCTCACGCCTGTAATCCCAGCACTTTGGGAGGCTGAGGCAGGTAGATCACAAGGTCAGGAGATTGAGACCATCCTGGTTAACACGAGGAAACCCCGTCTCTACTAAAAATACAAAAAAAAAAAAAGAAAATTAGCCAAGCGTGGTGGCAGGCGCCTGTAGTACCAGCTAGTCAGGAGGCTGAGGCAGGAGAATGGCTTGAACCTGGGAAGCGGAGGTTGCAGTGAGCCGGGATCGTGCCACTGCACTCCAGCCTGGGTAACAGAGCGAGACTCCGTCCCCCCCCAAAAAAAGAAAAATGTATTCAGTGTATCTAATATTGAAATGAAATGCAGAAAAGATTTAATATTTAAAGAAAACAAAAACAAAAACAAAACACTATAGGCTGGGCACAGTGGCTCATGCCTGTAATCCCAGCACTTTGGGAAGCCAAGGCAGGTGGATCACGAGCTCAGCAGTTCAAGACCAGCCTGGCCACCATGGTGAAACCCCATCTCTACTAAAAATACAAAAATTAGCTGGGCATAGTGGCATACACCTGTAATCCCAGCTACTCGGGAGGCTGAGGCAGGAGAATTGCTTGAACTGGGAGGTGGAACTTGCAGTGAGCCGAGTTTGCACCACTGCACCACTCCAGCCTGGGCTACAGAGCAAGACTCCGTCTCAAAAAATAAAAATAAAAAAATAAAATAAATAATTTTAAAACAGAAAAAACACTATAGACATTGACATAGAAAAGAGATTTAATGTTAAGAAAACAACTTTATATTAACTGAGTAACATCCTCCTGATGAGAAGTACTATAGTAAATACCCATTTATGTTATTTAAAAAACAAAAAGGAAGAGGCCGGCTGCGGTGGCTCACACCTGTAATCCCAGCCCTTTGGGAGGCCAAGGCGGGTGGATCACTTGAGGTCAGGAGTTTGAGACCAGCCTGGCCAACATGGTGAAACCCCATCTCTACTAAAAGTACAAAAATTAGCTAGGGGTGCTGGCACATGCCTGTAATCACAGCTACTTGGGAGGCTGAGGCAGGAGAATTGCTTGAACCTGGGAGGCAGAGGTTGCAGTGAGCCAAGATGGCACCACTGCATTCCAGCCTGGGTGAAGAAGCAAGACTCTGCCTAAAAAAGAAAAAGAAAAGAAAAGAAAGAGAAATCCCTAGTGCTTTGCTTCTCTAATTGATCCCTGACTAATTTTACTACCCTAAATCTTCCTAAGAGTCCTCTTTCATATAAGTTATTCAGTCTATTTCTGTTGCTTGCAGCCAAAAAATTCCAACTGTACACATTCCATAATATATAAGAAAATATTTACAAATTATAAAGCACCACATACACGCATGTTCCAATTACATTCGTTAGTATAGACTATGCTGGAAAGATGAAGTCTTGGATCAGACAGACAGATTCAAAACCGAATGCTGCCAGGTAATAGTTGCAGGTCTTTGGACAGTTACTTACTTTTACTGAGCCTGTTTCCCCTCTTTAAAAATTTTTACAAGTGAGTAGCTAGTAGTTAGGCTTAGGTGTCTGCTATGGTTTAGATACGGTTGGTTTGTCACCACCAAAGCTCATGTTGCAATTTGAGCCCTGATGCGGTGCTGTTGGGGTATCAGGTCCAGTGGGAAGTGTCTGGGTGACAGTGGTGGATCCCTCATAAATGGCTTGGTGCTCTTCTCCCAGTAGTGAGCTCTGTCTCTTGTGAGACTGAATTAGTTCTCATAGGGATGGAATCATTCCCCTGAGAGTGGGTTGTTATAAAGTCAGGAGCCCTCCGGCTTTCCCTCTCTTCTCGCATGTCTGCTTCCCCTTTGACCTTCTCCACCATCTTGGGAGGCAGCATGAATGAGGGCCCTCACCGGAAGCCAGGGCTGTGTCCTCGAACTTCTCAGCCAGCAGCACTGTGAGCTAAATAAACGTCTTTCTTTTATAAATTATCCAACCTCAGGTATTCTTTTATAGCATTACAAAATGGAGGAAGACAGTCATCCATGCATACAAGGGAAAGCCCTAACCTCTCATTGGCTTAAACAAGAAACAAGTATTTTTGTCTATTGTCAAAGCTGTCAAGGTAAACAGCCTAGGGCAGGTATGGTGGCTTCCAAATCACCAGCGACAGACTCCTTATGCTTTTGTTTTTACCCCTCTGGACAACAGGCCCATCCTCATGCTCCACAGTGTCCACACCTTGCTGATAGGGAGACTGGGAAATACAGTCTTTATTCTGTGCTGTGATTAAAATGGGCTCCTGTTGTTGAGGTGGGAGGGGAGAGTGGACATGAGGCAACCTGCTGCTCTGCTGCCACGAAGACAGTAACAGGCTGTGGCGAGAGTGTGTGGAAATCCCTTCCCTCTCCTTCCCTTTCAGGCTCCTGTGCTCTCTCCCTGTTCTCCCCAGCACCCTTCTGAATGCCAACATTCACTGTGACAACAGTTTGTAATAGGACTTTCATCCTTAAGCCCAAGTAGCAAAATGGATGAAAAAAGTGCTCTGACAACCTCAACTTCTATACAAAAATGGTGAGGTTAAGAGTTTATTATCATGCCTGTAATCCCAGAAATTTGGGAGGCCAAGGCAGGTGGATCACCTGAGGTTAGGTTAGGAATTCAAGACCAGCCTGGCCAACATGGTGAAACCCCATCTCTACTAAAAATACAAAAATTAGCCAGACATGGTGGCTAACACCTGTAATCCCGGCTACTCGAGAGGCTGAGGCAGGACCATCACTTGAACCGGGGTGGTGGAGGTTGGAGTGAGCTGAGATCATGCCACTGCACTCCAGCCTGGGCAACACAGTGACTCCATCTCAAAATAACAACAACAAAAAATAGTACTTACCCCAGAGTTTTGTGGTGGGGATTTAAAAATATAACATATGAGAAACAATATAGTAAGCGCTCCACAAATATTAGCAGCTATTATTATTACTCTTATTGTCAACAGTATCATGTTCAAAAGGTGATCCTGATCAAGACTCTAGAGATAGGCCACTGGTTTCCCTCTGAGTTTACTCTTCACTGCCTTCTTTTTCTTTTCCTTTTTTTTTTTTTTTTTCGTTGGAGATGGAGTCTCACTCTGTCACCCAGGCTGGAATGCAGTGGCATGATCTCAGCTCACTGCAACCTCTGCCTCCTAGGTTCAAGCGATTTTCCTGCCTCAGCCTCCTGAGTAGCTGGGACTACAGGCATGTGCCACCACATGCAGCTAATTTTTTGTATTTTTAGTAGAGATGGTGTTTCACCATGTTGGCCAGGCTGGTCTCAAACTCCTGGCCTCAAGTGATCCACCTGCCTTGGCCTCCCAAAGTGATGGGATTACAGGCGTGAGCCACCGCGCCTGGCATACACTGCTTTCTTTAGCTTCCATAACCTCAACAGTGAGCAAGAGAATAAGGCTTCTGACATTCTTCCTAGGAAGCTTCATGGAGCAGATTATAAAATTCGTAACTGTTTGGACGAACGGAGGCAAGATGGCGCACTTCCGGGTTCTTCATCACCAACTTTTCTCGCGCGTGCGAAAATGCAGCCAGCGCCCGGGAAGGTGCAGACCAACCGGGCATGCACCAGGTGACGTCAATCTGAAGAGACCAAGACTTACCTGGTCGCATCTGCGGAACGCCCCCCGACATGCCCGTGCCCCGCCTATTGCCCTCCCACTCCCAGAAAAGCTGCTCCCGGCGAGCCCGCGGCGCGGACTTCCCAGCCCCCACTCCTGTCGGGACTGCATCAGGAACTCCGCCCGAGAGCTCCACCGGGTGACTCTCTTGGCCTCCTTTGCTGGAGGCTGACAGACCTCACCCCAACACCTTCTTCCCTGAAGCTGGGTGACCAAAAATAAATTTGCAGTTTTGCTCCTACCCTTGCCTACTCGCTGGTTCTTTTGTGCTCGCTCTGGTGGTCTTAGAAAAACAAATCAGGTGGTGCTGAACCTGGGAGGAGACCCCTCCTCAGGCCTCTTAAGAGTTGAGGAACCTCCTCCTGCTTCCACGCCGCGGACGGACCAGGACCTGAGACCCGCTTCCCTCACTCTCACGGCCTCTCTGAGGTAAGTGCCCTTGTCTCCTCTTTACCTCCCTTGGCCAAAAATTCTGCACAGGTCCGAGGCCCGCTTTTGAGCCACCACGTGGCTCGGGAGACCCGTTCAGGATGGAGACGTCTGCCTGAAGGTAATCTCCACCTT